>NC_138236.1:15395558-15461410 GCF_964197995.2 Scardinius erythrophthalmus
TGCCATATAATTAAAAATAAACAATCCAAATCTTTACGTTTCTTTCAGAACAGTTCTAGTTTATGAAGCCTTTCTATCTTCCTTTGTGTCTCTATGTCATAATTAATGTTTTCATAAGTATAACAACATCTTTGTTTCCATCTTCCATTTAGGCCTACTTCATTTTATGAGTTCCCAGATTTTCAAATAAGTTCTCACCATCATCAGTAATGAATTCTAAAGTGGCTGCAAAATTAAAGTGCCACTAAAAAATGTAATATTTTTTATTTCTCGGAAGGTTTTTGTTGTTGTAATAGTCTACATCATTACACACAACAGTAGCCTACAAACGTAACGGTACCTCTCACAGCCTCGTTTTCATTGGCGACATTTTTTAATATGGCGTCTGCCGTGGACAAGGTAAGTTAGGCCTGCGCACTTTTCACGAACAGCCGTTGTGATGGAATTATGATGAGTTTTCTCTGTGACCAGTCGGAAACAGTGAATATTTAATCGTGAGTGTTCATGATCCTGTGATGTGTAATGCAAGTGGCACGCTATATAATTGCTAAGCTTGTTATTTGGGCCTCTCGTGCGCTCTCCGCTCCCAGCTGCCAGTGAGCAGCACCGCTTCAGATTCTTTTCACTAGTTTAAGGGATGAGAAAAACAAAATGCCATTGGCAGCTGTTTGTTTATGGTTTCCCACGACTCCATGCCAATTACCTCTCGTCCCTTCTTCGGTCGCTTGTCGTCTCTCATTAGCCACCCTTCGGTTGACACGAACCCCAGGAAAAAGTGTATAGGCGCGAGCCCACGCTTAAGCGTTGTGTATCATCTATCCATTTTCACTTCTCTGGCAAATGTTCCCTTTGCTTTGTAATACAGCGTTGCTTCACTTATAAAACCTAACTCTGCTCCAGGCCTGGCTTTGACGCAACATAACGCTACAAACATTAAGGTTCTTCGCTGCATGTAAGGTTCTGTTACATTCAAAGGTCTTTAGATCTGCACATTGGTTCTTTAAAACTAGTAACGTTAGCCTAGTCTACAGTACAGGTGGTTTTCTAAATAGCGCAAAAGTTAATTGTGCTACTTAAAGTTATCCTATGGCATCAAGCTGTAAGAACAATTTTGTGCTGTTAATTTTTAAGAATGTGTAGATTAGTCTATTTGTAGTTTTCAGGTCAGAGTTATGTAGCCTATAATGTCCTCTTTTTGCCTGCATTTTACAGTATGTAGTCTTCCTATATTCCTCACTTTAAATGTGTTACTGCTCGTGTAAAATTAACAAACATGAAATTAAAGCGATCTAATCGTTTGTCCTGAATAAATGGGGCTCTTTTATAAAATTATCAATGCGCAATTCATCTGTATGAATTTAAGTGGCCCCCATGCATCATAACTGCATGTGAGATTTTCCTTTTATGTAGCCTATTCAGTTTTTGATGCAACAGAATTGTACAAAAACTTTTTGTTTTAGTGGCATTTTCTTGATAGCTGTAACAAATTTGCCATCATCCTACATAATTCGATGTCTCGTTAAAAATTAAGCAACTTGGTTTATTTCACGAAATTTTACAAAGCTAAATAGATGAAGTACAAAAAGGTACCGATATGACCAGCTGGTTACAGTTTGCATTCAAACGAAAATAATCAATCAGTATAATTAATTTAACATTTGAAAAATCTTAACTTGCTGTGTAGCCTGATCATAGCCTATTTGTTCTTTTTAATGGTATAAAACGTTTGTACATTTGTAGCTCCACAGCTAAAGTAGGCCTAAATGAACAGACATTCACAAATAATAATTTATCTGGCATACAAAGGCCATCCAACTGCAACGAATATTATAACGAAAATATGCCTTTAAATTGATATTTACGTTTCAGTCACTCGGAAATGAGTCTGCATCCCCCTCCCAATCACAAACCTTATTTGCGTTTAGAAAATCACTGGGTTTATTTGCCTCACTCTGATTGGCTGGAACGAATATCAGCGGGTCCGTGAATGATCTCATTGCCTTCATTTACTATTTTCCGGTTTTTAATTGGGTCTCGCAGTGTATAGAATGCGCAGAGGCGCAGTAAACAAAAGGCGCTTTACTTTGATGCGAGGGAAACTGTGAGAACTGGTAGCCTGTGTTTTAATCCCGTTGACCCTGTGTGTTGTTAATTGAGGCTGACGTCACATAATTCCTCGGTGGAGAAAAATTAAGATGCGCGCGCACTAATGAGGGCGCCTCTCTCTCAATACAGGCATGATGAAGTTCCACACCGTGAACCGTATGGCCACGCAATTGTATCTAAAATCAAAAGAACGAAAAAAAAAAATTCTGAAAAAACGAAAAATAAAGGAAGTGGTTTAATTGGGTTGATGTATTAGGGTGTATTATAGCTTTCAAGAGCTGCGGTGTTTTATTTCTACGTAATATAAAAATCACGTATTTACATAAAATACGTTTTATAATTTATTCATATTTTTATATTTATATTTAAGGCTATTTAGTTTAATTCTTAGCATGCCATGGGTCTATTGCTTCCAATCCTTCCCTGAATAAGAGTGCTTATTATTATTATTAGCCTATTTATTATCTATTAATTATTATTAGCCTATGTAGCCTATTTATTTGCTCTGTATTTTCAACATTAAACAAATGCACAACGATTTAATGATGCACCTAAGCCCAATTTATTATTATAGCATATAATAGGCCTATAGATAGTAGCCTAATATAGCCAATAGAAATAGACAAATGCACTGAGAATGGGCTGATGCCGTCTAACAGTACATATAAACGGTTAGTGTCTGCGTTGCTTTCACGCAATTATTTATTTATTTACAGGTCTAATTGGCTTGTAGAATATTTATGATATAGCCTATCCGTGTCCCATAGATGGTGGTCTATGGCAGTTTTCGCCATTCAGTGATGGAGGCAAACCGATCAGTGTCTGTTCCGATCACTCACTGTTATGTGTCACTTCTATAAGTTATTGTCCGCCAAGTTGGTGGTATTAACCCGTTCATCCCCGCGCGTTGCTATCACGGTTGCTACAGAGAGAAACCAGTCAGGCTTTGTGATTTCCCAGACACACCCTGCGGCTGCGCGCGGATTCGCTTCATTACAATTTCACGGATTGTCACGTCGATGACAGCGTCTGAACCCTTCGTTGATCGTGAAGTTATGTGAACTGTTTCTTTGAATGTATCCCAACTACACGTTTAACAGCTGTAATTAAGCTCGTTATTCAAATGATAGGTAACACTTTATTTTACAGTGTCCTTCTTACATATGTCACATGTACTTACCATAGTAATAACACTAACTGTAAATGATGCATAATTACATGCAACTAACCCTCAACCAAATCCTAATCCTAATGAGGTACGTAGTTGCTTAATATTACTCAGTACTTAAATATGTAATTACACTGTAACAATGACACCTTAAAATAAAGTGTAACCAAATTATATATAGTCTATGTTTGTTTTACTTTAGAAAACGACAGTGGGGTAATACAAATGTGAGGGAATTAGAGAAGTGTGAGGTTTGAGTTTCCAAACAGTTTCTTAGCTATTAAAGCTTAGTTGGCACACAGTTTAGGCTAATGGATTTCTTTCTTTTTCTAGAAGTTGGCTCCAAATCAGCAAAATTCTCTCTCTCTCTCTCTCTCTCTCTCTCTCTCTCTCTCTCTCTCTCTCTCTCTCTCTCTCTCTCTCTCTCTCTCTCTCTCTCTCTCTCTCTCTCTCTCTCTCTCTCTCTCTCTCTCTCTCTCTCTCTCTCTCTCACACACACACACACACACACACACACACATACACACACATATATATATATATATATATATATATATATATATATAGTTTATAAATACTGTAACTGAACCCAAATTCTAACCCTAACAGAAAACTTTATTCTTTCTTTGTTTTTACAAATGTAAACATCCCTAAAAGGAGGTTTTGAGTAGTTTTGTCAGGTTTAGATCACACAGAATGTTTTCTGTAATGGTTAAGTTAAGCGGTAGTGTTATGGGATAGAATGTAATGTTTGTACAGTATAAAAAGTCTCTGGAGAGTCTTTGTAAAACCCCAAAACCCAAAGTGTGTATGTGTGTGTGTGCGTTAATATGTTATTTATGTTTTACGAAAAGCATTTTCCATTATTATTATTATATACTCCAGACAGTGAAAACCATCATTATCTGTTTAATAGGTGCTTTCCTTAGAAATAGATTTTTGTCATTATCCTTTTTGCTGATTGTGTTTAACTTCTTTAGAGAGAAATTTTTGATGCATCTTGATGCTTTATTAAAGATGGCATGGACTAAAGTAACCTTCCATCTTCCCCCTCGAAAGGTGAGACAGTTCAAAAGAGTTCTCTTCATTCTCTTATACTGATGTTTAACAATGTACATGAAAAAATCTACATGCAGCACAGTTTCCAGCCTTAATGTGATTCGATAGCATGACTCGTTTGAAAGAAACAATCCGGTCTTATTGAACATGGCCTCAGAAATCTTTCATTCGTGTCTAGACGTCCCTCTTTTCACAAAGTCTCTAAAGTCTCGGCCTGCCATCGTTACTCTATCCAGAAGGCTAAACGATATTTCACTTTTTTTATCCATCCTTGACACATACCGTCAGTCACCACCCACTTCCCAGGATGCTCATGGAGGATGTTACCCAGTGCCATCAGGGAGCCCCAAAACTCTGTATCAGACAGAGATGGGGGTGCATGGGTATGGCAATTAGCATGAGAAAGCCACCGCTTGTTTGACCTTTCACCCCTACTCTTTGTGCTTCTCAGACAGAAAACTGGTGTGTATGCACAGTTCCTTACATCCTCATAGTAAAGTGACAGGTTTGTTTGAAATATCTGAACTATATTGGATATTAGTAAGTTGAGTTTCAAGTAAAGTATTTGTGTGCGCATCGCACAATTTGATATGATATAAGTCAACCCCCCCACACCCCCCACCCACACACACACATGCACACACACTCCATAAACACGTGCACACATGCACAAGGGGCAACACGCTCCCACACTCTTTCCCAGACAGTCTGGAGGACTCCATCTCATTTGCTTTTCTTCTGCTCTCCTCTCTGTCTGCGGCCCCTTTTCACGTCTGTGCTTTAATTAAGGGTTCCAGCCCCCTAAAAGTGTCATTGTGGAGTGCAGCCAGTGTTCTGGCCCTGCGTTTTATGTGTGTTCCTGTCTGTCTTCCGCTTAATCCAGAGACCATATGTGATATATTAGAGACAGCATTAAGGAGCACTCTGAGACTTCTTCAGTGGACCACGGTGGCATCCTGTGTCTACAGCGTCACGGCACAGAGAAAACCTTTCCCATCAAATCTCATGTCACTCCATGCTAATGAATGGATGGCATTTTGTGGGAAAAAAATCACTACATAAATTTTGAATGATGCCTCCCATTACGTCTATGTATATTATTAAAGGGAACGTTCACACAAAAATAAAAATTCTGTGTAACACTTTTTTTTACAGTGTAATTTTTGCATAGCTTACATGTAGTTACTAACTTTAAATTATGCATAATTACATGCAACTAACCCTAAACCAAACCTAATCCTAACCCTATAAGTACATGTAGTTACTTAATATTACTTGTGTAGAAAACAAAATAATATCGTACCGACATGATGAGAATTTTTGGGTGAACGATTCCTTTAAAAACGTACTGCGTTTATTGGCAAATCTTAAGTGTCACTTAAGACCATGATTTATTCTAATATCTCCTATTATGATTTTTGAGTCCTTCTCAAACATCTGAAATTAAAGACCATTTTAGTTTGGTATTAGAAGTGCTATGCTGAACTTAAAAATTAATTTAACCCCCCCCCCTGTTTTATTAATCCTGGTTGAGTTTGATCAGTCACTGTTTAACCAGCAGATTTAAGTTTAATTTAAATTCCTAAAGGATTATGGTTGCTTCTCCTACTGGAATTGCCAGTGTAAAATTGCTGAGATGTAGGCAGTCGCATTGAGGAAATGACCATGACAGGGTCCAAATAGATGCTGTCCAGTCCTCAAATATTGCAGGAGGCCAATCAACAAATAACATGAATGTTGTTAATGAAAACTATTATCTATCTTATTTATATTGAGTAAGGTGTTCCTGGGCCTGTTGAGGTTGCAAACCATTGATTTGGCTTCAACTTCAGGGTTTGCATGGCTTTGCTATTTTGTTCTAAAACCAGTGCCTAGAAAAAGTCATGTATAACATTATATTTTAGATGACTAAACCATTCAAATGAATAGTTAAAATGACTGATTCACTCCACCTACACTACAAAATACACTACAAAGTTTTGTGATTTTTTTTTTTTTTTCAATTGATCAAAGTGTAAGTAAAGACACTGTTACAAATTATTTTCTTTTGAATATTCTATACTTATAAAAGAATCCTTTTTTTAAAAACGTTAAAACATCTTCCTGACCCCAAACTTTAGATTTGAATTAGAGCCTCAGTCCCCTGTCAGTACCGGGACATATACCTGCGTTCTGCTTCTGAAACACTCTTTTCATTTTGGGCTTGTGGAATGAAATGTTAACATCTGGATTCATTGTTTGAATGTAATTGTTAGTCCAGAATCAGATGCAACATCTATAGTCTACACAGATTATGGCTCTTCATATGTAACAGCATTGCATCAGTCAGTTAGAGATTGAACTTCACAATATACATTTCTGAACATATGAATGTATTCAAGCAGTGTTGTAGGTGTGTGTGAGAGAGAGAGTGAGCGGTGCATGGCACAAGTGTGTTTGTTTGTTTGTTTGTGCGTTGGCATATATTTGTGTTCTGTGCGTGTGTGTGCTCACAAGTGTTGTTCTCTGCTGCAGACCTCTTTCCTCTCTGAGTCAGTGCCATCAGTTGCTACGGCAACCAGGAGGCAGCATGAAAGCTAGCGAGAGAGCGAGAGAGAGAGAGAGGTGGAGCATGGCACAAAGCCGACTCGCAGCAGCTGTGGAACAGCACTGGGACGCTGGGCACGTTCTCTGGGTGTGGGTGAGAGACTGTACGAGTGTGTGTATGTGTGGTCCTGTCCATCAGCACGTAATAATACACCAAATCATATACTGTAGGGAAAAAAATCCATTTTTAAATCCCTCATCTGTTGCAGGATTCACTGTTATATCTGTAAACAAATACTGATATTTATCAGTGAATCTTCGTGAATCTGTGCAGCTCTATTGTTTCAACAAATTAACAGGCATCCTTATGACAGTCTATCAGCAAGTGACAGCCGTTTTTACTCATTAATGTAAGATGAGGTTTGTCTTTGTGTGTGTGTTGTGCAGAATGGAAATTCACCATTAGCACAGTTCCTCTGACATTACAACTAGCCGATTCACAAACAACACAAATAAGCAATATAAATTAAGGTAGAGAAAATCATTTTAAAGACGTATGCTTCAAAAGACGAGAAGAAAAATTGTCACAACAGAGTAAAAACATCAGGTCTTTATGAAAGGTTTAGGTCAAAATGTCTAGATGCTAAAGTCTAGATCTCATCTTCAGACATGAAAAAATGTGGCATGAAAACACTAAAATAATAAAACCCCTTTTTTAACCTTTGTTGCTTGCTAAAACTCGGTTTCCACCTCACAGTGAAATATTAAAAAGATAACTGTAAAAAAGGCACATTGGGAGATACATTTTTTTTTAATTGGGAGATAAAGTCACAGTTTATGTTTGTTTGTATTAATATATATTTTTTTTACTTTGAGGCAGAAATAGGGTCTCATGTAAACAACCTATTAAGTCTACAAAATAAGCTCATTGCAGAGACTGTATTGAGGGAATGCTGTGTGGGCTGGGAAAAGTGTGAATTTGTTTGTGTGAATGTGTTTGTGTGTGTGTGTGCGTCCAACCTCATTTACATGGCCAGACAGTGAGAATGGCCTTGAACTTGACCTCAGGTCTGTTCTCTTGTTTCTCTCCTCCTTCTCACCCTTAAACTCTTATTGTTGCGTTGTCTGCATTGACTCCTCTCTCCAGTCCCTCGTCATTCACACCATCACGGCGGGCGGGGGTGACCTCTTCCCTGCCGCACACGCCCATTGGGGCTGTTCGCTTTCCCATGAGGCAAATCCAGGGTTCGAATTCCTTTCCCACATCCTCCATCTTGTATTTACTTGTTTTTTTTTTTTTTTTTTTTTTTTTAGCCCAGTGACTTCAGGAGCTTGAACAGGATTTGCAAACCAGGCAGACAACGAGTCAGACGCAGCTCTGGACTGGAGTGGAGCTGTCGAAGACACAATGAAATGGTGATTCATGAGGATATAAGTGCTGTTTGATAAATGATATCATAGTCATCATGAACTCTGCTTTCCCAGATTTCATCACAATGACCAAAATGTTTAGTAACCACTACATTGTATCTGATATTGGGTTTAATCTCAATGCATTACATGACAACATAACAGCTTTATGAAAAACTTAATTATAATTATTTGAACAGGCATTTTTCAAAATGAAAAATGTATTATTTGGAATCTTTAGACATTCCCTTTATAATTTCATGTAATATTTTCTTTCTGTCATCAACGTGATAAAACTTTGGTACTAGAGCCTCACAGTTATACAGTTTTATATTAACAGCTTTATTTATTTTTTGATCAATTATTTTACTCAAAAATTAATATTTAAATCTAAACCAGATTTAATGATAACACAATCTTTTTGTTTGGCCCCTTTGTCATTGACCCCAGCAAATCAAAGAGCAATATTTTTGCTGTGTTGATTTTCTCAGCAGATAGTGATGACAGGAATTGTTCAATATGTGGGGATTTAAAGACAGTCTTCAGCATGAGCTGGGAATCAAGTCTGCGTCCGAAAGCTAGAAATGCAGGCCACAACAAGCCAATCTAATGTGGTCCCTTCAGATATGCATCAGATGTGTGCAGTCCCAAAGGTTTAGCGACCAATAGCATGTTTGTTTTCAAAGTAAACTTTTATTAATATCCACAACATGGCACTGTTAAAAGGCACACGTGGAACTACAGAATTATTATACATAAAAGTGATATTGTAAAAATGATTAAATATTAGATATTTAAATGAAATATTAATAATAAAATATAATATTATTATTTAAGGTACACTTAAGGCCCTCTAGCAGTTAAAAAACAAAACTGTGTGGATTTTACAGAAGAACATTTGTTTTGGTTGTGCTTCGGCTCTGCGTGACTGCAGATAGATATGGCCCTTCACAATAGAGTGGTGCAGATATGACATCACTTTGTAGGCCAAATGTGGAAGCGAGTAAGCATTTTAGCACTTCCGGTTTCATAAAACATAAAATACATCAATATTACCCCACTCGTCATTTTCTGAAGCTGTTTCGTGTCTTGAAAAAGGCATTTGCTAACAAGTGGCTAAATGGGACTACAGAGGCTGTCGAGGAGATTAAACGTCATCACGCCAACTCAGTCCGCTTTAACAGCATTGTTATGGTTATAATTGCGCTCTTACAAACTATAATAACTCAAACGTTCTGGGAAAATGTTGTCAGTGATGGTGATGGTGACGTTGAATTTGAGGAACCGTGGTGTAGTTTATAGCCTACATTTAGCTTTTTACTTCTGTTGACTGCATTTAGGTTTCAAAATTCATAAAAGTTGTGTTCATCTGTGAAAATTATCTTAACAAAATGTGCAAGTATCATAAACTTTTGTTGATCACAGAGCTTGTTTTTAGCGATTATCCAAAAGCCTATGGGAAATCCTATTGGGTTTTTGTCGTGGGAACCAGCAACTGCAGATTGGCCTACAAAGTGTTGTCATACCTGCACCACTCTATAGATAATGCTTTATACAATGAACTCTGTTAGAGAGCTACACATGGCAATTATCTGTTTAATAAAATACCTTACTTGCCTGTTAAGTAATAGAAATGCTATCTCTGTTGCTTTTACAACATTTCAAATCCCTCAGTTCTCTCCAAAAAAGCCAATGTTTATTCTTGTGTTATTACAAGCTCTGTCATGTTCTATTTTTCCAGCAGACGCTCCTCTGTTTTTTGTCAAATTAGTGATTCCCCAGAGGTTACAGATTTAGCGTGCCTCATCATGTCAACCTTTCTCACCACTCCAACACCATACACATGTCCTTAGTAGTCCTTAGCAGCTTTTTTCTATTTACTAATATGACGAGACACGCACAGGCGAGTGACATGTATGCAAACAGGCTTACCATAGTGAATCAGGGTAAGACAAAAACACGTTTTAGAAGAAGGATTTGATTATGTTTTGTTTTATTTGGTTAATTTTGTTAATGTGTACCTTTTAAAAATGCATATATAAAATATATGAAGTTATGGTCACTTTTAAGCCTGTCTGAAGCCAGTTAATTAACAAACTGCTGACAGTTTAGTCATAGAATGACTGGGCAGAATAGAAAATCACTCTTAGACTCTCTGTCTTTCAGTTACTTCCCTGCTTACATTGAAATGACAGCAGTGTTGTGTAAGAAGATGTTTTGGTAAGTGGGTGTATCACACTGTCTGTTCTGTTCTGCTTTGTTCTCTTTGCAGCCCAGAGGACACAGCGGCCACCATTTGCGGCGCACTGTCTCTTTCACTTCTTTAAGTTATGCTATTGAATGTGGTAGTTACTTTTTACTGAAATTTTGTCATATTTTGTACTCTTCATAACAAAAATCCTTTTCTAAAAGTCCAAAAATTATTCATATGAGGCCACTGCTGTAATATATCAGTCTAGAAACTTGCTGACAGCCCTAGTAATCTTAGTTTTTGGTTGTTTAATTGACTGGTTAAAATTCAGGCACAGTCTCAGGGTTCCTCCAATCAGCAGCATTATAGCCTACAGTACACTAATGCACCTTGTCTCCTGGCACACAGCCACACAGATTGTAAGCTGTGCTGAGCGGCCAAGAAATGTTGTTGGATTGTAATGCTGAATACTGGATGCGAGACTGGATCGGGATCACTGCTAGTTGAATAACCCCTTAACAAATCCAAAATCGTTGAAAGAAAATTCAGCTAGACTTATACCTGCTTCCACCATCTTCGATTCAGGTTATGGTGCCTTCAGGATTCTAGAATTTAATCAGATACATTTTAGATTTGTTCTCACTTAGCAGTCCCAAAATCTTAGCGACAACAGCACAAATTTGTTTTAAAAGTAAACTTTTATTGATATCCATAACAGGACATTGTTGAAAGGCACATGTGGCAATACAGAAAATATGTCATGCTGAACAAAAATATCTCACACATTTGTGTTTTACTACAACATTAAACAAACATTAGGGAATACAGTATGGAAAATAATTCAACTAAATCATTACAAAATTAAAAGAAAATATTATTTCAATTTATTATCATTACAGTACTCTAGCTGAAAATCATAACTCTAGATAATCACAGGAAAGTATAGAGGTTAAAAAATTGCATAGTAAAAGGCCCCATTTCATCAATCCATTGTCTTCACACATTACTTGATTTGTCAAATTGTCAAAAGAAAGAAAGAAAAATAATTACAAAACAGATTGCACAATTCTCTTCAAATTGTAAATAATTAAAACATTTGCATATTCAACACTGAATTTTCTCTTCAGCTATGATTGATTGTAACACAAAATAAAGAGAGACATTTAGAGAGCATTGGATACCCCTTAAAATTGTTTCTATTTTGAGTGCTGAAAGAAACAAAAATGAAAAACACAAAAGCTAGTTGAAGATGCTTTTAGTGGTCAGTGACTTCACAGTTGGAGTTGGAGGAGTGAAATATTCATATTTATTCAGCTAAATATTCCTCTCACCTTAACCTGCTGTCATAAATAGCTGCTCTGATCTGCCTTCTCTTCCAGGTGATTGCAAACCCAACGCAATTGCATAGAAATTAAAGACAACAGCTCTCTGTCCAACAAGTGTGTGGCGTACAACACACTGAGCTGTCCAATCAGAGTGCAGTATCGTTCACTGCTGCCGTGGGTCTCACACTCATACATGCAGAATCTACAGAGCCTCACTCGTTATTTCTAATAATTCATGTTAGATATCAGTTAGTAATCAGTTGTTGGAGAAATACATTAGGGAATATACACAGGCCACTACATTGTCCTTTAATATTGAAAACTATTAAACTAAAAAAAAAAATCAGTTTGTGTTTTATAAAGTGCATTATGCTAAAGATTGTAGCAAGACAGCCTTGTTAAACTGTTCAAATAATTTTTAAGATCTATAGGCTAAACCTAATCTTTCACACATTTTTATCTCTTAAATTCTTTTTAGCAAAAAGTACCAAAATGGTTGGCATTTAAAAATGAAATTTTCTACAAAATCCTCATTAAATTAGAACTCCATTTTTTCTTGGAGAATTCCAAACTAGTGCGTACAAATACACAATTTGTTAAGTACTTTGACCCTGACCCGTACAAAGAAAGACTTAAGAGTTTCTCACATATTTTTTAACATACACACATACACATACTTGGCTCGCGACATATGGCCATTGGAACAGTAGGCTCTAAAACTGCTTCACAAATGCCAAGTTTGAATCCATATAGAACAAATAAAGTGCAGTTATCTTATGTTGGGGCACATGCATAGTAAAGTAACCCGTTTCACTCCTTCAGCCGTCTTTATGAACGTTCCTCCATTTAATGGATTTCACGTTGTTCGACTTGACTCCAAAAACCTGAAAAGACACAAAGGAAACGTGTTAAGTGAAATAATATTTTTGATAACTGAACCATTTCAATTCAAATCAGAATATACATTTGATTACTGAAAACTGTCGGTTTATCTCTTTAGGACTGTTTTTGTACTTTAAGGTGTTCTGTTATTGGATTTTAATGTTTTTTTTTTCTATTTTGTAGGGTTCATTAAGAAATTAGCAGCAAGCAAACTACTCAGACGGCTGTGACTCAGCGAGTGCCAGGTTGAAAGATTGAGGCCGAAGTTGACGGTGCCTCTGCTCTTGGTACGACGTGGAACAGAAGCAAAGAGGAGGCATGTGACACAACCTAAGCCCGGAGAACTCCAGAGTTTAGTCGCTCCACGCGGTTCAGACAAGCAACTCGAGGTGTGCAGGTGATTAAGAATGCAAGAGCTGCTCAAACTCTCACTTTTTTTCTGTATTTATGGGGTGGCAATGAATCTATCTTTGTTTGGCTATCGGAAAATTTTATAAGTGTGAGTGGAAGTTTTGGCATGATGGTCAGGTTGGTATCTTTAAGCCAAATGTTTCGCAAAAAAAAAAAAGCGCCTTGGCTTTCATTCTTTCTTTCGTTATTTTCCTCTCTCCCTCCGGTTGTCTTCCCTAAATGAATGCTCATGGGAGTGTTACTGTGTCTCTGTCTCCCTCCTCCTGTCCCGACTGAATAGAAGAGTGAATTGAGCAAACAGTCAGCCTGTCAGCTCAATAGGCAGTCTGACCATGAACTCTGAGTCCTTCCCAGGCACCCAGCATCATCGTCAGGAGGGGGAGGGAGAGACGGAGGGCGGGGGGAGGTAGACAGACTCAGACTTTGGGGGGCCCCGGTGCCCATTTTTTGGGGGAGCCTCGTCGTGGTGGTTCCCAAGGCTGGTGCCTGCGTGAAGAGGCGAGAGCAGCTGCTCAGAAAAGGGGAGCCTTGTGTGTATGTGTGTGTGCAGACGGGAGAATGTCTGCCCCTTTGCCCAAACCCCAGCCACCTCGCACGCTCCCAGACGCAAGCTGCCGCAGATTCTTCGCTCCTTTTTTTTTAATCTGATGTGCTTTGGCTTTGTTTTTACTGTGCATAATTTACTGTGCCGTCCCTCTCAGCCGCTCTTCTCCCTGTTCGCCACCTGTTTACTACGGTGCACTTAGATTACTAAAAACAATGACATGATTGTAGACCCAGTGTGACTGCAATCCTTTAATTCTCTGATACCGGCATAAAGATTTTTGTCACTCGTGAACAATAAAATCTTTGTTTTGGAATTCAAAAAATTAAATGACATATTTAATGTGATAAAAGTGGGAAAAGAGGATATTATTGTTTCATTGCTGCTGTCATTTTGCTAGATGGTAGTTTTTGGACGGTTACATTTGTAGTTTGTTGTGGGAAAACTCTTTGTGTAGCTGTTCTGCAAGTTTGATTTGCTCACATTAACATTCATTTCTAGTAGTTGCACTAGATATACACTACCGTTAAAAAGTTTGGGGTCAGAAAGAATCTTAAAAAAGAAATTGGTATTTTTATTCCATAAGAATGTTTTGAATTAATAAAAATTCTATTTCAAATGTATATTGTTCTTTTGAACTGCATTCAGCAAAGAATTCTCCCAAAAAAATGTATCTCAGTTTCCACAAAAATATTACGCAGCACAACTTATTTAAACATTGATGTGATAATATAATGATTTCTGAAGACTGGAGTCTCCTTGCCATCACAGGAATAAATTACATTTTAAAATATATTCAAATAGCAAAAAAAAGAGTTATTTTAAATTGTAATAATATTTCATAATATTACTGTTTTTACAGTATTTTTAATCAAATAAATGCAGCCTTGGTGAGCATAAGACACTTCTTTCAAAAAATATACAAAAATCTTACCGCCCCCAAACTTTTGAACAGTAGTTCATATTTGGCAATAAAAGTTTTGGATGGAGACCTAAAAAGGGACTGTAAAAAGTAGTTTTTACAACAACAACAAAAGCTACAAAAAATGTGGTTTTGGACATGTGTCATGGTACTATCATGGTGTCATATCGTGGAGGTAGTATTATAGTCATAGTATTGCCATGAAACTCCATCACAGTCCCACATGGCACCGTGGCGGCACAGTACTTTTCTGTAAGTGTATACAGCTAGCAGACACCTTCTCCTCTTAAACAGAGAGACTGAGCTCTGAACATCGCTATTAACACACTAGTCCTCCACTGTATCTCCTAGCTCTGGCTTTTGTCTGGACTTTCAGTGATGGGACCGAACAAAGGCGGCCCTCTGAGAGAATGAAGGACAATGGTCTGTATTGTTTACTTAGCTACCTCACTTAATCAGGCACAGCCGGCTCTAATTGGTGTTTTGGTTAAGCGGTTTTTAAACTTATAGCTTCCTGGCCTTAATAACAGTGCTCCACAGCAAGCTCGCCACAGAGAACAATACTGGACTTGTCTGGCCCACGACTCTTAGAGACCAAGATGTACAAAAGAGAGCCCGTCCTTATTGAGACCTCTCTATCACGCACACCCTCCTTTTACTTCTCCGACTTTGCTCTCTCTTAGCATGTTTTTGCTATTAGTTTGTCTTTAAATATATGCTGAATAATCCAAGGTGTTAGCTAATGGTTTCTATAGTTGTGTAAAACTAACAACGGCGATCCATTTTGCTCATTCAAGCTCCTCTCTCATGGGAAAGCTAATATCATGACGACTATGGCTGAAAGCTGGAGAGAAGGCTTGCTGTTCTCCTCAATAATGGCAGCACGCCATCTCCGTGGCTGGCATGGTACGGCGACGGGGCAGCAGAATCCCTGATGGCGATCTATTCAACGTTGATGCCCGCAGATGCAGCTCTGCTTCAGCCATTGTGCCGGGGAATGATTTAATGCAAACGACTACAAAACATCTCCCCACCCCCTTCAGCGCCTATCACAACCAGGACGTGTGATATTCACAATTAACAAACACATCTGCTGTAATGAACAGTGCCTTCGAGCAGGGGGAGAGAGAGGGGACAGCGTGTGTAAAATAGAAGAGGAGAGAGAGGAGGGTGTGAGACGCAGGAGAGTGATGGTGGGTCATACCTGCTTATTTTCCACTTCCATTTAATGCCCGCATGTTCTAAGATGGTGGCTTTGTGCAAACTGCATCTCGTCACAGGAGGAAGGGGGCAAGCGAGTATAGCGAAGGGGAGGGGAGCAGCAACACCATCAGGACGACAGCCTCACAACCTTCACTCTTTCCATTCCCTGGCATCAAGGATGGCTGGTCTGTACGAGAATGAAAATGGAAAGATGAAGGAAGAAGGGTATAAATGCATCAGCATGTGAGGGCATAAGCACGATCGGGCATGCGCACGCACACGCACACCTTTTCATGTCTGTTCTCATGGTAAAGTCTGCCTTGAGCATGCAAATGACTTTCATTATGCAAATGCATGCAAATCAGACCCAACCATCTGAGAATCAAGGCTGGGAAAAAATCTACACAGAGATATTGAATGAAAGAGACAGAGTGAAGGATAAATCCTTTGGGTGGCAGGAGGCGGCTAACAGAACTAAACGCCGTGTGGAGGAACAAGGGTGTCCCAGAGAGCACAAAAATTGCCGTTTAAGATTATAACACACTCTTTCTTCGTGGTGATTTAGTGTGCACACAAAACACAAACCTCATTTGAGCATTAAAATGCAGTCTTCACAATATCTATAGCTACTGATCCGTGTCATATCGCTAAATTAAACGTTAAAAGTTGCTCTATAAGTATGCATGTTGACCACCTGCTGTAGGAGCTCTGAAAATATAATGGGGAATGAAATGGAAGTCATATACACCACAGGGAATGTTCTAGTCAACAGTGAAACACTCACTGGGCTGGAGGATGAAACACAAGCTCATCGTACATGCCTTGATAAAATAACCTAGTCAGGGGTGGGAAATTAAATTTCTTGCCCACCAGACAAAGACAGAATTTTACCAGCCATTTTTATTTTTCTCAATTAAAATGTATAAAATATATAATATTTTATATAAGTTTAAAAAAATTAATTGAATTTTATACAATTGAAAAAATGGCTATAATATATATTATAATACATATTGTATTATTTTATATGAATAATTGTTGTGTATCTCTCTCTCTATATATATATATATATATATATTATTTGTTAAAATTTTTTAATTTTGATATGTTTTTATAATTTATATACCCTTTTATTAAAATGTTTTGCCATAGTGCCTGCCAGATAAGGCAAAATTACCAGCCGCTGACCAGAAAGTACCAGCATTACTATTACTAGTACCAGCTATAAAACCCAATCTGACAGGTTCATATTGAGGCAGATCTGCAGAGGGATGGACTATGAATCCCTGTTAATCATCTCAGAAGCTCAGGGAGCCTTTATTATCTGATGGATGGTCCCACATGGGGAAACGTCGCAGTGTGGCGGGCTAGTCTTTTCTTAGGTAGTTTCTTTCATTTCTCTGAGGTAGCTGAGGTAGAGGTGGTCTTTGTTTTCAGGTGCCGTTAGCCAGACCGGAGTGTGAGAGAGTTGGCTGAGGGGTAAATAAAGAGTGGGATTGGAGGGGTGGGGTCCTGCTGAAAGGCAGCAAACCTTCTCTAATTGGCACTTGACATTTTTTTAGCTGTGGCTGGATAAAGTGGACCCTCTTTCAAGACCACTCCAAACGCTTGCTGGAAAAGTGCCTTATGCAAATACTGCAAATAGGAACCATTGTCAGGCGTCTGACATTAACAGCTGAGGTAACAATAGGACTGTGTGCATGTAGGTGTGTTGAAGAGAGCACAGGACAATGTGGCAGAGAGTGGACAACATGTGAAAAGCCATCCAAATTATGCTTCAGTGGGGGGAAAAAAAGTCATTTCACCAGAGCGAGCACTAGTTCGCCATGCCAAGCTTTTAAAAGAATGGCCCATTAAACTTGGACGATCAAGCAGATGTATGATTTTACAACATCTAAATATTTGTTTTCTTTAACTGCTCCTCCAATAACATTTCTTAAAACTATGAGTGTAAATAATTCATATGGCAGCATTCAGTATTATTGCCATGTTCAAATTCAGCTATTTTCAGACACAGTCTAAACACAAACCCATTGTGCAATTACCCATTCATTCCTTTAGACTACATTTAAATGTCTAAACGAGAACGGTGTGGTCTTCTTGTCGCCATACAGCGAGTGTGATGAATCAGCCTTTCATGTAGTCAGGACAACGTTTGGCTACACCTGTTACTGCTGAGTGTTTAATCCCCTTTGTGTGTGTGGGCCCATTGACTTCTCTAACAGCCTAAAGGGAATTCACAGTTCTTTGGGGCGACGTCAGGGCGGGAGGGGGTCAGAGAGAACGGTGTCTATTCCTCAGTTTCCTCTCCAACAGTGCAGCCATTTTGGGGCTCGGTTGGTGAGTTCCGTCCAAAGAAAGAGAAGCATTGCCGGGGGCAGGAATCAGAGCGGCACTCACCAAAAGCGGCCTGGCTGATGTGACTGGGACGCTGTCAAAAGGTTGGTAAAGGAATCCATTGTCTCTGTGACAAGTGGCCTGGCTCTATTGACCATACAGTTGACGGGAGAGAGGAGGAGGGTGGTAATAATAAGGGCACAATGCCTGTTTTTCTAGTTGACACTTGAAGTCCGAAATGCTAAGTGCAAGAAAACTGCCATTCGTGCTTTTCCTTCCTGTTCCTCTGTTCCCTTCTTTCCAGACAGTTTGATTAGACTACCAAACTTGATTCCTCACAGGCCGTGACGTATCCAACCTAAATGCTACCTTCTACCTTTATGCTAAATAGTCAGGGTATGCTTTAACCATTCAAGTAAGTTGCCAAGAAGAATCACATCAATATTATTAACATACACCTGAAATATGTACTTTTAGATCTTTCTTTTATACCACTTTTAAGGACATTTCATAATTGAACGTCATTTATAGTTTACTGTACAGGCCAAAATGGACAGTTCACTGCTAGATTGGTGTAAAGGATGCAACAAGAGAAATGGATAATGATGGAGTGATGCAAATCAAGACAATGATCAGATTTGCCGCTTCTGGTAAGTGCGTTATGAATTGCTGTTTAGGTATTTTTGACAATAAACATATTAATACTGTGAAGGACGAATCAAATTAAGAGTTTGTCACATGTTATTGCTGGGAAACTGTAGACTGTAAAATATTATTTACATAATTTATTATCACAACATTTTTTTCTTTTATCAAATCAACTTAGATAATTTATGTGCTTCAGATAACATAATATTTTGTGTTTTTAAGATTAAACCAATCTCCTTCATTGTGTCAACTAATTTTTTTAATTTCAATGAATTTAAAAATTAAGTCAACTAGGTTGTTTTAAGTTAAACCAACAATTTTTTTTACAGTGTAGGAGCTTCGTAAAGTTCTGGCCATATGCGTATGTGGAATTCGTGGAATTGCGAAATGCGACAATCGTATGCGAATGGCAGCTTTTGTCCATGATTTCAATAAACTCAGTTTGCTTAGTAGAAACTGGTTTGAAATATTTTGTCATTGGAGGGCACAATCTACCCAATACTATTATAACCGCTTGTAGTACCCACTTGATCAATTTGGCTCAAACTCACTTATCTGTTCTCATTGCGTTTGGACTCTATTTGTCTTTTGCTCTCAAAGATGAACAGTTTAATCCCTGCACCTGCAATGCAGCAGCGTCTGTGGCTACAACACAGACAGAATGACAGCGCCTCACCAGATAGATTTCCTGTCATTTACAGCATCTAAAATGTACCCTACTACTAAATAGCATTGCTAAATCAGACTTTTGAAGCCTCAGTGATCTATTAATTCCAAATGAGAAATTAAATTACTAGGCTATAACATACGATGATCTGGTGGCTGATGTCCACCTATTGATCACAAGCCTAATGAAGGGGAATTGTCAATACCAGGCTTCTTAATGGGTTTTGCCAACAAAATCTGTTAAGGTTCAGCTGCCGAACCCACAGACCTGTATTCAGGACCATCCCAACCAGCTTTGCCACTTAGAGAATGTCCATGCCGGCGCTGGCTCTATCCAAGCCCCATTTATAACACTGTCAGATCCAATCAAGAACCTCTCAGCACAAAATTCAAGTTCAGACAATCAACGTTTGTTTCCAGTGCTGGCTCAAGGTCCGAATGCATCCAAAGCTTAGAACGGCAGCCAGATTTGCGTGGGAAAGCTTTAGCCCGTTAATTATTCAAACGCAGGAGTTGAATTAAGCGAGTCCGGTTTGGTATTGAAAAAGACAATGAGGTCTCAACTCACCGACCTTGTTAAACAAAGGTAACGAGTGAATGAGCTTTGTGCGTTTGCTGCAGACTAATACTTCAGAAAGCACCGGACTGGGTGTTAGTACAGGCACCCGTGGGTGATTATCATGTGGTCTTGTGTTAAGCCTCGGCCTGCTGCTCTGTGCTCTAGACTAGCAACTTACAGATTAAACGTGATCATGTTTGACCAACATACTGCTGCTCTGCATATTCGCGTAAACCATGTTCTATCCATACAAATCCATAGTCTTTGTATATTGGTAAACATCCTGTTTCACATTATCATTCTACAAAAAAAAAAAAACCTACATTTAATCAGTGGAATCCTGCTGGTATTTGTTCAGAATTACATTTCTTCTGTGCATTATTTGTAATGAAAGTTGTCGCCTATTGGTGTGAATGTGTATTTTTCCTGTTCTTCTGAATTTTTTCCTCCTTTCTAGCTATGAATCAAATATCCCATTTATTTGTGTAATGCTAGTCAGATCTAGTCCTTTAGTAATGCATTTTACATCAAAAAAACATTGCAGTTGAGTTTGAAAATTTCACACCTGCTCTTATGAATTATTTGCTCTCCTTTTCATGCAAATAAGTATGACAAATATGAACAAACTCCATAACAGGCTTCTTAAAAACAATGGATAGCTTTTACAATTGTATTAGCCCTATCCCAGAGTGGAAACACTATTTTTACATCCATTATAAGGAGGGTAATGAGAATAGTTGGGCATTAAGAGGAAAGATGATGCTGCATACTACTTAATATGAGATTAGGGTACAATCACTGCTTGTTTTTTGAACAAAAAATAACTGTAACAAAAAATGCTGCTTACCTTCTCTATCAGCAGTGATGGAGGCCATTTTGTGGCTTGCTCTTGCAATAAGATGCAGAGATTGAGGAGGAGAGAGGGGGAGACATAGGAAGGAAAAGAGGAGAGGGACAGAGTACAGATCTCATGGTGGGGTGATGCCTTTCAGGTGTGTAATGGGATTCTTGTTACTTTCGGTTATCTAGCTTTATGAAGAATGAATAACACTCATACAGCTAGATAACCAAAGATAACAGCCAACCCCTCCGGCCACCCGTCCTCTTCCACCATATGAAAAACCCAGCTGGGGTTGAACTGGGACCTGAAAAGAGAAGATCTTTTATTAACTTTCTAATTAGGATGTGATTGAAGTCAACTGTATTTAGTTCAACGCTAGCTTTAATTAAACCTGATGTGTTTAACGCAAGTCATTCGTTAATGATCATGACTGTGCAAGGATGACTTGTTGCTTTTAGATCTACTAGTTATTTGTCAAACATCTCCTTTTAAAGCTGACTGGTTAAAACCTGCTAGAATAAACTTGGCTATGATTTCACCAGTCTGTTGAACCAGTCTAAACTGGTTTTTAGAAATGCAAGGGGTTCATTCACTGCTTGTTGTCTCTGTCTTACATTGCAGGCTGATCATTCTCCCTGGGTGAGAGATGGCTTCAAACGCATCCCGCAAAGGCTGGGATTTATTTTTAAATGGAAAAAAAGACCCTGACTGTGCAGACGGAGAAAAAAAAGTCAAAAGAATAGTAACACTGGTTGTTTTAGTTTTCCGCAAATTTACCCTCAAGTTGCTGTTGTTTGTGTTTCAAAAACCTGTCTTTCAGCGCTAAGTGGCAGAATCATGAGGTCTTTCTCTCTCAGTCAGCCTCTCTCTCTCTCTCTCTCTCTCTCCCTCTTTCTCACGACTCTCAGTCAATCTGATTTTATGCAAATAAAAGAGGAGCTGGTCCAATTAAAAGCCTTTGTGTGAGAGGAGCCCCTCCCCATACACTCTCAGAGGTGTTGCAATCAAAGAGGAGAGAGAGGGAGAGGGAGAGAGTGTCATTACTTATTACAGCCTTTCAAGCCTAGTGAAAATGGCGACACAGGGGCGAGTTCAAACACTTTTATTTACTCTACACACAGCTCATCATCTAATTATTTTACTAACTGCACCAGCACATTGTTAACAGGACAAAATGTCCTCAGCCATCAAGCCTTTTGGCTGTAAATTAGAATGCTAGAAGCTTCCCTGTAAATGAACAGTTAGCACACACAAACATGCTTATGTGATACACAGGTAGACAGACACATGCATGTTCTGAGCCAAAGGAAAATAAATGCTTTCAATATAATAATGATAATAGGCTAATAATTGATTATCTCACCACCAGCATCCTAGTAATTAAAGACAATAATAATAATAATTGTTGTTGTTATTATTGTTTTTGTTTTTATTGTTAATGTAATAGTGGTGGTGAGATAATCACAATGCTTGTATTCACATCCCATTTCGCTTCAAGTCTCAGGTTTTCTGAAAAATATCAATCGGTGCCAATAATTAACTAAAGGTTATAATGATTAACTATACTGGACAGATTAGTAACCAGCTTCATAAAATGATAGGCCTATTAAAATCTAACCTATCTAACACCCATTAGTAGCATTTGTGTGACTCAGTGAAGAGATTATAGGCTATAAAAATGACTTATTTTGTGCTGTTTAATCTTAATCATTCGAATCAAACTGATCCAAAATATATGCATAATTACAAATATTATTAGGCCTATGTAATATAGATAATTATAGGTTTATAATTCCCTATTACCAAAGTTTTTCGTTAATGTCTGGTTCCCTCCCAAAATTATCGACGTATCTTGCATTAAATTGTTGATAACGAGAGTAATTATAATGTAAGCAACTGCAGAGATGACATCATAAATGTTACCCTAAATTGCGTGCTTGTTTCTCTGTGTCCATTTGCGTCTTTATACAGGCTATGTTTTATTTTAAATGTATTGTAAGGATTGTCCTTGTGTGAAAGTCGTGCAAATGCAACATGGAGAATGCAATCATTTTTTTAGGCTATCAGATTATGCGACCATTTACTGAAAACCATATAAACGTGAATTATAACTCATTAAATACGAATAAGAAACGGAAACGTGAGCTATTTGTGTTGTGGAAAATGCCATAGTAGGTAGGCCTACTAAGTGGTTTTTGACGAAACTTCTCAATTATAATGTTTGTACGTTACACTAAATCTTCTTGTCATATAGCCTACATGTTTGGGGAAATTGCTTTAAATTATATGAGATGATAGGCGTCTTGTCAAGTAAGCTGGTCGTTGTTAATTCCATGTTTTTTATTTTTCACCTATTCATATCGATGACGCACTAGTTTATGAGATTAAAATAAAAAACTAAAAATCGAAATATTCTGTTGCTAAAATTAAACATGTATAATAGCTAACGGTTTTGGTGTTGTCCTCTTTCAATCGCAATACAATGCTCTCTTACACACTATAGCCTACATTAATCAATTGATCTGATTGTGTGTGTGTGTGTGTGTGTGTGTGTAGTCATATGTGTGTATAGCTCATACAATAGTAAAAATAGGCCTATTAAAATGAGAATTTTTTTTATAGTTGTAGCTACCTGTGTATAGTGCCCCTCGTGCAAAATCTCAATTGGCGTCCTATGGGGGGGGGGAAAGCAAAGAGAGAACAACGTGAGAAAACTTAAGTCTGATTTTCCCCCCTGTCTTTATAAATATACATTCCCGAGTGCTACAGGCTGTGAACATGACTTTCTCGTTGTGTATAGAATGTTTGGGGTAATATAGCTAGCCTATAGTCGAATGACAGATATATGTGAGGTAGACCACACCTTAACGTCCGCGACTGTGATTTTTAAACGACACAGATAGGCTAAAACCCAACAATAACTTTTAAAGTAGACTATCACAAAATTCATAATGTCCTCCACGTGTAGGCTATAAGACTCCTGCCATCTTACTGCATTAATGAACATGCTATATAAACGCAAGAGAAACGATGAGATGTCACACAACGGTCGCACAATCCATAACGGTTCAATACAATCATGAGTGACGTTGGTCATCCTTCGGTCAGTTGTCACAATCTGATTGTTAAATAATATTTAGTAATGTTGTGGGGTGGGGGTGGGGACATGTAGCCTATACATAGCCTGTACCTACATGTCTTTATTATGTGTAATATTTTATAAACCTATAAAATTAGAATTTTTAATAAATTATAACGTGCCTTAGTGTTCATGGGTATGAAAAAAACGCGCTTGAAAGAGGCACGTGGAGAGTAGATATTGGCCTTGTGATTAATCTGAACGCTGGCCATCAGGATTAAACACGTCATGCGCACAGGCCTCCATCTCATAAACACCAAACAAATTACAATCATTCGTGCCAAGCTTTTAGAAACAATTCTTGAGTATATTTTCTATTGATAATTGTTCTGTAAATAAACGCTCTTCCCATCATGTGGTTTGAATGACCCAGAAATATTTCTGTTATTCTCGCTTTATTCTGTGGCTTAAAGGTAAAAAGAAGGTTCAGTAAAAACTCATAAAATAAACCACGAGCTTTTCCGACCTGACTGTTTATCAAAAACTGATCAATATTCTCATTGAAAGCTTTTAATTCAGACATAAAGCACACTGCTGTAGCTCTAAATTCTCATTTAAAATAATCACTTTCACGCTATCATTTACAGATTGGCAAATTGGCATAATGAAAACAAATAAAGCCCTATCAAAATATTGACTTGTTAACTGCCAATAATTTCCAAATTAGAGAATGGGGTTCCATATACATACTAGGCTATACTTATGAGTTGAGTCTTCTGAAAGAACCCGTAGCCTATAATTTCTAATTTCTTACATTTTAACCAACTATTGGCTTATTTTTATAAAAAATGCGATGACTATCGATATGATAAGCTACAACTGACTGTTTCCCATTAATAGTGTCCAAAGAGGATGCACGCGCCCTGATCACCTCTAACAGCAGCGTGTCTCGCGCGCGCCAAACCCTAGGACTGCTACACGCGCAACCTGTTCTGGGACTTATTCCTGGCAATTCTCGCTTCACCTTTAAAACACGATTACAGAATTCTTGCCGTTTTATGAATGCGATCTACAATATAAACGTAAATATTAGCGTATACTCACTCCTCTCCACGAGCATCGATGGTCTTCAGGACGGATAGAAATGATAGCCTATATGTGCGCGTGCGAGCTGCGTGCGCTCCAGAATGTTGTCTAGCGCTTCGGTCCTCCGCTTCATGGCTGCGGCTCCGCGTGACGTTGCAGTGGCCCCATCCATTCAGCGTGTCCGTATCGGGCTGCACGCAGTCTTTTCACCAATATTTCCCATTGAGATGCTCCTCTTCTCCCCTACGGAGAGTGGAATGAGCTGCTCGTTGTCCCCCCTCTTATCATTCCGCTTATTAAACGCTTGTGGGCCTCAACCTGCAAGCCAAAAAACATATAGCATATTTTAAGCCCTCCCCTTATGACACGTTGCGGTTAGAATTTGTCCCCACCCTCTTGAATTAGCAATGCAATACTGCTTAAATGTTCGGAGAAGCATTATAATTCGCGTTTTTTTGTTGTTGTTTGTTAACCAAGTAGTAAGTTCTTTCTATAGACCTAGTAAACGTGTCCTTGAAAATATAGGAGGGGGGAAATCAGTTAATAATATAATTAGACATACAATAGCTCGGTTTTATTCACTCGTGTTTAATACATAGGAATATTTGCTGTATCTATACAATATGCATAGTTTATATCTGAGCCTCAGGAAGGCCTTGATTTTTGTGGTGCAGTAATGAAATAAGTGCCTTTTGTAGGAGAACTAAGAACACTTTGACTTAGAGACTCCTTTAACTGTAACCCACAGTTTAAATCAAGTGGACTCGCTCCCAGCAACCCTTTGTCTTTGCCTTTTTCTCTATAAGTGTCTAGGAATGTGACCACTGAATCGACAGGGTGAAACCGTGCAAATCAGCTTTAACCGTCAGGACCGAGAGTAGACCCCAGACAAGGGGACAGAAAGGGGTCTCAGTCTGTTGATTATCATAAGAATCAGATCGCTGGGGATAAAAATCTCCTTTGAATAAATTACTGGTTCAATAGGAGGCGCGACTGCCAAATAGACAACTCTGTCAGAGGCCGCATGTCTTGGTTTTCCATCAGTCGTCTGACTTCCCTTTTCTAAAAGCTCAGACTCTTAATGCATTCCATTCCTCTGTCTCAAATTCCATAGCTTGTTGTCCTTTCTCCAAATCTGGATAGCACGCGAAAGCCGCTGTTACCAGTGCGCCGGGGGCATGCAGGCCTCGAACCCGTCCAGAAGTAATGAGTTCGAGCTTCGAGGTAATGGGCCAAGGCATCGTGTCCGCCAGAGATGCTGAGAGAATCAGACTGACACTGCTCGGTGATGATGGCACGTCCCAGGGTCATTATCAATTATCGACCAACAGCATGTTTCTACTAGTCCGTTGCTTTAACACATCTAGTCATTTCCGGAGGGATTGTCCAACACGTTTTATCACAAAGAGGATAAATATTTTTTTAAAGAAAACATTTTTGCATTTTATGCTGTTCCACTTTCAGACTAAAGGCATTCCGAAAGTGGTGGATAGCCTTGGCTATACTTGGAGCCACGCACTGGTGTTGAACCTGTAAATTCGAGGACGGAAAGTTCTGAAGCTCCAACTTAGATTTTGTTTCTCCTGCCAGTGAATAAATAGCTATAGTTCGTCCATCATATAGCCTAGAATAAACGTAAATGTGTATTTCATACACTCTTAAAAAATAAAGGTTCCAAGAGGGAGTTTGCCAGCGATGCCATGGTAGAATCATTTGGGGTTTCCCAAAGAACAGTTAACAGTTCAGAAACCATTTTTGCCTTATAAAAATAATGTTATGACGTTTTGAAGTATAGGCCTATTAGGGGTAGGCTATTATGTGCCCACGTGTGCGCTTGACAAGCGGCCAGGGCGAAATTACTTTTTTCATAAAAGCGTGCGCTCCAAGAAGTCAGGCTGTTGAGATTTATTCCTAATAACAACACGTGTTTCCAAGGAGGCGTTTGACCAACTCAGGACCACGATTTTCGGCCACGAAAGTGTGCTAAGGCGATTATGTGCAGTAAAACTCATGACAAGGATTGCAAATGTGGGCTGATCTATTCTGGTCTTTTCACATTTCGCCTCTTACAGTGAAACGTGAGCTCGGACATCAGGGGAGACGCACCAATGCCTGTGAATGACTTGAAAAATCTGATGTTTTCTCTTGAAATTGTGTCGATGCACTCGACAAAGATCCGTAAACTACGCGTGGTGTTTGTGAAACTCGGGTGTGTTTATTTCAAATTGATTTAAGTTTAATTAAGCCAGCAGAGGGAAGATAATAATATTTGAAAAGAATAAATACAACGATAAAGAAATAAACAGGCTACGCACAATACAATATCATACATCAGTAAAATCTCAAACCTAATCATTATAATTACATTTTCATCAGGTGGTCTGTCCTTTTTTTTCTCCAAATGATATTCTATTAACCATCCATCAGTGCATCATATTCTTAGTATGCAATAGACTTTGGCTGGTTCTGCTTATTCTTAATATCAGGTGCCAGTTTTTGTCACGTGAATTCAACGTTATGATTCCGTTAACAATATTCAAATTTGTAGTTTATATGCAAACACATTACATATGCATTTTATGCATTATTGCATGATAGAGTGGAGGTAGGCTAGCTTATGTTCACACACGTGAATGAATGATTCCGTGTGTGTGAGGGGGGAAGAGGAAGAATAGCCTAATGTAGAAAGACCAACCTTCAAAATCAGCCTGTCTGTGAGCTGCTGTAGGCTTTACTTGTAAGGTCTGGTTTTGAATTGGGACGCTGGGACGGTTCAGAATCCGATACGTGATTGGCAACTCAAACGTCATCTTTTGTCTTTTGTTCCCCAAAATTCAACTGAGTTACTACTAAGTAGAAGTGCGCACACATCTTGCATGGGTCTGAATGTCAATGTATCATACAATTGCAAATTGTGGAAACGTTTCCGTACTGGCATATTATCAGTATGTATAAGCAATTGTTTCTTTAAGGGAAAGATCTGAGCGTCTCAGACATTGGCATTGTCTGTTTTTTTTTTTTTCTTTTCACATCTCCATTTAGTAGTTGTAGCCTACTTAAACACGAACAAGTTCTACCCCAGGATACCCTTTCCCTGGTTACTGGAAACCGTAAGAGCTGTTTTCTCATAGACAAATCTCTAAGCCTAGTCTAAGTGAAAAACAAAAATGGCGTTCTGACATCTCCCACGCACCGCCTGACAGGGTTTGCAATTAACCCTAATTTGCATATGCAAATGACCTGGAAATTCGTTTTGACTACAAAATGGGGTTGAGTGAAGCAGCAGGCTATACTAGGAGATAAAATACCCAACTTTATGCCATATATTGTAATCGGTTTCAAATGAGAATATGTATTTGATGCCTGTAATTAACGGAAAGGCAGAGTCCATCATGAGATTTCTCTCAGTTGTAGGCCTATTATAGCCTTCTCGTTATCATTCATTAATGCCGTTGTTCTTGGCGCCGGTTACAGCTTTATGTCCTCACAACCACATTTTAGGTGTTCTGTCTGTAATAGTTGACTCTTTATCAGCTATTTTCAGTGGTTGAACCTGATGGGCTACTTCAGTAGTAAGTGCGAAGCTTTTATTCAGCACGTACTGTAGCCTACTGTTGTTTGAAACAATGAATGAGCATTTCTACTATAGAGACCAAGATTGACACAATTGGCACAAAATTGTTAACTTTTTTGGTGGCAGGTTTTCCTTAAAAACTTAGCCAAATGTTATATTGGTTAATACAGTTGTACAAAGATTATAAAGCATAGTCTATTTTTTGTATTTATTTTTAACTATATTACTTACTAACATGCTGTTTTTCCAATCTTAATAAGACATTAGTCAGTATTGTATACCGAACAGCTCGTGTAGGCTATTTAGAATTTGATGCAGTGTAGGCTAATAATTCGTCAAAAGAACAAATAAACACTGCATTTATTTAATTAATCAAACCTATACGCAAACCTGATGTCGTGAAATTATTCCCGTGTTATAATGTGGGAAAGGAGTGTCTTGGTGAGAGAAATTCCAATCGTCTATCCGTCTGACCTCTGCCATTACGGTTATGAATATTTCATATTCAACACGGCATTTTACTTTTAAGGATTTCGTTTATTTAGATTATCAGTTAACGAAATATGTTTTGCATTTAACGAAATGATTAAAGTAGTCTAAATTCAGGTTGGATCATCTGACCGCTGAATCCGTGCCAACTTTTAAAGCCTCTTCGTTGGCCTGTGCTATGTGGGTGCAATTGTGTATGTTACCGAGGTTATTATTTGCAAGCAATATAGAGAAAAATAAAGATAGACAAGACTTTGCGATTAAATGTCGCTTTCTCTTTAAGTGAAATTTATATAGCCTTTTTTTTCCCCAAGCAACAAATCTTTGGTTTTGTTTTTGCAAAAGTGCTTATTTATTCTAGGCTACTATCAATAAATCAAGCATTCTGTCATAATAATTATTGTGACGTGAATCACCTGTAGTATAGATCCTCCAGGTTTAAAACAGGATGAACACTAAATACTTGGGTTCAGATTTGAGGGCTAGTCTTATCACCCCCTTCAATTTTCGTATCCAATTTATTATAGAGTTATTGTATTTACAATAATTTGAGCAATCTTCCTCCCGGAAGACAATGGATGGACGTCGATGGAGAACTTCCACCCTGACAATTTCTGGCTTAAAAAAGAAAGGGAAAAGGGAAATAGAGTTGACTCGGTGAATTGTTTGACTAATCCTTCTCTTTTATGGGATAAAGGGAAAGACTGAAAGAGGAAAAATCAATGTCATTCGATGCAGGAGGCAACAGGGGTGATCCTCTTTCTCATTGAGTAGAACTACAGGCATCTAAAATATCAGCATGGTTCCCTTGTATTGCGTAAAATAAGTGTAAGATTGAATCAGAAGGACCTGGGTCAGGCTACATATTTAAATTCTCTTCACCCGCTCTCATTCATAATTTGTTCTCATTTGTTTGTTGTGTAGTTTCATTATCCAAATCATCCTGCAGAATTAATTTATTGATCTTGAAACAAGGAAGTCCTTCATTATACATAGCGGTGATTTGCTTATTTATAAAATGTAATTAACCTAATCTATTCCATTCTGTTCTATTCTATTGGAATAATCTATAACTAGCCTTGCTCGCGCTTTTTTTCCTTGCGTAGTGAGGCGCTGTCCGTGAAACGGTGCTGAAATCAGCCCTAACAAGAAAGTTCGATTTCATCGAATTCCACAATGTAAAATGTTTTGTCAAACAACCATTAAAATATAATTATAACTAATTTAGTCAGAAATATGATTTAGTGTGACTCAATTATACTTGAGGTATAATGAAAAACTATTTATGACTCAGGTAATAAGCATCTTAATGGAACAGCTGCGCATGTTTAGTTTTACGGTACACCGATGACCTTTGGGAGAAATCACGTTGGACTTCGAGAATCTGGATGTATGATTTCACTTTGTCACGGACTTTGCTTTCGAATGGATGTTTGTTACTCTGCATTTGTTCAGTGAGAGGAAACACGTGATGCTCTTATCTGTGCGGCCTGAGGGTCCACCACCTGAAATATGTCGCTACTGTTTTCATCTCAGATTACGGAAGAATGACTAAATGTAAGTAATGTCACCTTGTCATTGTAAAAAAATAAAATAAAAATAGCCAGGAAAAGTCTTGTTAAAAGCATATTTATTTAAATAATATTTAAGATATGCTATTTAGACTACAGGTTATATAGTCTGTGTAGCAGGCTTAACAAAAGAGAACTGAATGAACCTCTCGACATCCTCGTCGTTCCCATCCCCTTGTTCCAAAAGCAGCTCTGCCCATTCTATGGCTGATGTGTGGCACAGCATGGCAACTAGTATTGCACAGGCTTCTTAGATGCTGGAAATCACCCAGATGAACGCATCACACCTGCTCCATATAGGGCGCAGTTTAACATAGGAAACATATAGTTTTTCTTTCTTTATAGTTGATGCTCTCCTCCTAGCAAAAATAGTTTTTTTTTCATACATATATACGATTAAGACCGTTATCAGGCATTGCATGAAACAAATGTAGCATACTTGGTTATCTAAAAGGTTTAAGCAGGATAACTTAACAAAAAGACATGCCGCATTTTGTTACACAATGTAGTGAGTTCGTAATCTCTGACATTGTTCTTGGCAAACGCTGTCTTAAAGCCATAATCATTTATTTGATAATACTCAATAATATTATATATTTATGACATGAAACTTCCATGTTTTCTTATATTTTTTTGAATCAAAATGTTGGCGATAAAAACATCCATGAGATTTTGACGAAATATTAATTCAGCATATTCCCTTCATTCAGCACTTGTGGCATCATCAGCTCCCGCTGCATTTAGTTTTCAAAGTAACAATTTAACTTTTCATTAGTAACAGCCTATTAAAAATAAATAGACTTATATGTGGAAATATGTGGTATGATTTTCTATTTAAATGTATATTAACGAATACTCTTTTAATAATTCTATTTGTTAATGGCAGTCAATATAAAGATAACATTAACGACAATTTTGAGAAGATGGAATGTTGAATTATAATATTAGTACTAGTAATGAATTCTAAAATGCAAAAATATTGTGGCGTATTTAACAAGTATAGGCCTATTAATTAGTCTAGATAGGGTTTGTTTAGATTTCTTTTTCAAAAACATTATAGCCTGAGTGTATATATATAGTACAAATCTGTTATGGTTAGGTTACAGTAGCTGTATTTAAAAACAGTAGAACTCTAAGGAATGTCCCCATTCAGAAGTAAAGGTGTGTGTGTGTGTGTGTGTGTGTGTGTGTGTGTGTGTGTGTGTGTGTGTGTGTGTGTGTGTGTGTGTGTGTGTGTGTGTGTGTGTGTGTGTGTGTGTGTGTGTGCGCGCGCGCGCGTGCGTGTTTATGCAAGTCACTTTCTTTGCTATGATAAAAGAGCCAATCCTCTGACTCTAAGAGACACAGGTATAAAATGAAGTAACTTAAATTAAATCGAAAGTCTTACAATTTTGGATGAATGAACAAAGAAGCTGGAAGGCACAAAGAAATCATTCATTAAAAAAACAAAAACCTAAGGGCCCACAGGAAACATGTGCGCTGTTTGCGAACTAAATTTCTAAAATGAAGCTCCTGGTCAATTTCAAATGAGATGTTAGGCTTCATGAGAACAGGCCTGGGTGCTGGTTTAAATTTCACCCTCCTGAGGGAGATTGTAGCCTACATAAACATAAACTGCTCATTTGCATGCTCTATCCCACGGTGGAAATTACAATGCAGCATAATTAATATGCGCATATATTAAGACCGAGAGAGGGTTCTAGATCCCGCGCGCAGGCGGTCCTCTTAAAGAAGAAAGAAGGGACTCTGTTGGCCCAGGAACAAGCTGACTGTTCACACGCTAAATTTCAGTAGGAGGGGGCAACAAACCCGCCTTCCCATGCTGCTGCTGGCCAAGGCCCGCACAATAACCGCGCAAGAGAAGCAGAGATTAGTCAAACAGCTTTGAGATGTTTCTTCTTTTATTCACAGAGACCAGCAGATTACTTCCCCGGTCCTCCACCCCCATCAGTGTGACTTAATAGACTTGTTGTAAAGTTTTCACTTGCCTGACAAGTGACGATCACATTTATGGTGACATTACATTCTTTAATTAATGGAATGAAAGAAACCCTACTTCTGGCTTAGCTATCAAAGCAGAAAATACTGGAAATGTGTGAATTTTGCTCTAGCCTATACATGTGTCTGGATGTTATGCGAGTGTCATCCCTGTTCAGTAGGCTATTTCTACTGGCCTGAGATCAGTTACTCTGGGCCCTCTATAGCATTTCCAACAAACTCAATGGTGTTTATCTGCATAGCTTTCACTGTCATATAGCCAACAGTAGCCTACATAACATATGAAAGTTGATGTAGACTAATCAATATCACGATTCTATACCAATGGCTATTGATAAATAACACGAATAAATAATAAAAATAAGAAATGATGATTAAACTAATTATTTCAGTTAACTAAAAGGTTCCCCAAAAGTTAAATCTATAACGGAAATACCTGTAACTCTCTTTCCGAAACATAATAATTAAGCCTTGAATGCTCTCTGGTGGTCATTTAGGGTTAGTGCGCGTCACTTATTTGCAGGTCTAAAAAAAACAGCTGATTTTCAATGGATGCACAAGCGTTTTTTCAGTATCTTTAATGGTTATTTTATTGGTAATGATGCAGTTTGGGTCCAGTTTTATTTTAGGTGGCTCGTAATTTAGCTAATTATTATTATTACTACTAACTATAGCCTACCAATCACTCAAACTAGGCTATATGCTGATATGTTTGTAATAACATAAAGACATAATAATGTAATGTTGTCATAAAAACAGTCATTATGGTTAGCTTGAACTTATATTTATTTGTTTAATTTGAAAATGTTCAAATGTTGTGAATGTCTGTTGTTTTCTTCATATTACCATTTTATATTAAAACATTTTTGTTATTTAAACAAAACAAAAAGTGGTGCATTTATTTATTGAATATGTAGCATAGACTGTAGATATGTAGTCAATAAATTATTGTTTAAATTATTTAAAAAATAATCACAATGTACAGAGCCTGGTTGAAACAAACCACTTAAATCTTGACTTGCCAATGCAATATATGGCTTGAGATAATCCATCCAACTAGGTCCCAAATGGCTACTTTTGCTAGGATTTAAGTCTCCTTTTATTAAATGTGATTTAAACATTTTACTGAAGACATATTTCTTTATTTTCTGGCAGTAACCAACTTGTTAATTTCTTTGTTTTGCATTGCAAAGCTTTTATTCACAAGAACAAATTTCTCAACATTTTGCCTAGATTTGTAGTCTTTCTGGCTGAAAATTTCCATACTGTAAAATCTCTAACTCATACATAATAACAACACATTTCTTATGGACTATGATCTTAGCTTTCTTACTGATTGATATTCAGTTTATCTGTTTGAAAAGTAGTGCAATATATAGGCAGTTTTCATGCAGCTTTCATTTATATTTTAATCAGCATGCAAAGCCCATTATATCACACCCTTCTTATAAATAACATCTATACTCTGTGTGCATTTAATTCATACAATTGTCATCACTGTATTTATTATACATTTTTTATTTGGGGTTGCCCTGCATTTGACTGCATTCTTCTTACGTTGACATTATTTCAGAACACTTGTAGATCTTTGAATGAAATCAGAGATTTCTGTCCCTCCATTGACAGTCCACGCAACTACCACTTTGACGCTTCAAAAAGTTCATAAAGAGATCGTAAAACTAATCCATATGAATTGAGCGGTTTAGGCCAAACTCTATGAAGAGACTCGATCGCTTTAAATGAAGAACAGATTTAATTTAGGCTTTTATTAACATAAACATTCATCAACACACACATCAGATATGGCAAACGGAAACTCAAGCCTGCTTACTTGACATGCGAGAAGAGAACCAATGAGGTTCATTCTTGTGTGTTACGCAACATGTTTGAACTTCCTCAAGAATCAATGAGGTTTGTTGTTGTTCATCAAGCAAGTACAGTTGAACCTCTGTTTATGTTCGCTGATCAATGTTTATATGTGAATAAAATCCTAAATACTATCTATTCATAAGGATTAGTTTTAAGATCTCTTTATGAACTTGAAGCATCAAAGTGACAGATGCATAGACTGTCAATGGAGGGACAGAAATTGCGCAGATTTCATTAAAAATATCAAATAAACGAAAGTCTTACTGGTTAGGAACGACTTGAGGGTGAGTGCATGACATAATTTTCATTTCTGGGTGAACTATCCGATGCTTTTGGAAAACTGGTCCCGGATCTTTCACTGGTTTTGTGCGTGTGGCCACTAGAGGGCGCAACGCCACCAGAATGTGCAGAGTAAACTTCTATACGGTACACACTACACCACATTGTATAATGCCGTGATTATAAAAGCAAATACATTGTAAATGTAATAAAAAATATTATAGACAATACTCAGTGTTGGCAATATTTATAATCATCTGTAAAGTCAAGAGAGCAAGTCTTGATAGTCATATGAATGAGCACACTCAAACTTTCAAATATATGTAGGCCTACATACCTAAAACAGCAGCCATATATGGGGTAAATACTGGCTGCTGTTAATGCAAATATTGATATTCACTTAAATTGTGTTGTTGCATCGCATTACATAACAGCCTTGTCATACACGATGCTGTGCTTCTTTAGTGGCGATTTGACAGTATGAGACGAGACACTTAAAAATGATTTATTATTATTAACCTATTATTATTATTATTATTAGAGAGTACCTTTGCTAAGCTTTTCCACTTACTCTTGCCTGTTCCTGATTGCCACTGCAGCTCATTGTGGGGGTACGTTTGATAGAGGCAGGAGGGTTTGTTGGCTTTGTTGCCATAGATACAGAGAGTTGCTAGGCAGCAGACAGGATGCTACGGAAGCCAAGTGCAGCAGATCAGCGGGTCACTGCAGAGAGGAAAATTTTCACCCACACACCTTTCATCTGGATTAATACATTCAGAAATAAAGGAAAAGAGAAAAAGAGAAAATGAGGCAAATGGAGAACGACGCAGAGAGAAAGAAGAAACGTAAACAAGTGTGCATCTGCGCGTCAAAGAAAGAGTGAGAGTGGAAATGAGAAAGCAAGCCAAAAGAGAATCCATCTGTAAAAGTGTCATTTCCAGCCCTTCTCAGCTCTGAAAGCAGCTGTTTTGAAACATGTGTTCGAGCATGCAGGTCCCATTAAATAATGAAACGCCACCTGCACGTGAATAAAGTAATCTAAACTTTTTTGCTATACACACCATAGTAGATTCAAAGATGAATATTTTTTCACATGTTCATAACTGCCCACTGTGGTCAGTCAATAACTGATCCCAGATCAGAGGGCTTGTCTGAGTCATCGCTGTCATCGCAGCCCCACTTTCATGATTGTTTTTGCCTGCAGAGAAGGTTTTGTGGCTGAATGGCATTCTGTTCAGTGCGCAGGCTGAGTGTAGGAAGCAAGTGATCTGAGAGAGGGCAACAGGGTGTCCATCTGTTTGTGTAAATGCTCTTCCACAAAACCCCAGTGCATAAGCTCCTTACATAAGGAATAAAACAGAGTAATCTCTCTCTTCCACAGGTAGGCCTATATGCAAAGGGCTACATTCATGTTGCTTCTTTTATTTTTCAAGTAAATTGATGTTTATATACATGTATATTAATGCTGTCAAATCGATTAATAACATTAAAGTATTAGTTTTTGTTTATATATATTTGTATATAGGCTATATGTGTGTATATATGCATACATATACATGATATATATATATATATATATAAACAAAAAACGTTTATGTTAGATGTGATTAATCGATTTATTATTATTATATATATATATAAAAGCAATTGCCATTGTTTCTTACTAAAGACGTTTGCAGCTCAATCGAGTGACATCATGAGAAAAGAAATAGCTGCTTTTGGCTAAATTTAGCTTATTCTTCAACAACGAGTTAGGCCCTCAAAAACTGAACTAACTAAAAAATAAATATAGAAAATAAACATAAACTTCATAAAGACAATTCACACGTTGGTCGTTGATTTCTGTCATAATCTCCTCAAAAGTATCCTGGTTGCCTGTATCGCATTTTATATGTAAATCGCAGACTGAAAGTGTTTTGTTTTCGAGTCCTGTGACTTTAAGTGTTCCTCCATGCCAGTGACGCACGCAGCTCTGATCCGAGTATATGTCGCAAGTGCATTCTCATTATTTAATCCTTTAAATAAGATTTCGGGTTTGTTTTTTTGTTCTCTTGATATTTCAAAACCCGTTGAGTTGATTTCCAGATGGATCAGTTAGATTGTATCCGTTTCAACTGCCTTCAAACTTACCGCACTCTGACATTTTCATTTTTCTGAGTGCATCACCACCACCATTCCCTCTGTAAACACTATATTCCTCCACGAAAAATAGGACTTTCAACGCTTTTATTGGATTTGCCTGATGTATATTTCATGGAGCCACTAAATCAGCCTGGTCAAAAACTGTATTTAATATATTGTCCAATAATAGGCAATTCTTAATCTTAACACACTTAATGCTTCCTTGTGGTTTAACGGGTTGGAAATAAAATGCACGAATGCAGTTCTACTTATGAATGATGCACTTATTATGTGCTTTGAAAACTAAAACTAAATTTAGCCTGCTTGCTGACGTAACCTACTGAACCGTGTACATCTTAGATTATAAATAATAAAACGTGTTTAATATAGCGCACCAGCCATATCATGATTGAGGGTTATTTTCAGGATATTTGTATATTACAAAATATTTCAAATATAAAATACAATAAAATATAAAAGTTATAATTACATTCCAGTTCTCAAATGTAAACACAGAGAGGAATTTTACAGGATCTTTTCCTTAAGATGGGGAAGCGGATGAATACATAAAGCGCGTCAGCGTGATCTCTTCCTATTGCACATTAGCCCCGCCCACAATTCTTCTTCCACACAGCAGTGCCCATACTTTAACCTGATTGGACGAAAAACGCAAAGCTCATGTCTGATTTGCCACATTATCCGTCCATCATAATGCATTACCAGTCATGGTGGATAGGACACTTTGTACATGGAGGTTTTTGACTGTACGGGCTAAATGATAACCCTGAACAGGAGTTAAGGAGTTCACTTATTATTATTGACATCTGCTCGCTATTTTTTATATTCCTGCCTGGTTTGATCTTTATTACTCTTCTTTACCTATCGGGCCGTAAGAAACCTGGTGTTTATCGCACAGATGTGGATCTTGTAGCTGCTCCGGGTAAGTCGTTCGTCCAGTCTAGCTGAATCTCTTACAGTGCTGAATTATTGCCGTCACCTCTCTGACTTTTTAAAAAATTATAATTATTATGAATACCAAAATTCAGGCTCATTCGCGCTCGTGCGCAAACATACATTGGTTGTTTGTTGTTTGGTTCTTTTTATTGCATCAAAGTCGCGTCTGAAATCGAAGCTAGTGAGATACGGAGGTTCAGACTAGGCGTTTAAAAACCAACTGGTGACAAGGGAATAAGATATAATCCATCACAATTACATTAAATATAATAGATATCTACCTTAGTGCTAGTGGATTATTAGAAACTGTGACTTACAGGGCCAATATGAACGGTGATCGTTGTTGTGGTGCTTCTGACAAGCTGTCAGATTTAGTCGCTGTCTGAAATGTCAACATGATTTTGATGCAGTCGCACACATTTCAGTTTACTGTGTAGTGCGATACAGGATATCATGTGTTATGTGGTGGAACATATTATATGTTTTTAACTGATGCGAGGTGTTTTTTGTGGATGTTTGTTGGAATGGACTGATTTTTTTAGCACTGAAGGCTGAAGCCACTTATCAAGTTTGGTTGATCCTGCTCACGGACTCTAAACAAAAGTTTGGTTTAACCTACGCAGTTCTGCGGCACCACCCTCTCTCTCTCTCTCTCTCTCTCTCTCTCTCTCTCTCTCTCTCTCTCTCTCTCTCTCTCTCTCTCTCTCTCTCTCTCTCTCATATGCAATAACAACATGTGTTTTTGGTGTATTCGGACTCTTAAAAACTTTCGTTACATTTGCTGACTCTAAAGTCGAACTTTTGATGCCAAGGACATCCAAATATGATGATCCCCTTTTGCAAAGAAACAAAACTATAAAATATCTGTTCCTGTAATTGTCTATGTAATTGTATCACTAGAAATCATCAATTAAATATCCATTATTAATCTTTTTGGTATAAAAAAAGTAAACTTAATGTATTACCTCCTAACACCCCATGCCGGCCTCCTCGAGGTCCCCAGAGCCCAGTGTTAAAACTCCTACCCTTCCTAACACATTCAGAGAAGAAATGTCTTTTAAACGAGTTGTGAAAGTGTGACTTTAGTCTCTCATGAAAATTCGTTAGTTTGAAGTTTGCACAGGCTGCGTTCTAAGTGTGAAGTGCGTTTGTCCTAGACACTTGGCTGTAGTGTAATGTGTGTGTACAAAGCTTTGATGGGTGGCTTCAGAATTCCAGCTCTCATTATAGGCTGAATCTCATAATGAGCTGAATGTCTAGGTCATGCAGACAGGTACTGTGCTGTCATGATTCCCAGCAGGGTCTTAGCTCTACCTCCAGAGACTCAATGCTGTTATGTCCTCTCACCTGGGGTTCCAGTAACAGTCAGAGAGAAAAGGTGCTTTCACGCATTAAAAACCTACCACTGGTGTTTTGAAATGCTTAAAAAAAGTTTTCAGAAAATAACAAGCCTCCTGTGAACAATCATGTTAGTTTTTATGGAAAAGCGCTGCTTGATAATGGGAGGTAAGATACATGGAAACGATTAGGCGGATGCATTTGGGGGGGGGGGGGGTGAACAAGAAACCAAGTTAAGCCAGGCAGGATGATGCAAAACATGACAGAACAAAAGTAGTGTGATACCTTCATCCTGATCATCTATGGTGATGTTTTCATCAACATGAGGTCAAAATAATGACTATTCATTCTGAATCTCTTATCTAGTTTCCCCACATAAACAAATTTATGACTAGACTGTCGCAGTTTTTAGATGTCTATCTGTCTGTTTTGTTTTTGATGTGTGTTTTATTACGCACGCTTTCTCATGTGTCAAAGGCCCTCTGCTGCCTATAAAGCAGGTCTTCACTTTGTTCTCATTGTTTGATTTGTCAAATATTCTTCTGATTATACACCGTATCCTGTGGCCACGTTTGAATCAATTTTTCCACTCGAACAATGTCTCTGGCCTTTTGTGTCTCCCTCAAAGCATTTGGCACAAATGCTTGCTGTAGACCTAACCCAGATATCCAGCAGATATTTTGCCAAATACTGGTGAAGTTAAAGGTGTCGGTCACTCAAAAATATCAAACCTTTTTTTTGTCCTTAAAATGAAAGTCAGTGAAATCCAAAACAACATTAAACCCCAGTGAACATCAGTGGCATCTGATATTGCCCAACATTTGATTGGAAACAAATCCACTTTAAGGTCACAACGCTGCTGATTGAATTAATTATTATGGGGAGGGGGTAGCCCTTCTCTGCCCTTTCCCATTCAAAATGGCCTCAGTGTCCTTACTGACCATGTGGCTGTTGGAGTAGGGCACGGTGAAGGGCTGAAGCTCCTCTGAGAGAACACAGCCCTCCTTCCCCGTGTTAATCTCTCCTCCAGCAAGCTCTTAATTGAGCCGCCATCAGCTGATCTAGGGGTTAAACATCAATTAAGGTAATGAGCAGTGTGAAAAGAGACCACTGAAGATGAGGGCAACCCTTTCCCGCTGCAGATGACACGAGATTGGCAGGGGTTCAGACAAGCAATCAGAGTTGCATGTTTTTTAAATGAGCTTTTGAAATGCTAGCTGGCATGTTTAGGCGTTTCAAATTGTGCATTGGTATCTCAGACTTAAGAAAGCAATATTGTGATTTAAAATGATAGATTTCAATTAAATGTATTGATTATCGACCATGACATAAAAATAATTGTCTGCCAATGCATCAATAAATACAATTTTAATGACATTTCATGAAAACTCTCTGAATTCACGCTAACTAATGATGATGCAAGCATTATTTAATGTAATAATGATTAGAAATAATAGAAGAAAATCTATTCTTTTAGTTGTTTCAAGACCCCGTTCCTGTTTCCTTCAGGCTGAATTAATTTGGTTTCTGGTTTCTGGACGAGTTTTTGCTGTCCAAACAAGGTCTAGAGAACAGTGTGGTTACCTCAATGCTGAAGTACTGGTGTCATCTTACTGAGGAGAGAGCAGCTGTATCCCTTATAAAGACCACCACTCATGCACTCACACAAACACATGGGTTAAAAAGACAAACCACCATTCATGCTCTTGCTGCCTGAAGAAGTCCCCAGGTTTGACCTTTGAGATTCTTTAAAAGCCTATGTGCATATCATAGTGATTTCTACCTCATATTTTTCGTGTCCGTTTCACCGCATCAGAGGTAATTGTATGCGTTCACGGTATTCATTACCACGCCACAGAGCCATTTTTCATTTTTGTTGTAAGACATAAGCGTGAATAATTGGTTCTCATGTGAACATCTTTTAATCATTTTATTATGCAAGACACCGAAAGCATTATGAGGTAAATGATGAAATTGCTGCCTTTATGGTGGTTAACACTTGAATCCTTGATTAATGAACGTAGGAAGCTCAGACATCTGTCATGCTTGGACATTTTCGCGCAGTCCCCACGACACTGATTTCCATATCGTGAATCAGACTTATTCAGTTGAGCTCAAAATATGTCATCATCAGTAGTACTGAATTCCTTAAAATTCCCCTTGAGCTAAAAGGATGTGTGTTGACCTCATTCTGACTATGCGGTTAAAAGGATAACAAATCAGAACCTGAAAAATCAAATTTTGTTTGTTTTTAGTTTGGGATTAATCTATGCGAAGCATTATGTTAGAATTCTGCTTCTAAATATGGTGAATGTCTGCTCCTTTCTGAGTGCGTCTGTGTGGATATTTTGGTTCTTGTATGACGGAGGGGTTTAGTCGTCGAGTTTATCCACATTACTTATTATTATTTTATTTTTCTCTGTATTTCCTGCTCAATGTAAGTGTTAGCGAATGAATCCTATTGCATAAAACGACATGTGTGGAGGTTACCACAGCCATGACCTACATAAGTGAAATGTTGTTTTGATATTTTCACATGCGTAGCATTTATTTCATGGATGAGGTTTCAGTGACATTTGTTTTGTTTATTGAATAAATTGCTATACTTAAAGGGATAGTTCACACGAAAATTTTAATTCTGTCATCATTTACTTACCCTCATGTCATTCCGAACCTGTTCCGACTTTCCCTTTTCTGTAGAGCACAAGAAATATATTGTTGTTTGTTGTGTTTTTGTCCATACTGTGAAAGTCGATGGGGTCCAGTGTTGTTTTGAACCCTATTTACTTTCATTATATGGTCATAAAACTCTGAGACAGTAATATGTTTTTCTTTACCCATCAGCTCTCTGTCAACGTCTGACTCTGTGTGCTTTTTCCTTCCAGAACAAAGCAGAGCACTGTCATCTTGTCAGGTCTCGTCTGGTGTAACCTATGCATACCCGACAGAGATATTTCCCTTGGGAACACACACAAAGTCATTTACTGCAGCCTTGTACCTGATTCTGCAGCGTGATGTAGGAGAAGATAGAATAAGATCCTAATGATTTCAATCCCATGTTCATATAAAGACAGAGATAACAGGAACTCTTCCTCTATTTCTTCCTGTCAGTAACTGGCTTACTAACGATATACGACCTAGCATAGAGATTAGCTCTGCTTCACGTTCAGGGTTATTCAGGATACTTGAGTTTAAAGGGCTTCATCTTCGTAATGCAAATGAAGATCTTTTTAATGATATCTGAGAGCTTTCTGTCCCTCCATTGACAGCCTACTCAACTACCACTTTCAAGCCTCAGAAAGGTAGTAAAGACATAATATAAGTAATCCATGTGACTCCAGTGATTTAAAATCAGTTTTATGAAGCGTCGCGAGTGCTGTTTACGCAAAGAAGAAAAATTATTTACAAAATATTAATCTCTAAAGCGCGTTAACGAGAGCACCGCGATACATGTGTGTTGTTGACGCGAGAGCAGACATTGCGTGAACTTGCGTTGGAGATTATGTTTTTTATACAAACAACTCACTTACTAGCCTGGGCTTCCCCATGCTGCCTTGCGCGCAGCGCGATTTTATTCATGCTGCTAGGCAGCCTGGACACCATGGACCAGATTTTCCCCTCAAAAAGGGAACCAATCACAGAACGGGGAGGGAGCAGCAAGACGATGACGACGTCTATGCGACACACCGAAGCAGTTTGTTTATATCTATGGATCCAACATGGCATCAGACGCGAAGTTACCTTTCGATGCAGCCTTAGATAGTGTTTTAAGTAGTTTAGAACGCAAGTTTATTTCGTCTTCTTCCTCGTCGAATTTCTGTCGCTCTACATACGTCATCTGGTATAATTGAAACGATTGGCTATGAGCTACGTACAGGCGCATTTGATAGACATTCGTAGCGTCCAATAAACAGCTCTGGGCATTCGTAAACCACGCCTCAAATACTAGAAAATGAACATGTGGTTCCCAGACCACGTCTCAATGAGAAGAGGTCTGATGTTCAGGCTACTCACTTACATCACTTTATAAAATTTAGGTTATAAACTTAGGTCACATGGATTACTTTTAAGATGTCCTTACTACCTTTTTGGGGCTTAAAAGTGGTAGTTGCTTAGGCTGTCAATGGAGGGACAGAAAACTCTCAGATTTCATAAAAAAATGGAAATTTTGGAAATTTGGTATATGGTAAATGGTAAATGGTAAATGGTATATGGTATTTGGTAAATTTGATAATGGAAATTTTACGGGTTGGGAATGACATGAGGGTGAGTAATTAATAAAAAGTGAAAATTCTGTCATCATTTACTCCCATCTCATGTTATTCCAAACCTGTATGACTTTTTGTTTTGGCAAAACAGCAAAGAAGAAGATTTTGAAGAATGTTGGTAAACAAACCAAAACACTCTTCAATATCTTCATTGATGTTATTATGAAGAAAGAATGTCATACAGGTTTGAAACAGCATGAAGGGGTGTACATAATGTGCGTTATACCTTTAACTCAGACGTGCATTATTGGCCTGTATTTTGCAGCACTTAGTAAACACCGATTTTAACCTGTAACAAATGAATGGGCTTCAAAATTCTTTAAAAAAATAAAAATCTCTGAGGTAAAATACACAGCACAGTGTTGTGTTGCGGTTAGCATGACGGGACAGAACAAACGGGCTAACTGGGGCTAACGGGGTTACAGTGGCGTGAGAGCAAGGGTTGGCCATTACTCCAGCACAGCTGAAACAGCAAGCATTGGAGCCAAGTACTGAAATGTACACCCCTCCATCTCTCATTTCGCTCCTGTTCTCTTTCTTACTTCAGCCTTTTGATCTGATTTCTTGTCAATTCTTTCTCTCTTTCTCTCTAACTGTAGATGGGGCCAAGCACTGCAGGTACGTAGGCCCTGTTGGATTCATTAGTATTCTGACTGGGGCTCTATGGTGGCCCCTAGAACTGGAGGGAAGTTGAGAAATCTGGCACACTGATTGGGGTGGGACTGAATAGTCATCAGACCAACTTTAGGGCCTCATATTCAAATCGTCAGCTACATATTTACATAGAAAAATAGCAAGATTATGTCAAGATCCCACTTCTTGCCCTCTTCATCATATGTATCAGTAGTCCAATAACTTCTCATTTGTCATGGACAGCCATGTTACTTGTCGGCTATTTTGAATTTATTGAAAACAATTTTTTCGCTACTCCTTTCAATCTTCATTCAGTTTGGCTCAAAAAATCTAAGGGCACACCGGGGTAAAAAGCGCATTTGACTTCATTCTTCTTCAAACCACTAGCTTGCACAAAAATTCACCTCAGCACTTTTCTTAACAACTGCGTTTGACTAATATGCACGTGGAAATTTGGCTGATCCTTGACGCCATCGCGGACAGCAACGCAAAGTTGATTCTGTGCTAATTTCATCTGATATTTAATGTTTTTTTAGCAAATGAGAAGCAATACAATTATTGACTATATTTTGAGACAAAGGTCTTGTAAATGTTTTCTGTTTTGTTCAAGGTAATTAAAGCAACAGTTATTCAATAACGGAAGAATATGTAAAAGTATGTTGTTTGGGGTAAAAGGCGCCCCTGCTGTTGGGTCTAAAGGCACAATAATTAACATGATAATAAATAGCTGGCTGACTTTTTCCATTTATTGACACAACATGGTTAGGTTCAGAGGGTAAATATCATATATTAAGTTTGTTGTCCACCTTAGAGATAATCATCATATTTAAAAGTATGCTATTGAGCCCTTTAACCCCATGTGTGGGATAAAAATGGCCACCTTGCCACCTCATACATTTATAAAAATGTTAAAAAAAACTTTTATGATTTATTTCCATTCCACACCAAATCTGTTTCTCCATCAATGTTCAATAAAACATATATATTTTTTCTGCAATCATACACTATGGGAGTTTCCTTAAGGTGTGCCTTTAGCCCCGTTGTATATATGTTCAGAATTATTTGCTGATAAGATGTTAACAAATTTGACATGAAGTCAATTTCGTAATGCTTTCGGCAATTGAAGCAAAACTAATGCTAAGAGCATTAAAAGTTCGATTTCGGACAGACTAAAGAGATACTTTGTTCATCCAGCATGACTACAACCGTAGTCCGTACTTTATTGCCAACAAAGTAGTTTGTTTACAACGATATCTAATGGTCCAAACTTTTCAAATATTTATTTATGATTCTAACTTTGTCATTTAGCTGACATTTGAGTATAGTTCAATATAGATGGTGTGCCTAGGGTGCATGGCCTTAGTAATTGCTGCTTGCAGCTGTATTTCTCGTTATTCTGCTAACTTACTTGCTGCTGTCTCTTTCTCTCATGGGGCACTAGAGTTCTATGGCAGTACAGCTGTGGTTCTTGTCTAGGGCCATCTGCACACATTGTCTCCTTCGCTCTTGAGGCTCAGTATGGCCGATCTCCGCTATGTTTTAATGGAAGATTGCTGGCTGGCCTCTTCTCATCACAGGAGATGCAGGCAGCAGTATGGAGAGCCGGGAAATATGCCAGAGAGGGAGGAGGGACGGAGAAAAAAAATCCTCTCTTTCTCCTTCCAATGTGACACACTTAGTGTGCGTGTCTTTGAGTGTTTGTGAGTGTTTACTCATGTGAATATGCACACTTCTCTCAGATGGAGCTCTGAAAGCAATTGTGCGCTTGGAACAACAAGGCCCAGTCGGCCAATCCAATCTAGCCATGGGATGTTTTGTTTGTAGAGGTGTATAAAATATTACCCTTATGATAACGTTTTATTTTTATGAGTTGGATTTAATTGATTAATTAAATAACTCTTTTGTTTTTTTCCCTAGCTGTCTCTCTCAGAGAGAGCTCTTCTTATCCCACACACATGCTAACACGTGAATGTTTACGCATCTTTTCCATGATCTGCCTTGAGCGAGGATTTTGTGAATCTTAACCACTACATGTTTTCTTCTGGGGATTACATTCAATGTTTATATTATTCAAATGCTACATACACACTCCTACAGTCCATCTTGAGGGCAGCAGGCAGCACTTTTCTTTCTTCTTTGTCTTCTTCTCATTTTGCTGTCTTCTACTTTGCAAGTCTTACTGAAGTGCTTGTTACAGAGCTTTTAAAAAGGCTGTTGTTCGTTTATAGTCTACGTTTGAGTTTTAATGTTTTAAGAGACTTTTTGGACTTCTATTGCCTTCTTAGTGCATTAAAAGACACATTAAAATGTGGTGCTTGTATTTAAAAACTGGGATGCCGATACACTACTGAAAAATAACAGTAATATTGTGCAATATTATAATAATTTAAAACAATTTTATATTTTATTTTATATAAAAATTTAATTTATTCCTCATTCCTGTGATGGCAACATCAGTCTTCATGTGGTACATGATCCTTCAGAAATTAATCTAATTTGCTGTTTTGGTGCTAAAGAAACATTTCTTCTTATTATTATTATCAGTGTAAAAAAAAAAAGATCTGTTATTAAATATTTTTGTGGAAACTGATACTTTTTTTCAGGATTCTTTGATAAATACAACACTTCAAAGGACAGCATATGTTGAAATAGAAATTTGGCACATTTTACATTTACGTCACTTTCGATCAATTTAAGTCACTTTTTAACATTTAGATCACCATCTTTCAAAGGGAAATTGAAAGATTATTGTAAATATTTAATCCCTTAATCACTGTATCTCTATCACTATATAATTAGGATTGGGAATCAAAAATCGATTCCAATTCTGGAATTGGATACTTGTCATAAAATATATATTTGCTTACTGATTCCTGTGTGCACATTTTTAATGTGGTTTTAAACCATTCAAACGCAAGCAGATACAAAAGAGAACTCAATTCGGCACTCGTGCGCTGTTTTTGTGCTGGGCACATCCGAGCGTACACACAAAAAGCCGTCCCCCATATAGTGCACTAATACTGAATTGAGTTCTCTCAATAACTCAAAGAAAGTGCATGTGTAACCGTATATTGGATCCGTGCATTAGTTCTTAAAGTGATAGCAGGCTAATAAACCTGCTGTTGTTTCATGTTAAACAAAGGAAAAAAAAAATTTGTTCATGGTATTCAGAAGCAGCAGAATGTTTTGCAAAAAGACAGGACAAATATGTTTGATATCTAAATGTTTGACTTTTCGTCTCAACCGATAAGTATTATAGATTCATAATGCCGGCCATAACATGAAATATAATCAGTTTAATCCAAAACAAAACCTGTTCGTCTCTGCTCTGACACATTTTACCTTTATTTTCTTGCTTAAATGGTTGCCTAAATTACATTTATTAAAGAAACAAAAACCATTTTCAGTTACTGAGTGAAAATAAAAAAGTACTTCAGAAGGTTGGCATGGCAGGCTCACGTGACTCTGTTGCCATCTGAACATTTTGCTTACTGCTTACACAGTGAATAGAAACATTTGCTGAGGTTATCAAAGACTCAGACAGAACAAGGAGATTCGCTGCGCTGAGGAAACCGAGAGGAAGAGCGAGGGAGACGGGGGAGGCCGCCATCAGAAATAAATAAGCTGCGGTGGAGGAAGGGTTTATCACAGTTCCTGTGCGGTACAAACAGGTGTGCCTGTGTGTGTGTGTTTGATTCGAGGTGTAAAAAATTCAGGATGAGAAGAACAAGGGCTGTGTGTTGGGGGTTGAGGGGATGTATAGGGTTAAAGAGGCTGTGCCCTTCCCACCTGTAGCCTGTCAGCTGTTGCCTGTTGAAACATCAGCTGTTTCTGAGAAGTGTGTGTGTGTGTGTTTGAGAAAATAAGTTCCTTTGAGTGTTCAGCAGGATGGCAGAAACTGTGTGTGTGTGTGTGTGTGTGTGTGTGTGTGTGGGCCCCTTCTCATGTTAAATACCTTTTGAGAAATTGTTTTTATTTTTTTAACACCTGAGCCCCATCACTCCTCGCCCTCCAAAACATTGTAGAAAGAAGACATCACCTCTTACTGATGACTGATGACTCTTTGTCAGTAATGGCCCAGACATCTAGTTATGTCCTTGACTGGTTTAGACTATGATCTGTCTAGCACGTGGAAAGCTGTAGTGATATCAGTTAGGCATGCGTGATATATTGAGTTATCGGCCGGTTTTAGAGAATTTTTACATTTATTGATTAGACTCGATGTTGTCGATTTAATTGTTCATGCTCATTTCCTCCCATTTTTATAGTTATATTACCTTTGCAATCATCTAATGCTTACTTAAAGCTAATTTTTTAAATGCTAATAATGTAATAACACTTTTAAATATAATCATTAGCAAATCTCAAAATCCATATTGTACATAACATGTTGTGATAACTAGATGCATTTGTAGAGATTGATTTGAGGTTTTTCTGTTACTTTTAATAAATTTGGACAAAATAGTATATAATTTTGGTAACACGTTACAGTAAGGATTAATTTGTTAACATATGAACTAACAATGAAAAATAATTCTAAAGAGTTTATTACATTTTTAAAATCAAAAGTGGCATCTGTTAATATAATTTAATGGACCTGAGCTAAAACGAACTAACAACGAACAGTTATATTTGTATTAAATATTATTATTAAATATTAATTAACAAAGATAATAAATAAATAGATACTGTAACACATGTATTGTAGGCCACTAAGTAACTAATAGGACCTTATTGTAAAGTGTTCCCAGAATTGTAATATTGGTTATCAACCGTAACAGAGAATAGGCCTAATACTTTTTAAACATAATTATCAGCATATAACTTCAGACAGAATTTTAATATTGTTGCTAATATGAATAATTATAGAATTATAGACTGTAAAACAGGCAAATAAACTTTAAACGGTTCAACTTTAAGGATGTAAATTGGGATTACACATTTACATTTGCAAGCACATTTACACCTTCATTTAATGTGGTCAGAATCTGTCTCAGGCCACCTCCAAATTTCATTGATCAGATCACAGAAAATGCGTGTTGTAAATGGGGCCAAAGAGAATTGTGGATGGGCTCTTTTGATTTGAACTAGTAAGCAAACATCTAGAAACTCACAACACCCTACAACACCCTTAGCACCTGAATAGCAATGCCTTGACAACATTCGAAGATTCTGTTGGCAAGTTTTAAAATGCATTTATAGGGCAAAATATCGTCTATATTCCTTCACGTTTCAGTTGTTCATTTACTGTGAGAATATTGGCCAAACTCTGTTTAGCTTTACTGATTTGGAATAATGGTTTAGCATGATTTTTGGCTTGTGCCTGTTCAAGAGTTGTTTGAAGGGTCAGAGGAAATGGTTTCATAATGTGGCAACGTCTTTTCGAGTGGCAGCTGAAGGGGCTTTGGCAAAGACAAGCAGGTTGCGTTGTCTGTTAGGACTCATCTAGCTTCTCTTGAACTTTCCCCTTTAGCTGTGACCGTCTGTCTAGGCTGGGAGATAACGTGTTTCTTTAAATTACAGAGCGTTTAGAGATGACAAAAGGGTGGAAGATTCTTTTCAGCACATTGCTCGTATACCAGGGCATGAGAACATGATGCATTTTATTTCTCAGATGGATCAGTTGGATAATTTGTCACTGAGGGCCACTGAAATGTTAAAGTACGTCTAGATGAAGATCGTAACATTGACATTTATGTGCAGTCCTCAACTCAAGTAATTTGAATCGGACAGCCCTTGTACTGTTATTTGGTCTGGTTGGTTAAAAGGCCACTAGCGCGCAGCTGTTCCTGGTATGGGAATCTTTTTATGACAGTGCGTTTTTGTGAAAGGACATATGGAAAGACGTGGAGTAACTGACTTTTTGACATACATGGAACTCAAAGTTTCCTGAAAATCACCCTCCTTCCTGATTTTATGTTAATGCAGTTGGATTTGTATGATGATTCACAAATAGGGGAAACGAAACACTATTTGCTCATATCCTGTGTTAAATCTTCGTTGGTTCATATTCTGGAGCATTTAAAATGAGTTTACACAAGTTGTTCCATTAGAGAATTAATGAACAATTTAAAAAGAGTTAGGTTTATTAAAAATAAGCAATTCAATAAATGTCCTGCCAACCTTTTTACTTGCCCCATTACAAAAGAATGATCAAATACATTAAAAAAAATGTTTTTCCTTAAAATAATTTTTCCTTACTTTTTTTTTGTCTTACATTTTTCGTAGAATTTGCATTTTGCAACAGGCTGCAAATTATACAACTATAATTTCTCCATAACTTCATTAATTGCCTTTTTGCTGCAAAACTATGACATACAATATGAAAAAAAGTACTGATTGGTTTTTACTTTTGCTTTCAAGACGATCACAATTCATTTTTTAAATTTCGACAAAACCTCATCTACCGTGTTAGCCAGCTAGTTAACATTAGCTGATGCTACATGCACTTTGCTGTAAAAGAAATAGTTGAGGACACTGTCTCCAGTATTCAGATTAAAGTGTTTCTGCATTGTTGTGATGTTTAGTGTTATTACATTTTGATCCCACGACTGAATATGCGTTTCTTGCTCTAAAGAGAGCAAAAGATAGTTAACAAGGAAACAGGATCTTAGCAGACTGATGACCAGTCAATGGTTTTTGTTGTTTTAGCAATTGTGTTCTCTTGATTTTGGCTTGGGTGTGTTACATTTAAGATGTTTGTATATTTTCTCTTACTAATGGCAGATTTCCAGCTTGATATAGCATTGGGAGGGTTTAATTTCCCCCCTTCTCTTATCCAAAACATTTATCCATATAAGTTACTTTTTGTGGGAAACCACAGTGTCCAGACCTCCCTCTCAACCCGTAACATTCTCAGTGCCAGAGCGTGATTTGTGCCCAAAATGTTTTTTGTCCCTCCCATTGGAAACTCATTGACATTGCAGTTTTACAAACCCATGACCTTTGCATTCCCACACCCCCCTGAAAACCCTTCTGAGATTTTGAGGTCAGGAAAGGGCGAATCTTCAGTTTTTCTTTCTTGGGGGAAACCGTTATTGTTCTCTCAAAAAAACTGTAAGCTTAAAAAAACAACAACAACTAATTATGTGTAAAGTTTTCCGTACTAAATGTAGAGCTACCGTTCAGGATTTTTTGGAAAAAGCTCCAGCGTGGGGTGTCGCCTGCAGCAGCTTTGGACCCAAAAAGTTGAATTTCCTACAGCTGTGACAGCATAGATGTCGCAAGGGGGTGTCTGAACAAAAGGTGTGTAGGCAGCTGCCATGACATTTAACACACACATGTATAGGCAGGAGAACAGAGGATCTGACATACTGACAAGCGTCCCAATCCTGACACCCATCCACCCTCTCAATTACATCCAAAGACACTGATGGATTGAAGGCAGTTGCTAAAGGCATATTAGGGCAAAGGGTGAGGGTGGGGGGGTCTGAGAGGAGGGCTGGGGGTCTGAGCGCTCGGCATTAGAAGCTCATTGCTGAACTGGTCTCCACTGTCAGCCAGGCACAGGTCACGGGACGAGCAATGCTGTAGTCCACTTGGATTGTATTTGTTGCTTGATCAGGTCAATGCAGAGCAACTTTGGGCACATGAGACTGAGGATCGAATCTTGAGGCTTTTTGCTCATCTCTACTTATAAGGGGTAAGAAGGAGCTTAATGTGATACCAATGACGCTACTTTAAGCTTGTGTGACGTGAAGATTCATTTAATATTGTTTCATACTTGAACGCTTTAGTTCTGTGTCGCATTCATTTTTTTTTTTTTTTTTTTTTTGCGGAAACCGGAGCAATAATGTCCTGAAATAATTTACCAGGTTGTTTTTCATTTGTATATTCCGTAAACGTCACTAAGAGATCAGGTTGACTTGAACAAAGTATTGCCTTCAGGGTATTTCCGAGCGTTGAAGAGTGGTGTGGTGTGACAGGACCATGTGCTGTACTGCATGACAGCTTCACTCTACACGCAGAGCAGTTCACATCTCTGTCTGCCTCTCTCAATCTCTTTCTTTTGCTTTTAGTGCATTCCTTCCTTTCAGGTGTGTTTGAATAGGAATTCAGTTGCATTTTGTTCTAATGTTTAATGATTTCAACGGCAGTTTCAGTCTTAGTTCAATAGAAAAACAAATACACTACTGTTTAAAAGGTTTGTGGTCAGTACCCTTAAAAAATAAATGAATAAAAAAGGTTCAGCAAGGAACCGAGACATTAAATTGTTCGAAAGTGACTCTAAAGACGTTTTTTTTATAACGATAAAATTATAAAAATGAGATTTGAAATGTAAGTTCAACTGGACCAAAAATTGCTTTGATTTATTTTTTTAACTTTACTCACATTCAACTAGTTTTCTTTTCTTTTTGTTTCTTTTAATAATCTGTAAATCACATCATTTGGTAGGTCTCCTAAAGAACCCAACAAAATTATTCACTGGGAAAGTTACTTATTTAATGTATTTTTTTGGTTTTGCGATAATAATTGAACTTTTCAAAAAAAAAGCAGTTCATTTTACGATGAGACTTGTTTAGACAGACAAACACAAAGGTGATCTCGTATGTAAATATTAACAGGAAAGAATGTATGTATGTTTATAGTTGCGAGTGTTGTGGCGTATTATTGTGTCTCGTTTTCTGGCATAACTTCACTTTCACCCTTGAGCTTTTCCACAGAAACAAGAATAACATATTTTCCTTGTCTAGCATGTCTTCTGATTGTGATTCTGATATATTACTGAACGAACAAGCTTATCGTTTGTTTGAAGACAAAAAAAACTTTTGTTTTGTTGTGTAACCAACCGCTTGCATGACGTGGTCATGACGAACCGCTGGCAACACACCCTGCTTTCCAATTGTCACATTGATGTCACCAACGTTAGGCTGCAAGGGAAGGTGTGTGCGTCTCCAAGACCTTTAATGGCGGATGGGGGTCATGGTGGGTGAGAAGGGTATAAGGATTTACCTCACCCGAGAAAAGCATGTTAGCCTGCATGTCGGAGTTTGGAGACTCATGCAGAGTTTTGTAGCAAGATGCACTTGAGTCTGTTCGGCTGTGTGGCAGTACTGTAAACTGACAAGTTTGACCACATTGTCCACACTGTTGATGGAAACGATAAGCTGGTGTAAACAACAGACTATAGTACTGAAGACAACACACCAGACAAATGTGTTACTTCTGTCCACAAGTATTTAGTTTGTCAAATGAGTCTGACTGAGTGACACCAAAAAAAAAAACCCACATTTTTAGGGCTGAAAGTGGGAATTTAGCATTGTAGTTTGCTTTCAGATTTGACAGGACGACAGCAGCGGTGTGATTCACAAGACCACGGATGCATTACACCCCTCCCCCTGAAATGCTGTCCTTGCAGTGCTCTACCTACCGCCTCCCCCACCTTAGGGATTGGGTTACGCTTGTGGTTTGGCAGACATTACGCCACCCATCTCCTCGCTCCTGGAGAAGTTCCAGTGACGGCTCTCAGCATCGAACGCCACCGTATCATCAGAATACGTTGTGTACTGGACAAACGGCTGTGTTGAAAAACAGAAATCATGCGCTGCGGTCAGCAGCCGAGTAGCCATATTGGACAGGGTGAGTTCCTGCCGTGCGGGGAGGTTGAGTCAACAGGCTGGAAATATCCTGCAGTTGGTGCTGGCAGTACTACCCCAAGGTTGGAGTAAATCGCTGGAGGGTCTCACAGGGCTCCATTTTTGCCCCAGTTTAGCCACGGCTAGTGTTTTGAACAGCACTCAGCTCAAAAAAGCCCATTAGGGTGAGGGTGTCTCCTCAAAACACCTTTTCTTTAGTCTTTTGTCTTTTTTTTGTCTTTTTTATGAGTCATATAGCTGATAAGCTTGCTTTGATTTCCTCCGCTCCAATACAACTTTGGGAATTGAGCTTAAAATCAACATGAAACGTTATTTTGCTTTCATAATAAGAGATGCACTGATATTAACTTTCTGGCTGATAGTGATGCGTCGATAATTAGTTTCATTTTATGGCTGATAAATGGCCAATATTAAAATTCTATGCTATTTTGTCAAAATTGATTAAAAATAAAACACAAAAAAAAATTAAGTGAATTTGAAAAATGGATATTCATTTTGAGATTTGCTAAAGATTATATTTAACAGTGTTATCAAATTATTTGTATTTTTAAAGATTAATTTGACTGATACTGAAACTAATAACAGCTGATAACTGATATGGTACCAAAATATTGTCCATCCCTATCCGTCATGTGATTTTGTTGCCAATATTTTGATTGGCATCATCAGTTCCAATTTCTACTGACAACTTTGACAATGGATTGAAAACAATTAAATGTTTTTTAAAATACATTTACATTTCAGTAAGTTTGTGAAATGAAATTTTCACCTAATATATATATATATATATATATATATTAGTAGTCTATTGGTTCTTTCCAGAAAGCGGTTGTTGAAGTGTTGGTCACCATTAACATCCATTATACTTTACATTCTAGTGTCACAGCATATCAGTCTTCTGTAGAGGTGCCCATCGGCACGCTTAGCTTTTTTTCTCAGTACGAAATTACTTTTATTGGCCATGGTACTTCTGAGATATTGCCGCCGGTGACCGAGCTGTGGTCATGGGGCATTTTGTGTAGCGCCAATGTACGGAAAACTATAAATGGCCGAATTAAACAACTCCCTGTCCCAGTCGGTGACCTCCCGCTCTGTGCTGGGAAGGTGATGGATTTCTCAGCGCAGCTTTGGACCTGGTCCAAGCCCAGTTCTGGCACGGTCTCTTATCTCCAAGCCCCAGGCCACTCTGCCTCTAGTTACAGGCAGGGATAACAAAACTGGACTCTCTCACACACACCCCGTAGAGGAGATATGCTTACACACGCATACGCGCTCACGCAGAATACCATATGCCCACACATGGACGAGGGCAGCGTGCGCTTATCCCAGCGGACCTCTGGTACTTCAGAGTCCTTGCAAGAATCACTGCTGTCCAAACGTGTGGGTCTGAGTTGCTCGAAGATGGAGGATTAATCTATATAGTGAAAGGTCACCAACTCGTGACTTTTTTTTTTTCTCTTGGGTTCTTCTTCACTAGCAGCTTGTGTCTTTGTACGTGTTTACACCAAGGTGTTTTTTCGCTTGTTTGCAGGCCTGTGTAAATGTTGTTTTGCTTGTGTTGCACGCTAAAGCTTGGTTCCGCAGGATTTCCTCAGTGGTATGAGCAAAGCCGCAACTCAAAATTATAACACCTTCCCCTGTATGTGTGTGTGACAGCTGCATCGTACAACAGCTCACCTTTGTGCGCTGAAAGCAGTGAGAAATTACTTCTGCTGACGTGTGTGTGTGGTGTGTTTGTGCGCTCATGTGCAGAAATGTGCGTATATTTTATTGTACATCAGTTTATTTTCTTGAGCGTGATTAATTTTCAAGATAAGAAGGTTTTTGTCTCTGTTACAGGGGGTTCCCCTAGTATTGAAAACAGAAAGGAACTGATGTTTTATCTGTAACCTTCTTTGTTTTTCTTCATTGTTTATTAGTGGTGCTTAATGTTCATATTTGGGGTAGAGATTTGAACAAACCCTAAGTATTAAACCTTGTAGTGCTTTTATTTTTCTCAGCAATCAGACCTGGCGGTTGATAAACCGCATTAAAAAAGTTAATGGACTTTCTGAAGTAGTAACCCATGCAGTATCTGGACTCTATTGACTTGTAGCACATCCTACCAACCACATAGCAAGGTGCGAAAAACAAAATTTTATGCAGATTTTATTATTTTTCTAATAATTTATTATTCATGAATTTATTTATTTTAATAATTCCTTGATTGTTTTATTTATGTGTTAAATTATTCCATTAAATTAAATATTTAATTAATGTATTAAGTTAACTTTGACAGCAAGAAATTTCCCCCCAGTTTTTTTGTGGACACCCTAGCACCCTTTAGTAGGCCCCTGGGCCCCAGTTTGAAAACCCCTTGATTAGAAAATAAATTGATCAACTAACAGCATTATCAAACTGTACTTCATGAATTCTCTGCGGTTAGAGAGTCTGACTGTGAGGAACCGCAGTCTGAGGACATTTTCCAGGTCCCTCATGAAGCAACTGAGATCAGAGCTGGGAATTAGCCCCTCTCAGCGCTCACAGGGTGAAAGGTCAAACTCCGACTCTCATTGCAGATAAAGAAGTCTTTTCATGTGTTGGCCCCGCAGACCAAAACACACACAAACTCCGAGTTGCTTTGAACTAAAGCCTGTGCTGCTGATGGCCTGCCGCGGAAATCTTTCCTGTCGACACATCCTCTCCATTTGGAGGCAAAAATCGCACGTAAACATGCACACACACACACACACACACACACACACACACACACACACACACACACACACACACACACACACACACACACACACACACACACACACACACACACACATCATTCAGTGTTTTACTGTGAAAGAAGTGATGAAGACGTGAACTAGTGCGTTCTGACCTTTTCTGTTGGAACAAATAAAAATGACAGTGAATATGTAGTCCTGGATGTCTTTCTCAGTTGTTTGTCATGAAATAAGAACACTGAAGTTCGAGGAGTGTATGGCTTTTGTTTCTTTAGTTTACATCCTTTTTGTTATCTCGATGAACGACATACCAAAAGTCATTCATTTCCAATGGAGCGAAGTATGGGAGCTGCCTGAAGTTACGTTACTTCGAATATGTAGAATTTTCAAGCCAGATTTGAGCTTCGGTTGCGTTGAAATTTGAACTTTTGCATGATTGAATGCGACCGCCAGACTGGATGTTATGGTAATAGTTTTATGATTAATGCAAATTTTCTTTAGGCTGATTTGCTCTAATAAACCTATTGTATGTTTTTCTTTCAATTCAGTGTATTGGCGGTCATCTATTTTGTGTGGATATGGATATATTCTTTATTCGTTCATTTCAACATGGTAATTTTGTGAAGGGTAATGGCAGCTTCACAACTATTTTAAAAGTTCAGTGCGACTGCCACTAGGCGTCGAAAAGCATCAATATCGGAGATGTAGATGAATATCACAGTTAAAAGGTGGTTTTTACAATGAAGTGTATGTTTCCTGTTCACATCTTCCTTTTAACAAACATTCCTTGTGCTTTTTCCGTGCAGCCGTCCACCTTGCCATTGTTCGAATGCCATAACTACGCCGTTATGGGGCAAAAAATTGCCGTAATTTTTGTTGTTGTTTTATTCAGTTTACTTGCGATTGTAATGGTGGTATTAATTTCCTGTCTGTTGCTCAGACAGAATAAATAGCCCAGGAGAAGTGCTACTTTTGCGTTCTCACGGTGCCATCGGCCAATCAGAATTGTTATGATGTAATTCTAACATGTTAAATCGAACTAACGGCGAACCTTTAAAAGTGTTTACTTGACCAGAAGGATTTTGTTTGGCAGGAACAAGGTGGAAGAGCTTTTCCAGTTGCTCTTTTGGTTACTCTGGACTACACTTATTCAGGAGGCCTAAAATTGACATTAAGTCTGGACTGAAGGGTAAAATATGGGCTTTGTGCTGCATGGAAGGTGGCAAGGAAATGACAACTCGTAATTCAAGTTGTTCAAACTCAAATTGCGCACTTAAGATTGTCTCTGAGCATGTGCACTCTGACCCCGAAAAGGGGAAATGAGGAAGTTTGCAGGCCTTCCTGATCAGGGAGTCTGCTTGTGTCAGCAGTCATGTGTTGATGTGTGAGCGTGAGTGTGTACAGTCTCGTTGTATATATAGAATTCTGTTTTAAGCCCTGGGTTGTTTTTTTAATCGAAGGCAGAGATAATAATAGCATGTTTTAAAATTATCTTGCCCCATATGACAATTCTTAGGCAGCAGTAAATTTATTCATGCAGCCATTCATTCACACACACGCACACAAACAAACTTGTGCCGTCACGCTTCAAAGCATCTGTTCTCACTGTTTGTTTCTACATGCTTTTTAAATTATTATTATTATAAAGTGAAAAATGACCTTAACCTTCAAACGCAGCTAAAATACCCATGTTGACTAAACGGCTAAAAGGATGACTTATTTGCGAGAGAACACTGAGAGAGCTGTTGGGTGCACAGAGACACTTCAGCAGGTGTTTTTCTGCAGGTGAAGATGCTTTAGATCTGTAAGCGATATCAGCATCAGCGGTTTGTGAACGAGAACTCATAATCAGGCTCTATCAGGCTGCAGAAAGGGTTTTTTGCCCAGCCGTATATGTGAATGTCATGCTATGTGTGGTTTGGGGGAAACCCAGCTATGGCGGAGTTGAGGTTTGCCTATTCTGTCCAGGCAAATCTTTATAAGGGTTCCCATGTGAAATTAACAAATTCTGAGAAGGTTTTCTCTGGTTAATATCTTTTTCTAGTATTTAATTAGTTCTGAAGTAGTGTTCAGCTAGAAATTACTCTTTGTGAGTCCAACCTCTATAAAACCGAGAAAAAATAATAGAAATTTACTAACTAGACAGTGTGGGAATCCTAAAGTTTGGAGGCTTGACAGTTGGAGGCTTGAAATTCACCCTTTGCTAAAATATGGGGGTGAGTGACAGAATAATCACAGGCCACAGGAACATTTGACAGGCTCGCCGGTTAAGGTTTTGTGTTAGAAATTGATTAAGAATAGTAATCTTTAATCAAGACTTTTTATCATAAAAGTACAGAAGCAGGTAGCAGAATGTGAGATAAAAAATTACTGGGTTGTTAATTTAGCACAATTAATTATATAAAATGTTGCAAATATGATTATACATTACCATTAAAAAGTTTGGGGTCAGCTAGATTGACATTCATAATTGTATTAAGCAAGAATACATTAAATTGAGCAAAAGTTACAGTAAAGAAATCTAGTGTTGCAAAAGATTTCTATTTTAAATAAATACTGTTTGTTTGAGCTTTCAATTCATCAAAGAATCCTAAAAAAGCGTACTAAATAAATATTAGGCAGCTAACTGTTTTCAACATTGATAATAATAAGAAAGATTTAATTTTTGTGCACTAAATCAGCACATTAGAATGTTTTCTGAAGGATCATGTGATACAGAAGACTGAAATGATGACAGCTTTGCCATCACAGGAATAATTTACATTGAAAGATCTTACTGACTCCAAACTGTAGTGTATTTTAGCAAATATTAAATTGAAAGATCTTTTTTTCCCTTTTGTACTAAAATTCTTCAATCTTATCATGAAAATAGTTATGTAATTTCATACCCTAATACTTTGCTGCCATACCAGTTTTGTTTTTAAGTTCTGTTTCTCTTTTCTTTCACAGAATTCATCACAAGACCATCATCATCTTCATCATCAGATTTTTCCAGGGGGTTTGGATATCAGAACAGACACCTGTCGGATGACATGCACCCTGAGCAGACCATGATCTGAAGGCCCTACCAGGAGGCCACACACTTTCTTTCTTCTTCCCTCCTTCCTTTTTTTATCAGTGGAGGAAGACGGGTGAGCCCAGCTGCCTCAGACAGGTGGCATACGGAGAGAGAGAGAGAGACTCTCTCACACACACACACATCTTCATACATAGAGGCGACTAGTCGCTATTTGTGCTCCTGTAACTGCCTCAAGAAATTTTAACCTCTGACCTCACCACACCCCCAACCTTGCCCCCACCCCTGTTCGGCCAATCACAGCAGCCATGGGGAGGAAAAAGATCCAGATTCAGCGAATTACAGACGAGCGTAACAGACAGGTGAGTGGACAGCCTGAGTGTTTTTAGTTCAACATAGGAGAATTCCTTTCAGTTTTGATTATGTAAGTGAAAAGAATTCATTTCTGGAGCTTTCTCTAAATAAAACGCACCAAATATACGCAGGAGGGCCTGGAAGTGATTATTGGCATTTGAACTGAAATCATTCTTATTGGTTATTATGATTCTTGTGAGTTGCCTTAAGTTGAATTTGTAGTTTAGATATCTTGTGCAAGTGTGGCAAAATCAAATCTTGCTCCTTCAATGCTAAAAAGTAATTTTCATTGATTTGTAGTTAAGTTGGATTTTTTTTTTTTTATGTAAAATACTTTCTCCTATACCATTTTAATGGGCAGAGACAATTACAAGTTCACTTCCCTTTAGGCCCTTGCACACTGAGTCCGGAATTCGCGTCCGAAATTTTCGCATGTTAAAAAATAAATATGACCTCACGTTATGTCAGTCACACTTGCACACTGCCTCCGAAACTTTCGGCCGTCAAAAAAAATTCGAATCAGGTTTGATTTTCTGCGTTTTTCGCATCCGTAGCAAGCATTTTGAATGGTGTTTTGACAATTCAGAGCCACCGAATCACGAATGCGAAAAAACGCATGCGATAATTTCGGACTCGGTGTGCAAAGGCATTTAGGGTGCTTTTTAAAACGTTGCGGTTTTTCAGTTTCATTTAGGTTTAGTATTTAGTATTATTAGCGGAATCTTTTTAATTAATCAGAATTGGACGATATTGGATATTAAGCAAATCAAATATCTATTTTTCATGTAGCACATTATAATGTAATTCTTAAATTCACTTGTTGCCAGGACTATCTGTAGATGAGCGCATAAGAAGAACAAATGTTCATTTTTGCTATTTTGTTGTGGTGTTGGTAATATGTTCCCCCTGGCTCATCTTCTGCTCTCTTTGCGCTCTGCGGTAAAATAGAAAAATCTAGCATATAAAACCAGTTACATCACAAACTTCATAACAATATCATTTTGAAAGCTTTTAAAGTATTTCACTGTTCAGATTAGTTTTAAACTCACCAGTGTGTAGTATTTTACTCCATGTTTTAGATATTAGAGAAAGATGGCTGTGAATGTGTTGGGAATGTTTTTTTGGTCGCAGTTGTGCTGATAGGTGTAGTCACTCTGACCGGACCAGGTGTGCATACTCAACCTTAGCCTGCTTCGCTGTGTCAGCGCTCTCTGTCTCCCTCAGGTGTGCCTGACTAATCATATTTTTATAAGTTACAAAAAAAGTCTTGCAGTTTGTCTGACCCAGATTAGGCCCCATTTTGTACTAAATATCACTTTTAATTGAGATTTCTCTCAGAAAATGATCTTGCTTTGCACAGCTCGTCCTTTGCACATCTCGGGCGATTAAAGAATTAAAGAATGTGAGACGATAATGTGAACTACAGTTTTTGCTGCAATAAATTGTGCCTTTTAATTACCTAACTCTTGGATCGAGGCAAGTATAGGAGAGATGTAGAAGAACAGAGGGCATCCAGAATTGACAGACAGCAGCAGGTGAGAGAGCGAGATCGAGTCTGTGTGTGCGGTAAAGGTCAGTAGGTAAGCATTCGGCCCTGAGGTTAATTGGATCGAGAGAGGAGCGGAAAGAAGTCGGGTCGCTGCGTCTCAACATTCTTCACAATAATAAAGTTGTGTTCTCCTGTTGCCATTGGTTACCTGCGAATTCTATTTTTGAAGGCAATTATGTTTCTGGTGTTTATCCTGGTGCTGGTGTGGAGAGAAGGAACATCAGCTCCCTGATTGTTGAGGTGGAGGAGATTCTTTCAGCTAATGGAAAAGGGCTTTTATTTACAGAGATGCAATCACTGCTCTGCTAACACTGTCAAGCTCTTAAGGTTAAGGAGTCTTGGATTTGAACAGAAAAACTTTTGGTAGCAGGGAGCAAAAAATGGTTGAAAGCTTCCCAGTCGGTTCAGAGAGAGAAGAATTGGCTAATCTCAAGTCAACCTGAGTGCACTGCAAAAATTCCTATAGGAGTAGTTCACCAAACATTTAAAAAAGTTCTGTCATTATTTATTCACTCTCTTGTGGTTTTAAACCTGTATGACTTTCTTTCTTCTGTGAAATACAAAAGGAGATGTTTTGAAGAATGTAGTTGGTCTGTAGTTGGATTATCAGAACAGACACCTGTCAGATGACATGCACCCTGAGCTATCACAATGAATGTGGACTGGAGCTTTCAAGATTTGAAAACAACACAAAACCACCGTATAGACGTATCATAAAAGTAGTCACTTCAACTTTGGACTGTGGTCTGAAGTTATGTGATAGCTTTGTGTGAGAAACAGACAAAATTTGACGTCATTATTTCTATCTTCCCCAACAGTGAGCTGTTGAACTTTGGCAACGGATCATTAAGTTAGTGAAGTGAACTCTAGAACTAGATCAGTCTGAAGGCAAAAGTATACTTTGTTTTTTTTCATGCACACTAGGGAATGTTTGCAGAGTACGTGGTGTAAACTATTTTTCTAACCGCGCTCGGCTCAAACATGCTGGTTGAATTTGTTTTTGCACTATTTATTTTGTCCACAAGGGAGCAACACTTGCCTGGTCTTGTTGTTCCACAGTCGAAGATCGTAACAACGTGCCTGGGTTGACGAGCACTAGTACCCACATTTTTCATCAGTCATAATTTCTGGAGAGAAATAGCACAGACACTGGACAAGGATGGAACTTGCTGTTGCGCATGTGTGAGGCACCTGTGTTCGTGCATACTTTTAAATGGAGTATACTTTGAAAGGCTATGCGTTCGACTGTATGCGTAAGTGTTCATGTTCAAACTGAAATATATTCCGTGGACAAATCATTCAAAACCAACTGATTTATTCAAAAGATCCAAATCGACATCGGACATCGCTACTTCTATTCCTATAGTCTGTTCCTGACAGGAATATCTTTTGACTATCATATGACTTTAGAAGACCACATTCATGATACTTTATAAAGCTCTGATCCTCATTTATTGTAATTGGATATAAAAGTCAATTGGATGATGGAATGACATAAAGGTTTGTATGGGTAGGCTATGCCTCTAATCTTCGATAGTATCTTCTGTTTTGTTTCCCCATAAAAATAACTAAACACCCAAGAAGCAAAATTGCATAAGATGTAGTTTTCAGTTCTCATCTTTCATCTCAATCATCTTTTTCTCCTTGTCTAACCTTGCCTCTCTCTCTCTCTCTCTCTCTCTCTCTCTCTCTCTCTCTCTCTCTCTCTCTCTCTCTCTCTCTCTCTCTCTCTCTCTCTCCACAGGTGACCTTCACCAAACGGAAGTTTGGTCTGATGAAGAAAGCCTATGAGCTCAGTGTGTTGTGTGACTGCGAGATTGCCCTCATTATTTTCAATCACTCAAACAAGCTCTTCCAATATGCCAGCACTGACATGGACAAAGTGCTCCTCAAATACACCGAGTACAATGAGCCGCACGAAAGCAGGACCAATGCAGACATCATCGAGGTAACACAGACATACAAGCCCACCAACAATCCTCCTTCTTTAAGGTGGCAGGAAATTGTTTTGTTTGTTTTTTGGTCTCATTCATCCTTTATTTGTTTGCTCCTACTCTTCTTTCCTTCCTTCCTGTCTTTGGTGAACCGTGTTAATTTGGTTGCAGTTGTTCAGTCAATAGCCCTATTTGGTCAGGACTAGTTTTCCCTGAGGAAGGCAGGTAAATTTGTGTGTTTTTCCTCACAGAAACCTTGTTAAAAACTGTTTTCCGGCTAACACCTCTGAGAAAGATCCCTTCCAAATAGGAATGCCTATAATTGCGGTGACTTTTTTTCATGACGCTTCTCCTCATTTATTTTGACCTTTGTCAAATTTTTTGTTTCATTACATAGTGCTCATTCATTATAGATTTAGACCATGCTAATACCATGCTAATTTGACTTAATTATTATCTTTCAAATATCATGTTATTTAAATGGTACTCCAAGGCACTTAAGAATACAATGGTATTGCCGTGGTACCATGTCCAGAATACTTTGGAAATACCATGATGACTGTAAATCCACAAGTTCTTCAAGAGATGGCAAGGCTTTTGCTTAGCTAAATACGCATCAATAGGGAGACAGTGAGCATGTATGAGAGAGAAAAAGTGTGTGTGCATGTCTAGAGAGCTCGCAGATCTCTATAAGCTACTGGCTAACTGCCTGGACGATGGTGGGACAGGAGAGGTAGGGACAGCTGCACCCTCTACCACCTCCTGCCTTTGACCAGAGAGGAAAACGTGGCTTACACACAAACACACACACGGTGCCCATCCGGTGTCCATCCCGTCCAACGCGAGATGGCGTTGCTCAACGTTAACGTGAAAAGAACAGCAGTGGAAGAACATCTCATATAGGATTGCTGGAACACTGCTTGATTTAAAAGGAGAGTCAACTCAAAACTAAAACAAATCTGTCATTTATTTACTCTCCCTGATGGTGAGAAGTAGTTTCTATCAATTCTCAAATCGATGGGACCAGACTGTTTATACCCGTTGCAGAATAGGCCATTCCAGGATGACACACAAGTTTTTAAAACTAGGAGAATATCTAGCAGCATGTTCTTTCTGTCAAAACTCTTTATCATTGAGCATGTTTTATTAGATTGGGCTGCTTTTAAAGGCAGGGTAGGTAGGATTTTTCTAAAAAAAAAACATTCCAAATTTGTTTAAACTGTCTTTATATACCAATACATAATTAAAAGTCCGGGGTCGAGGGCGAAGCTTTTACAGCCTATTGGGCGAAGCAGAGGAGGTCGTTCAAGAGTGCGGGCAACCAGGGTCCGAGGAAGTAGTTTTTGCCTTGTTTGCCTTTGCTGACTGCATATGCAGGTGCTTTGAATTTTGAATGCTCTTTCTCTGCCATAATTTTACTCTTCGTAGGTTCCGCGCCTCCTCAAATCAAACGGGTGCGGGCGCATATGGGCAGATCTAGCAACAGGGGTGGTAGCCATGGTTGCGAGAGTGAGTGACAGTCGCCCAAACCAATCAATTGTTTCGTCCCGAATGGAAATAATGAGCTGTGTTTATTGCAGATTAAAAGGTCTACAGTCACTCGATTTTTATACTCTCTTTTTCAGAGCACTTACATTTTAATTATGTATTGGTATATAAAGACAGTTTAAACAAATTTAAAAAAAAGTTTTTTATAAAAATCCTACCTACCCTACCTTTAACCCTGTGAGAAACCTTATTTACTCAGTTAACTCTTTTGAATAAATTTTTAACGAAGTTAAACCAAATATAGATTTAGAGTTTTTTGCAAAAATAAATGGTATAACTCTGATTTTACCATAAATTTATGGCCATGAAAATAGCCACAGAACCTGGCATGGCGTTAAAAAACAAACAAACAAACAAATGGTGATTCGAACCTTTTTTCATCTTCATGGACCTTAATGCTGCTAGTTCCCATAATGATTATTTAAGAGCAATTTGTGAATCACGTCAAAGGTTTATTGAAAAGAACAAATTGAACTGGATTGGTTTTTGAGTTAAAGGTGAACTAAGTAATTTTTTTACCTTAACTGAACAGCTTCGGAGTCATTGGAATGGTTATATTACTTATTTCGGGTTGGATGGTGGTCGTTTCGCACCCCCCTGGTGCCCGTGAGCGGAAAATCCGCACTTGCAACTTTGAGCCGGCGGGCCACCGGCCGCCGCGTCAGGAAGTCTCGCGTGATATCAGGTCTCGCAATGTAAACAATTGCTTTACGGCCAAAAGAAATCTGCTAAAATGCTGTCCTTATTGCGCTCCCTCACGCTGTTTGAACCCGAATGAAGAAGACGTTTTAAAGAATGTCCCATCTGCTTTGATGTCGTTGATCTACTAGCCTCTGGTGTCTGAGAATCGCCAAAGAGTTTTTACAACAGTGTTGTCAAATATCTATTCCGAAGCTGTGGGGGGAGCTCTAGAGAGAAACCTGCGAGCAAAAAGCGAGAATACAGCGAAGAAATCCCGAAACTACTGAGCCCTGCTTTAACAGCTCATTGGAAGGAGAAATTATCATTAAAAAACAACTTAAATGTAGGTCTTTTACTCGCACAAAACATATGACCTCAGTGATCTGGTTCTCAAGTTCAA
>NC_138236.1:15461610-15881610 GCF_964197995.2 Scardinius erythrophthalmus
AAGAGACACGGAGAAAGGGAGTGGGGAATGAAAGAGACAGAGAGATGAAGAGTGGGTGTTTAAGGATGAAGATCCTGTAGATATCAGTTGGGATTGAAAGGAGGTGGTGAGATGGGAAACACAAGGCTTTGCCCTTTTTCATAAGCAGCTCTGATGAAGAGGTTGTGGGGACTTATAATAAGATAATAGACAACATGAAATAAAAATGTGCCTTTTTAATTAATTATTGGTGTGATACATCTATGCTCAGCATTCTGATGAAAAATATAATAATCTTTTATCAAAATCGAATTACTTTCTTTGCTTCTTAAAAAATGTTTGATTTTGCTGACATAACCATGGTTATGCTTGCAGAGAAAATAATAGTATTAATGTTTTCAGAGCCCATTTTTCACGATCCAGTCAAATCCCACTAGATAAAATCAAGCCCCATCCGAATGTATATTCTGTTTTACTTGGAAATACATCAAATTGTCGACATTTAAAGGGACAGTTCACTCAAAAATGAAAATTGTTATCATTTACTCTCCCATGTTGTTTGTTTTAAACCTATATGACATTTTTTTGGAATTTTTGTAGAATCTTCATGCAGCTCTTTAAAAAAAATATTTAAAGTACCATTAAAGCAGTCCATATGACTATTTGTCCTAAGTCCTATGAAAACATTTGAAATGCAGAAATGAGAATGAGATTTTCAATGAAAAGAGAATTCATTTCAGTGTCACATCAATGCTTATTGCTGAGTTTTTCTTTTCTCCTTATTGTAACTTGACAGACAAGGTTACCTGTGGAAAAAAGGACTTACTTATGAAAAAGAGCTGTATGTATTCAAAATGTCTCATATTATGTACCATGAACTTTTGGTGAATCATTTCCTTTAGTGCCTTGCACATTTTGTTTCATGTTGTGTTTAAGCAATAATTTCCTAGATTTCTACTGCTGTTCAGCTGAGCATTTATATAGAAGCCAGGGCTGTCAATCAAAAAATGTAAACAATTACATTATATACAGTATAATTAATCAAATGAACCACTTGCATATATCTTTCTAAGAAAAGCTCCAAATGAAGATTCAAACGGGTCAGGGGGACTAATATATTGTGTTTTTAGGGCCTGATCTGTGTTACAGAAGGCCTAGCATATCTGATTGACATGGAAAAGCTGGAAAAAATGTTATAATTTTGGCTAGTTTTGTCACCATAATACCAGTGCAAATTTCAGAATTCTCAATGGTAATTTTGGGAACATGACAAAAAGATAATAGGCTATTAAACAGTGCTTTATTTTTAATTAGAATTAAATATTGTTATAATTATTAACAAATTAAATTAAAACTATGAAATGTAGCCTTAACATTTATCAATTAAGTGCATTTAAAAGTTTTAATTAATAAGAGTTTTAAAGTGAAGTTATTATACAAGTAAACAGTAATACAGAGCAATAAACAAAGTAAGCACAATGAGTGGTGTTCTACTTTTATTATATGCATTGCTGTTTAATTAGTATAAATGACATCATAGACAATGGTGGGTTTATTCGGCTTTTATTTACCCTGCAAAGATTTTTTTTTTGTCCCATCTGTTTACATTCAGTTAAGAAAAATCCGCTGTGTTTACATTGATGCCATGCCAAGCTGGCATTTTGACCAAGAAGGGCACATTTATGAGCATTCAGAAGTAACCACCAATGACCAGACAGCTTTTAAGAATTGAATTGAGTAGTCTATGGTACCAATACTACAGAAAGAACTGAAATTTAATTTAAGTATCGACTTGATACTGAAGTACGTACCGGCACTTTTGACATCCCTGATATCAGCAGTTCCTTTCAAGTGCGACCATTGGCATTAAATGGTCGAGATGAAATGACTGTGAACTTTTAACCTCTGTCTGTAAGAGATGAGAAATCTGTGTGTGCTGGACATCGACTAAGCCCCCTTCGATACTGAGATGATGTACTTCATCCTATTCTCTCAGATCCGCCTCCGCAGTGGGATGAGCCGTGGGTTATCAGCCAAGATCAGCTGCTAAAATGATTCCATTAGCCTCATGTATGAGTTACAGTCAGACTCGCCTGATAATGGCAGACACACTGCCTTTAAAGGAGGAATGGGGATGAAGGGATGACGAGGAGAAGTGGAGAGTTCAGAGGGGCCACTAATCTGTCAGATGGGTGTATCTGGACGCTATCGTGAGTGTAAGCCGGCAGGCTGCGGCGAAGCCGAGGCTTTAAGCGCGTTCTCAAGGGAGGGAGGGGGTTGCAGCCTTCTCTGCTTTACACACTGCAAATGGAAGGTGACATTACATTCTGCCTGTGTTGGACATCAGCGTGCACTTCCGTACAAAGGGAGTTATGTACGTTGTATATAATATAAAAATAATTTTTTTTTGCTTCAGCGTCATAGAAGAAGCATTTTTGGCTCCCCAAAGAACCTATCAATGAAAAGCTCTTGAAATAACCTTTTTTTCTTATTGTGAAGAACATTTGAATAATCTTAAAAAATCTGAAAAAATAATGATTTTAATAATGATGAACCTGTTTTCCACTGTAAAGAACCTTTTGTGAAGAAAAGGTTCGATGGATGATTTTGGTTTTTAATAGTGTAGTCCGTACATTTTCTGATAAATGTGTTTTTCAATCGCAGATTCTTAAACTTTTACTGTGGTCCGTCTCAAATGTTTGCTAACATCCCACATAGGAAGTGGGAGTTTGAAAAGACAATATGGGATGGAGAGAGGAGGAGAATAGAGGACAGGAATGAGTCAGCTCGATAAGTCGTGGAAGAATGAGAGCATTATTGGATTAGTGAAGAGACACAAAGACATAGTGTGAAAAAAACATCGAAAACCATCAGAAAGGAGTGGAAATGAGATGAAAGAAGAGAGAAAGTGAAGGTCGAGGGGTAATGCAGATTAAATAATGTAAAGACAGGAAGGGTAAGCTCGAGAGAGGGACCGTACAAGGAGAGGGAAGGAAGGCGTTTCAGGGGGAGGAGCACTACTGAACGAGGTTAGCCAGTCAGAGGCAGTGGAGCTCTGCAGGGGAATCTTCCCTTGGCAACACAAACAAGCACCCGCCCCATAAAGGAGAGACAGCAGGCAGAGAAATACAGGGACAGGTGAACAGATGGAGCCGACTCAGAGACAAGCTGATCAGCTGACCCACTCCTCACTGTGTGTGTGTGTGTGTGTGTGTGTGTGTGTGTGTGTGTGTGTGTGTGTGTGTGTGTGTGTGTGTGTGTGTGTGTGTGTGTGTGTGTGTGTGTGTGTGTGTGTGTGTGTGTGTGTGTGTGTGTGTGTGTGTGTGTGTGTGTGTGTGTGTGTGTGTGTGTGTGTGTGTGTGTGTGTGTGCGAGAGAGTGTGTTATGCTATGAACGATACAGCTAATTTAAAGGCTTGGGATCTTTCATCAAATCTTCACCTTAGTCTATATATTTTTAGCAGCACTTGCTAAGGCTAATCGCTATTCCTCATACTTGGGGATAGGGATTTCAACCAGCCCCTATTCCTAAACAAACCTACTAAAATCAACTCAGAACACCTTAGCAACTGCACAACAAAAACCTGACAACACCCTAGGCTTCACCACTGGCATTTTAGTTCATTCTAATTAATTTACTAGGTTAAAAAATATAATATAATATAATTATAAATTGTGTATATTATATGTAATATAAATAATTTTATTATGTACACTATATTTCAAATGTTTGGGATCAGTAATGAGTAGAATTTAGTTTGAACTTTCTATTCATCAAAGAATCAAGGTTTCCACAAAAATATTAAGCAGCACATATGTTTGTAACATTGATAATAATAATAAATTTTTCTTGAGAGCCAAATCAGCATATTAGAATGATTTCTGAAGGATCATGTGACACTGAAGACTGGAGTAATGATGCTGAAAATTCAGCTTTGCCATCATAGGAATAAATTACATAAAAATTGTTGTATTTTCGCAAAATAGACTTTCTTTCAAAAACATAAAAAAATCTTGCAGACCTCAAACTGTACATTATATAATACATAATTGTAGTGTAAGTGTTAATTGTCCAATTAAAAGTGTTGATCTGGATTACACTGGGTCAGTTTGTTTTATGCTGTATTTTCTTTTGCACATCTTTTATGTCAATGTGACCTCTGTGAGCAGGAAGAAAGCAGTGCTGAAAACTGTTTTCTGTTCAGCCACGATACCCCCCTCAAAGCTACTTAGAGAAAATCTTGTTGGGAAAATCTTCTAAAAAAAAAAAAAAAGAGAGAGAGAGGCTGTTTCCAGGCTGAAACCGATAAACTGAGTTTCTCTCTTTTTCAGCCTCATCTTACTTATTTTCAGCACACAGTTGTCAAATGGGCTGTGCAGTTTCATCTTTTTCCAAGTCATGGTGTAAAATTGAATTTGTCCTCTTCACACTCTCATCAAACATTTTGCCAATGTACAGTGTTCTTGGTTTATGTGTCGCATGTTACTCTATTGGTTTAATAAATCACTGCTTCTCTCTGATTGACATTTTGTGTTTCTAAGTGTGAAATGTGCTCCTCTCCCTTTCTTCTCCGAATGCTTTAAGACGTTGAGAAAGAAAGGCTTTAACGGTTGCAACAGTCCAGAGCCAGACGGGGACGATTCGATCGACCAAAGTCCGTTACAGGAGGACAAATTCCGCAAGAGCGAGGAGCTGGACATCCTCTTCAAACGCTACGGAGTGAGTATTCCTCTTTACCTTGTCGTTCTAACCTCCCTCCTTCTCTTTCTTCCCCTCTGTCTCTCTCCTGTCCTCGGTTGGAAATAAACCAAGGCTCTGAACAAGAAAGAGCACCGGGATTCGGAGAGCCCAGACCCCGAGGAGCCGTTCTCCCTCACGCCTCGCACAGAGGAGAAGTACAAAAAGATAGACGAGGAGTTTGATAAAATGATGCAGAGCTATAGGCTTTCAGTGAGTACCCGTGTGAAGAGGCCTGCTGTAGGCCCCGGCAACCAACTCACACAGCCTGCTGTCGGCCCGGCAACCAACTCACAGAGCACCTAGCAACCATCTCTCACCCCATTCCCCTCCTACCACCCCTCAATCCCCTCTGAATGTGTGTGCTTGGGCAAGGAGAGGGCAGTCGGGGGCGAGAGGACGAGTGTGGGCCGCATCCCTTTGATCCTCACAATCCACTTTTTCAAATGCGCTTGTGATTTATAGCTCTCTTGATTCTGTGTGCTGTTGTTTCGTGTTTTCTGCGATGACTGATGCTTGTATCGCATTTGCCAGAAATAGACTTCTGACTCATCTGGGTCCCGTTTAAGGCGTCAGTGAAGATAATTTTCATTAAGTCACTGTCAAAAATGCTTTATGCATGAGACCTGCATGAGAAATCTCTTCTCAGGAGGTACAAAAACAAGAAAAAGAACGTGCTGCTCGCTATCTCAATAAATCGTGGGCCAAAGTTTGATATCATTTACATGTTGAACGTGATTCAACATGACGTGGGCAGCAAAGACGAATTAGTGTAGTAACTAGCGTTCTCTTTCCTCTTGAATGCTAATGGGTCTGGAAATGAGAAATAACTGGAAAAGAGTTTCGTCGCCTGACGAAGGGGCAGTTTTCCTCTCTCTTGCACCCATCCCGCTCTCCTCCCAGTGAACCATTCCCCACCCGGAGCACAAAGAGAATCATCCAGCACCTCGCTCTTTCTCTGCCACATAATCCCAGCATGAGCGCCCGAGGAAGCAAAGCTAAAACCTTAATCCCTCTCGCTAGGGACACCCAGCAGCATGTGTACTACGAGCTCTACTTAACAGGCCGGAAAATGATCAGTCTGTAATGAGTTTTTAGATATTCACAACTAACGGTCTGACACTAACTGTCTGGCAACCTGCAGTGGATAAAGCTGGATTGTGAGGGGGAAATTTACTTTAGGTTGTTGTTGTTTGTTTTTTGAAGAAACAATAGGTAGAAACGGTAGCTTTATTTTCTGGTAATGTTTTTAATATCAACTTGGAGAAATATCAGTGATTTTTATTATTATTCATTTTGTATTGGTTTATGCTGGCTATACTCTACCATTCAAAAGTTTGGGGTCAGCACAGCAGGATATTTTTTGAAAGAAATTAATAATTTCATTTACAAGGATGCATTCTATTGATCAAAAGGTTTCTATTTCAACTAAATGCTTTTCTTTTGAAGTTTTTATTCATTGAAGAATCCTGAAAAAATGCATCATGGTTCTACTAAAACATTAACAGCACAGCTGTTTTCAACATTGATAGAAATCATAAATGTTTCTTGAGCACCAAATCAGTGTGTTAGAATGATTTCTGAAGGATCATGTGACACTGAAGACTGGAGTAATGATGCTGAAAATTCAGCTTTGTCATCACAGTTAAGGAATAATTCAAATAGAAACAGTTATTTTAAATTGTAATAATATTTTCTAATACTACTGTTTTTACTGTATTTTTGTTCAAATTAATGCAGCCTTGGTGAGCATACGAGAATTCTTTTACAAACATAAATTCTTACCAACTCCAAACTTTTGAACGGTAGTATATATCAGTTGATTTTGGATATTTAGATGTTACATCTAGAATTCTGAAGTGAAATAAAGTAGCGTGATAAGATTACATTCATTTAAATGAGTTTGTATTCATTATTAAAGAGAGAGATTGTGAGTGTGAATTACCTGCTTAAATTTTGTGTTTTCACGTGTGCAACAAATCAAAGTTTTTGATCGGATTTGGTTGGATTATAAGACCCCAATTAAATCTACTGAGTATAAATTGCCCCTTCCTCATGTGCACTGTGATCTGCAGTAAGCTCCAATCCAATAGGACTTCATGTTAATGTAATTGCCAACTTGTTTCCCAAACCAGTCAGTGTTTCTCACTTCACTGGTCACGCTCTTTCTCGACGTCACACAGACTGTGTTTCAGTACCAAGTGTCGTTCCAGTCACAGTTGTCTATCGCCTCTCTGTGTGTCTAGACCGATATTATCTTCAGTCTGTTGTATTTATCTTCAGTTGTTGAAGGCACATTCAGATGTGTAAGATTGCACTTTCTGGCTGAGAAATTAGAGACTAGCACACTAGATTTTGGTGTATATATTCAGATGACGTGTGTTAGGTGCTCCAAATTTTAAAACCAGCTGCTCGCCTCACACTGACTCTACTCTGCCCTGCCCTCCCTTCACCCTGCCTGGCCTGCGTGCAGTGCTGGAACTTAGTTGCTGTTTCGTCCACAGGCTTAGTGAGTAGCATGCTATGCTACATGGGTTACTCCCTCTAGAACTGTAGCTCATATGTATTTACCCTGAAATATTCCTTTAAAATAGCTTTGGCATCACTAGATTCTCATTACAAGTAATTTCTTCGAAAATAAGTTTTTATAGCAGATGCAGGCCCATACTCTTATATAGAACAAAGCTCACTGTGATTTTACAGATATTTAAATTTATTCAGTATTGGTTGATATTGGATATTAATTGTGCTGGACATTTCCTGTTTGTTTGTTTTTAATTACATTTGCTATCATCTAACACTCACTTAAAGTTAATCTTCAAAAAATACTAATTATTTAATTACACTGTTAAAAAATACTAATTATTTAATTACACTGTTAAATGTAATCTTTAGCAAATATAAAATACACAACTGTATATTGTATATTATATTATCATACTGTACATTATACATTTGTGTTGCCCAATGTTTAAAAAGGGCTGATTTAATACATTTAGTGTTTTATATTTTTTTTATTAGGCAAAATAGTATAGAATTGCTAACACTTGTTAACATTAGTCAACATGATCTAACAATGAAAAATACCTCTAACGCATTTATTAATCCTGATTAATTTCAACATTTACTAATACATTATTCAAATCAAAAGTTGTGTCTGTTAATATTATTTAATGGACCTGAGCTTACATTAACTAACAATGAACAGTTGTATTTTTATTAACTAACGATAAAAAAGATGAATAAATACTGTAACATGTATTGCTCATTATTCAATACATGTTACAGTATTGATACATGCATTAACCAATGTTAACTAATGGAACCTTATTGTAAAGTGTTACCACAGAATTGTAATACCGGCCATTTATTGTTAACATCCATATATGGAGGTCAAAACCCCATTCTCACTCTTAGGGACTATAATCATCGTACTTCAAACTACATTTTTCTGTCGACGCTCAGACAGAGAGGTGACAGAAGAAAGGGAGAAGGACAGAGAAACAGCCAGACTATCAAACTGGGTCCCACTCAGAACACAGGAGGCCTTGTGTGGCCCACATTCTAATTTTAGAGGCCCTGGTTTTGCTGAGGATCATGGGAAAATGGGTCTCCATCTGAGCATCTGGACAGTTTGAGTCCACGCTGAGTGCCGAAGCTGGCTAATTGCACTTCAGAATGCACGAGAACGAAGATCGGCTGACTCAGGAGTTGTCACGGCCACACGCCCCTTGTTTGAAACACCTGAGCCTACCCTGCGCGCTGGGATATTCCCCAGAGCCATATTATCAGTTTAAGTACAACTGTTGCAGACTAAAATTGGGTATAATGCTGGGGTACAAAACAAAACAGATCCTAATGCTCTATCAGATGCCAAAAGCAAACAAGAAATGGTGCTAATATCTCCATACTGAAATCTCAGGTGGCCAGACTGTTAATTTTTTATGAATCTTTAAATACTAGTGTCCGGGATGCCTGGAGTCTGTAGTGTGTACACCGTGAGTTTTCAGAATCTTAGCTTGAATGTGTGGTATGGATAAAATGTGCTCATAAACTGCTGCTGAAATTGAATTCTCAACCCAAATGAGTAGAGGCTTGGACCCGGAAACAATATTCCTTACATCAGGACGTAATAAGCGAATAGTGTTCACATTTACAGTAACTATAAATGCTGGATGATTCAGAGAAATCTGGATGGAAGTGGAGCGAAGCTTTTTTCCTTTTCCTTCTGTTTCCAGTCTGGACCATTCGTGCAGTTTTTAAGTCTTACAAAATTAACTCTGCACCTCGTAGCTTCACATGCTCTGCTTTGGAGATGTTTGCACAAGTCACTGCATGCTATTAAAACCAGTGTGTGTCTGTTTGTGTGTTGTATTGATGTACATGCAGGTGTGCGAAGTAAAGCCGCTAACCGTTTCCCTCTCTATCTGTGCTTTCTCAGTCCACAGTGCCACCACCCACTTTCTCCATGCCAGTCACAGTACCGGTGTCCAACCAGAGCCCTCTGCCATTCAGCAATCCCAGCAGCCTCGTCACCACTTCCTTCGTCACCTCCACTCTCACAGACCCGCGCCTGCTGTCGCCACAGCAACCGCAGCTCCAGAGGAACACAGTGTCTCCAGTCCTGCCACAGAGACCTGCCAGCGCAGGTAAAAGATCAATGGTGCCGACTACCCGTAAGCAAAGCAGGAAGGAGGAAATAGTAACTCATGTTGTGTACATGTGCTTACAATGTTTGCCTGTGGGTGTCGGATTACCCAGGGCAGCTGTTACTCAGACACACCACTGATTTATGCTTAAAAGTGTCTGTCAAACCATCATCTAATCTGTTCTGGAGTGGTTACATAGTGTACTGATCACTTTTTATTAATGCTTGCGCAATATATTGGTATGATACCATACTTGGCCTCTACATGCCACTTTCACTTTCATTTAGTTACATTAATGACTCGTTTCCACCGAGCGGTACAGGACAGTACAGTACGATTCGGGACGGTAAACCCTGATCTGGCTTGCGTTCCCACTGCCAACATTAGCCTTACTTGATGTGCATGGTGTATGTCAGAAAGTAGCGATCGACGTCATAATGTGTCAAAATCCAAAATGAGTCGTTTTGGCAGCTTGGTTTCAATAAAAAAATGTTTTGAACAAACAAGGAAGTTCTGATACTTACAGGATATTTTTATAGTACAATGGCCTCTTATATTTCAAAAATTATATTTCTCAATTAATGACCCCTTTAATGGACCTGTTGTGTGTAATGCATCAACCAGCATTAATAAATAAAACCTTATTGTAGTGTTTTTGTATTTTGTAACTGTAACTGTAATTGTAACACCAGCCATTTCTCGGTTATCAGACAGAACATAAAAATAATTATCACCTTTGTTTTGGCCAGACTTTTAATATTTATATATCCCTACAGCATGCGATCTCACTTCAGCCCATTCTGTGAAGTTTTCTGTTCAGTTTTTCAGTATCAGCTTGTTTTAGCATCAGATAAAAGCCGTTTTAAACCTGGGATCAACATCTCGAGAGATGCAGTTGTTAACAAGGTTCAATGCATCTCATTTTGATGCATATCGAATATGTGGTGTAAACGCTAATGTGTTCTGATGCACCCTTGAAAACTCAAAGGATTACTGACGTAACAAGTAATCACCGTTAGGAAGGAAAATGCTCGATCGAATCATTTTAGAATGGAATGGAAGCTTTAATTGCCACAAGGCAGGAATGGTGGTAGGCGCAGCTTTTGCAACATACATGAGATGGTGTTTAAAAGTGCACATGGGCAATCGTATAATAGCATGTACAATATATACACCTATATCGTTCAAAAGTTTGGAGTCAAATGTATTTCCTTACATTTGGTCCAAAATACAAAGAGAGTCTGTAGTCTGTAGATTTCAGCCTTCCTGTAAGCTATTCTGTCTTTTTTCCAGGTGCCCTTCTGGGAGGTGACCTCAACCATTCAAATGGAGCATGCCCAAGCCCTGTGGGTAAGTTTTCCTTCTTACCAACCAGACGGCCCCAATAAAACCTCTTCATTTTCACCTGAATAATGCATCAGTCTGAGTCAAACTGCTTAAAATTGAAGGGCACGCTTAAGACCTGCAGAGTGGAGCGAGGGTTTTCAGTCTCATCCGATAAGATATGATCTGATCTGACTGTGATTATGAGAATGACAGCAGCTCCATGAAGGTTGTCCGGACGCAAAAATCTGAAAGCGGGTGATCAGAGAGACTATCGGACATCCACCATACGCTCACACACCTGTTCGCGTGTGACAGCTGAAGCTCACACTCTGTTCTCCAAGCATGCCTGTAAACACCCTCATGGGACCATGGGGCATGAGTGACATAAATGCTATGGGTCAACACCATGCATGTCAATTTTCCTACTCCGTCTTTCCATTTCCCTTTGTTATCGTTTGCTTTTTTCTCTTTTCTGTTTCTGTGCTCCTGAATACTTGTCTTCCCATCCTCTTTCCCTCTCAGCTGTTCTTCATATCTCACACATGACAGTCTGAATACCCAGCTTAAACCAGCACGCTCCGTCCCTTCCCCTCCCCCTCTGTCACACTCCCTTCTCTCCTCACAGCCAATCTTGACAGTCCCTGACAGCTGTTGGTTCTCCTGCCTCTGATCTTCAGAGAGCACATGAAGTCTCATGGACATTTTAAGTGGGCATTTAAAATGTGAACATTTAATCAGTAAAGAGGCTGAAGGCCTTTGTGGAGTCACTTAAAAAGAATAACTTCCATGGTTTCTTGGAGGTTGTGTGTGTATTCATTAGCACATTCCACAAAATGGCACATTTGGTATTCCGTGCCCCTTTTTTTTCTTTAAGAGTTAGGCCAACTTTTAAACTTAAACCTAAATTTGACCAAACATGAAAGGCTGTTAAAATGAAACAAAAGATTGACATAATCTTCTATTTTTATTTTTTTTTTACTTAAGAAACTTTCTCAGCTCTTACCATACTGCTTTTCCTTGTCCATTACCAATCCTTGTCTCTCGTTCGCTCTCTCTCTCTCTCTCTCTCTCTCTGTCCATTTCCCCTCCCTTCCCTCAATTCTCAGCTGTTGCTCTGGGAATGTCAGCATTGACGTCATGTAGCATTCCTACCATTCCCATGAGAGAGAGGGACAGAGAGCGAGAGAGACACGGACAGAGTCGAAAAGAAAAAGGCAGTCAGACCTTTGAAGTGGAGATTAACAGAGGCAGGGGCTTACAACCAACACGCTTATTTACTAACACAGCACACTCACATATACACACTCATATCTACTGTATTTACCATTATACTCTCTGACCTAAGTTCATAGAGCATAAACAAGTGTTTATACACATGTTTCTGTCCCAGCCCCCCTCTAAAAACCAGACTGATCTTGAAGCTGTGTTTCCTGGGGCAGAGAACAGCTGAGCACGTCTCTTCTCTGCTGCCAAGGAATTGCAGCTCCCTTTGCAATCTCTTTCCATTCAGAGCTGCTGACGCGGTGGTTGTTTTCACACACACACACACACACACACACACACACACACACGTCTAGCAGAGCAAAACGCAGTTGTTGTTGCCCTGTAACCGGAGCTCAGATAGGATAAAATGTCAAACTGCAAGTCTCTCCAGTCTGAAACTCTTAAAATCGTTCAGAAACTGAGGACATCTACTTTTGATAGACTTTATTTTAATTTAGTGTTTAATTTAGTTTCGTTTTTTAAAGCGTCAACACACAGCACATTTTAGAAGCAGTAGGGGATACTGGGATTGATTGGCAGAGTTTTCATACTTTATTCAAAATCTCTGGTGTTAAAAATATTAAGATGATCCAGCAATGTAAAGAACATTCTTAAGTAAAATAAAAGTTTAATGTAAAAGTGTTTTTAAAATGTTTGAACACAGTTGGCGCAGATTGTGGGGTTGGTTGACTGTGTTAAAATGATAAACTAAAAATAATATTGTTTTTACAATTAATGTAATTATTGTCTGAAATGATGATTAATTCATATTGGTTTTATATAAATATATATAAATACATTATATAATCATTATTGTTATTTTTATAAACCAGATTACACTCTTTTCATAAATAAAGTTTATCAGAACTCATAATTTATCACAGACTTGTATCTGAATATAACTGGTTCCTTTTTCAATTAATTAACCCATTTCAAATTTTTTCAAATGTAAATACTTTATTATTATTATTTTTTATTTTTTTTTAGTCTTTATGGGATGTCTTAGAATCCGTGAGTGTGAATCAGCACCCCTTAAGACCCAGAAATTTAACCTGTGCCGTTAAAATCTTGTCACCAACCAATCCTGTCTCCCCTACAGCAGCAAGTTAAAATTGCATTGCTAAAAATATTTGTAGTATAAATATTTGAGATATTTCTGTTCAGCTGAGACATCAGTGGGTTGCCATAGCACTAGTGAGTGACGTTCAAGTTGTGTTGGGAGAATAGTGTTATTCGGTTCCAGAATGTGGGAAAACATTAGGAAAATCCCCAGTCTCTCTCTCTCTCCCTCTCTCTCTCTCTCTCTCTCTCTATTTCTCAGCCATGCTCTGAAACCACACACATATTTTGCCTTCCTGTGAAAACACTGCCCTTGAGTCAGATTAGATCAAGCATTACAAGTGCTACAACGTTATAAACAAAATAGAGCGAAAATATTTCAATAACAAAGCTGAGAAGAAAGTCGAGGAACAGGATGAACTAGTGTCAGTTAGACCCCTCCAATCCCTTCCCTGTGTTCGTCTGCTTGTGCGTGCGTTTCCGCCCATAAAGGAATGCAGTTCTCCAACCTAAAAAACAGTCATTATTAATCCTCCAATTACAACATAATAGAGTTGTAATCCCAAAAAAAAACAGAGGATTTAGTTTGCAGCACAAAGTGTTGGAAAACACATCTGCCGTGGTGAGGGAGACACTAATAGGATTATTTTTTTCCCTGGTGGGTAATTATTGTGTTTTTCATCAATACAAATTACAGAAAATATGACCACAGTCGTGTATCTTAATTTTGTTTTCATAAAATGCACGAGTGTTTCTTAGGGTCGATGAGAAAGAAAGCAACCAAGGTCTTTATTTGTAAATCTCTTCGTTGACATTTCTCTGTCTTTTCCTCATTTTCTTTCTTGTTCTGTAGCCAATGGTTACGTCAGTGCCAGGGCCTCCCCAGGACTCCTCTCAGTCTCCAACGGCAACAGCATGGGGAAAGTAGTCCCGGCTAAATCTCCCCCTCCACCCAGCACTCAGATGGTGAACAGTCGCAAACCGGACCTTCGGGTCATCACCTCTCAGAGCAGCAAGGGCCTCATGCAGCTGGTGAGCACTTCCACATTGCTCTACAGGAGACTTGTTGGGTCAAACATCATCAAATCTGGAAGCTATGTTACAGCATAACGAAAATATATGAGGGCTAATGCTCTCATTGTTATTCTACACAAGAATTTTTCACGAGGACCTTGAGAAGGGAAGGGAAAGTAAAGCTGTCAGACTGAGCTGATTCATATACGTCTGTCCGTCTGCTTTCAGTATGTGTGTGCGTGTGTGTATGTGTGACCTCGTTTACACCTTGTGTTGTGATGTGTTCACAAGTGAGCAGTACTAAATACAGGTGCGACTACTAGACTATTAGTAGTACACTACTAATTTGTAGATTTAAGGATTTTAAACTTTGCTGGTTTCAAGGAGCTTTTTTTTTTTTAAATGTGTGTGTATTTATATGTATATTTATGTGTGTGTATATATATATATTATAATATTATTTCTGATAAATATGTATTATATTATAATATAATATATGTATATACACACTAGGGGTGTAACGGTACACAAACATGGCGGTTCGGTTCGTACCTTGGTTTTTAAGTTGTGGTTCGGTACTGCAGGGGGGAGTAAACTAAACACAAAATTGCTTCTTTTATCTTTTTTTATTAAACTGTTTTTGTTTTTTTTTTCTTCTTCTTTTACAAATATGTCTCTGTGTTTAAATAAATGTAATTATAATTAACATTTTCTTATGGATAAAAAAAAATCTATCTTGGATAATGCTGTAAACTATATAGGGAGCCCTTAATTACACATTACTATAATATTAAAGGTTACAATTAAAAATAGAGGCCAAATTAGTAAATTCAGTTGCTATTTATTTTTAGATATAATAATGAACGCTCAAATAAAAAAATACATGTAAATTGAACTTCTAACTTCTAAATCTTATTATAAAGTTAATTTTCTACTCCAATTTATTTTTGAAATATAATCATTGACACAGTGGCTGTCATAACTTGTTAATGAGGCAAGGGTGTAGAGTTACATTCAAACTATTTTAAGGAATGAAGAATTTTTTTCCAAGGAAAAAAACGCTTAAAGGGTTACTTCAGGATTTAGCATTAAGCTTTGTATTAGTAGAAAACCTGTAGTATTTTCGAATTACCATGCTTTCCACCCTCATATCCCCCTGAGACAAGAGATTTATGTATTTTTTGTCTGGAAAAAATCCTCCGATGACGCAAAAATCGTCATTTTGCGTCATCGGAGGATTTTCTGGACAGAGGCTAAAGACTACAGCCAGTAGAAGGCGTTGTTCCGCATGTTTTCAGCCCGCCCATACAGGGTGGGATCTCACTCAGAATGTACACAGTGTCAGCCGTCTTTCTTTGGAAGCTAAGCTAGCAGGCTCTTGTTCTGTGGAGAAAGCTGAATAATAGGAGAAAGCTGAGTAAGTAACCATCCTCCTTTTCCTGGACTTGTCCGGCGGGCGAGATCGTTCAAAATGTCCGGGATTCAGCTTTTGCTTTCTGCGGTCGCCATTCATTGTTTACATGCACACCTTTCAATCTAACTGAATTCATTCCGATTGGTGAATTTGAATGTAGTGTTTACATGAACGCTAAACAAGTGATCGGTTGATGTGCGTTTTACCATTGCTAAGAAAAATTCCCGCTCCTCCGTGAGAGATGCGAGACCCGGCGCGTCTCAGTAATGACGCTACCGGCCTCGCGCTGTTCTCCCGCGGCCGGCAGCCTCGTCCTGCTCGCCACAGTAAACATGATGAATGAATGGCGACTGTAGAACGCAAAAGCCGAATCCCGGACATTTTGGACGATCTCTAAATCCCTCGCAAACTCATCACGTAGGCTAGCTTTGTTGTTTACAACTGCGCACTCTTACCGGTAGGCGTGGCCTCCTAAGGCAGCGAAGCAAGTGCATTCTGGGAGTTGTTGTCTTTCATCCACATAAGCCAAAAATACATTTTCTGGCTTTTCTCAGTCTAGAAAGCTCCAAATTCAAAAATTTCTTCACATTTCTTCTACTTAAATGACCTATTTTAAATACACATTCATCTTCCCAGAGGTGAAGTATCCCTTTAAATATGTCATTTTGGTGATCAAAGATGAGTTTTAAGGAATAAAAATAATTGACAACTGGACAGGGGGATATATTTAAGTAAATATAATGAATAGGCTAATATAGTGCATATACGAAATGCTTCTCTCTAGAGTTAATTTCTCTAGCGAACTAACCTGCTGTCGACACTAAATGCCTGGGGTAAATGTAATGCTACGTGAGAGATTATTCTCAAGCTGTTTTATTGATATCTTTCCTCAGTTGAGACACTTGTTGAGAGATGTAAACATATCGATCATCATCTCTTTTTCTTCTGCGTTTTTTTAATGGTAGCAAACAGCGCTGCATTATCGCACGCACCCCTTCTGGATTGGAGTGTGGATCGCCTGTGACTGAATGTATTCGTCGTGCGACTGCATGCACTGAATCATTACGTCCGTACCGTACGGTTCGGGACGAATACATGTACCGGTACACCCCTAATATACACACAGTAGAGGCCAAAAGTGATGCCCAGCCTAGGAAAAATGACATCTTCGAAATATTATTCAAAATTGGACTTTGTAAGCATATTGCGTAGGTGTGCTTCGAGTCAATTGTTTTATTAGTGATAACGCAATGAAACATGCCAAATTTTGCAGACTTATTTTTTTGGCCAGGCTGTCATACAAAGAAATGATGAACACTTGCAAAAACAAGAGAGGGAACCAATGAAATAATTATAACTGATTATTATGTAGTCAGTGTATGCTTTTCTCTTTGAGCTTTTTGCTTGTCTATGCATTTTTTTTATAGGTAAAATAAAACCCATAACTGTGTTTTACCTTTTTTTTTCTTTTTTTTTACCAAATAATTTTGTCAGATAATAAATACCATAACCAAGTTTAGAGTTTTGTTCTTCCCTAATATAAATTATAGTCATTTAAAACAAATCCCCTCTTGACATTGCATTTGGCCACTACTGTATATATTGTGTGTGCATAACATGCAGGGATTATTTAAATAATCATCATTATGTTTTATTTAATTTTTTATTAGTAAATTTTTCAATTAGTTTAGCATTTAAAAAGTATATTTGGAAGTAACAGTATGCCTCCAATAATTGTGCTATAAACATGCAGTATCATGCTGATGTAGTGAGTAATAGATGCAGTCATGAGGTCTGAGACCCTTCACATGAAATCTGATCAGAAGTGGTTACTGCCAGTTGTGTTCGTATCGAGATGGAAACCAAGTGTAAAACGGGGCTTGTGTGTGTGTGTGTGTGTTGGAGTTGTAATCTCTGTTTTCTATTTGTTTCTGGCCTCGCAGACAGATGAAGAGCTGGAGTTGGTGAGTGAGGTGAATACAGCTCAATTCTCTTGACTGTTGTGCTGTGAACGGTCTCATTTCACAAACAAATGTGTGACGAATGATTTATGGATGTTGTGTATTTAACGTGCAATTTTCTGTCCATTTTTAATACACTGCATTTTTCACTGATCAAATTGTATTGGTTAAACAGTTTTTTATTGTATTGAAGAACACACTGTTTTTCATATATGATCTAATTTGCGGTCAGTGAATTGGAGTTAAATGCGTGCTGTTTATTCAGTTGCAGGCTGACTGCCTGATTATTGTGTGCAGTTTTAAATGAATGCACACACACACTCAAGGCAAAATGCACATATGCATGGGTTGATTTCACATGAGTCAGACACACTAGATCAAACGTAGAGCGCATCGGAGCAGAAGCCCTCACTCCAAAGATCAATTTGTCTGTCTGTCTCTCTCCCACCTTCTTTCACTTCTTGATGTCTTTTCCTCTAATGATTGTTGTCCAATGACACATTAAGTGTAGTGCATGTCCATCTGAGTTTTGGGGGGTTTGTCATCTCAGCATCTGTATCTGTGAGTGTGTGCATGAATCATGAGAGTCTGTTGACTGTAAAAGTGGCCTCTATCTTTATCCCCTTATAAAATTAAGAAGGGTTTAAATGTAAATGTTTGACGCTGGTTTACCCTGAAGTCAGAGTCTGCATTTTGTTATCTTGTGTTTTGTAGTGAAGTGTTTTTTTTCTTGCATGATTCAGATAAGGGCTCAACAATGAGGATTTTTTTTGGGTGTGTGGTGAATTTTTAATTCCCAAGCCAACATTTTCAACAGCCCCACTACATAATATGATTACACACACACACACACACACACACACACACACACACACACACACACACACACACACACACACACACACACACATATATATATATATATATATATATATATATATATATATATATATGGATACTTCCAAGACTTATCAAAGGTCCTCATCAATTTCCTTGGTGCCATTTTTAAATGAGCAGAATTCACAAATATGCTCAATACATCATACAAAACCAAAAGATGTTCTGACAGATCATCCAACTGACCCGAAACACTTTCAGACTGGCCCTTGACCATCTTATTGTTGAGCTCTTCAGAGTTGTAGGACATTTATCTCAGTAGCTACGTTTACATGGACACCTTTTGTTTCATTGTTGATTGATTGAATCCGAACGTAGCGTTTACATGAATAACGTGACCGGGTTGATGTGTGCGTGTCCGAAACAAGGACAGGTGGGACGTTGTCCTGCTCCACTTCACAGACGATGAGTGGAAGGAGAATTTTAAAATGACGCGACAGTCATTTATGACACTCCGCATCTCATACGTCACTACGCCATCTCTGCGTCATTGTCCATGCCCAGTACTTTCCAAGTTTTCAATCCGATCAAGTGTTTACATGTCCTCTCGATCGGATTAGAAAAGGATTAAACCACCCCTACAATCCGAATGACATTTTAATCAGTTTTGGTCAGTTCATTCTGATTGACGTGGTTACATATGACTTTTTTTATTCCGACTGTGCTGATTACAACCGGATTATTAGGGTCCATGTAAACGCGGCTTCTGTTTTACACTCATCTGAGAGTCTAGAGAGATGTTTAGAGTGACAGTCTGAAGCTGTGGAGCTTGCGTTGTTGTTTAAATGGACCGGTTGATTATTACTATTCTTAAAGTGGCTTTTAGTACTTTAACCCCCGGATTCACAGACAAGGTTTAAGCTAGTCCCAGACTAAAATGTATGTTTGAGCTGTTTTAACCGAAAGCAACTTGCGCTGGCGTATCTTAAAATATGTCAGCGCCATTGTTTTGTCTCAAGATTCACACCAGTAATGTTTTTTTTCTAAGGCACGTTTATAAAAGCTACTTAAATGTCCTAATTGAACTAAGGCCTAATCCTGGCTTAATCTAAACCCTGTCTGTGAAACCTGGCCTATGATGATCTAAACTATTTAATCTTCAGAAGTGTCTGGAATTTGAAGATTGTGTACATACACAAGTCTTCCAGAGGTGTTTGTGTCCTTTCTTTTCCTTGCCCGGAAAGTCAACTCTTGGTACTTTTGACTCTATCGCTCTCTGTTTTTCTCTCTCTCTGGCTTTCCAGAACGCTCAGCGATTAGGCGCCTCTCAAGTGACCCAGCCTCTTACCACACCAGTGGTTTCCGTGGCAACGCCAAGCCTCCTGACTCCATTCTCCATGCCAACCGCCTACAACACAGGTGAGAGTGACATCATGGGGAGAAGCCAAGACATCCGTCACTTTGCAGGCCAGCACAGATTCGAGAGAAATAAACACGGCCATGCTTTAGTTAACACTTCGGAGAGATGCTTGCAGTGGTCCATTTATCTCTTTTACTTGCTCTTGTTCATTCTTTCACAGGCTAGATTTATCACTGGAATTTATTTGGAGCATAAAAAGAAACGATAACTAAATATAGATGTTATTTTATCACAACTATAGGAATCAGAGGCCATAAATAGAGTTAAGTAAATAAATATACATTAAATGTTCTTCTTTGTTTTCATGCAGAGTACCAGCTAACAAGTGCAGATCTCACAGCCCTCCAGGCCTTTACGCCGTCGGGTGCACTGTTGCCAAGCAACATGACCACTTGGCAACAGCAGCCATCCGTATCCCAGCAACAACAGCAGCAGCCATCCGTATCCCAGCAACAGTCTCAGCAGCAGCAACAGCAGCAGCAGCAACAGCCACAGCAGCTAACTCTGGCCTCCCTCAGTAATCTTGTGTACGTCTCATGCCTTTTACAAACTCTGTCTCTTGCTCTCACTTACTCACACGTGCACCTGGTTCTTCTCTAACCACATGTCCATAGTGTGAGGCCACATGCACCACATCTACTTCCTGTCTACAGTGGAGCGAAGTTTCAGTGATATACGCCCCTCTAGTCTTCAGCTAAAACTCTTCGATTGCCTTGATGTTTTACCTTTAGCTACATCTAACTAGATAGAAGTTTAGTGGCCAACACTTTACAATCAAATGTATATGTTAACATAGTTAATGTAAAAGATAACATTCCGAAGTTTATTAAAATCTTACTGACCCTACTTTTATTCAGCAAGAATGCATTCAATTGTTCAAAATTCGTAGACGTTTATAATTTTACAAAAGATTTAATGTTGATCTTTTAAAACATTTTCAACATTGATTTCAATGATGTTTAGCAGCAAATCAGCATATTAGAATGATTTCTGAAGGATCGTGTGACACTGAAGACCGGAGTAATGATGCCGAAAATTCAGCTTAGATCACCGGAATAAATTACGTTTTAAAATATTTCAAGTAGAAAGCGGTTATTTTAAATTGTAATAATACTTCACAATATTGCTGTTTTTACTGTATTTTTGATCAAATAAGAGACTGAAAAATGCATGTTTACAGCATTTACTCATTTAATGTATTTAGTTAATTTCTACATAAACTAATATATTTCAACATTGCAAGATGTATACATTTATTTAGTTAAATGATCATTAATCTAGATCAGGGGTGTCAAACTCAGTTCCTGGAGGGCCACAGCCCTGCAGAGTTTAGCTTCAACCCTAATTAAACACACCTGATCCAGCTAATCAAGGTCTTCAGGATTATTAGAAACTTCCTGGCAGGTGTTTTTGGAGCTGGTTGGAGCTAAACTCTGCAGGACAGTGGCCCTCCAGGAACTGAGTTTGACACCCCTGATCTAGATGATAAATGCTGTAAAAAAAAAAAAAAAATGTGTTCATTGTCAGTTCATGATACCTAATGGAATAACGAATTAAACCTAAAGGTAAAGTGTTAGCATGTAGCGTTAAGCTAACATGTATTTTTTATAAACTGCATTAGCACAAACTAGTGTCCGTCCTAGACAGAATTTTTGGGCATTATCATCTAGGTAGTCAGTGTAAACTGTTGGGAATTATTACATATTAATCGGCAATTTTATTCACACTAGATAGAACCGTAACACTTTAATCAAGTTGTACTTTGTGTCTCTCTGCTCTATCAGCCATAGAGAGAACATCGCTGCTGCTTTTTAACTCAAAACTGTGTTACAGGGGCATCTAGACGGCCTGAATATGATGTTTCATGTTCAGGATGTGAATAAAATGTACAGGGCAAAACAGCTGAATGCCTGTGCTACCTTTTTTCTCTTTATGCATCACATAATAGCCCAAGGCTCAGGTCAAAAGCAGCTGTACGCTGCATTATTAGCACGACACATACATCTACCTTGCTGTGAATTTGCTCCATTTTTATTTTTTTTTTTTTTTTCAATATCCTTCTGCGGTATAGGAGAGGCCATGATCTCATAGCAATCACTTGAACAAGAACGATCTAACGATCATCGGTAGCACACAACCTAAAGCCTGCGTATTCTCCCTTGGAGATTGACCTAAATAACTCTCTTTCGGTCTCACACAGACGTTTTCCTCTTTTTCTTCCTCTTTCTCTCTTCCCTATGGGGGGCGAACATCGAGGTGCCTTTAATGCCTGCTAACAGCGGGGTTAGCGCTGCGCTACGCTCTCATTAGCGTGACTGTTCGCTTCTGTTAATGCTGTGTACAGATTTTCAGATTTCTGGAGCAGGTCTAACCTGCCGTGTGTTTGTGTGCTTTCTCTCATTTGTTTACAGCATGTGGGGCTCAGACAAACAGAACGGAGAGATGGCTCACTGCATCTCTGGTCTAGCTGCTAATCTCAGGTGAATGGGGTCCCACGGGCACTCTGTGTCCGCCAGTCAAACCGTGGGCTCTCTGTGTTAGCCAGTCATATTCTGTGGGTGCTCTGTGTCGGCCTATTATGCACCGCTGTCCTGTCTGTCACCTGCCACGGCCTAGTTGTCATGGTTACCGTCTCTGGCCGTGCTGAAGAATGTTCACGCTTTCGTCGTCTCGCAGATGACCATTTCATCATCTGAGTCTCTCTTCATTAAATCCAACTTTGTGTCTTTTTATCTTTTTCTTGTTCATTGCTTATTGTCCAGTGTCCTATGCGTGACGAACAGTTTTACGCAAAGCATTTTTCTAATGAATCTAGCACATTGGTGCCCTGATAACTGAGCAGGTAGAGATTAGAATTTAAAAGTAGGACAGATTAGAATTTAAAAGTAGATCTCCATCATGTCCTCCCAAGTGGGTCAGGACTCTCTGGGGTTCATTCGTCCGTCCGTTTGTAACCTGCTGCATGGCCAAACGTTCATCATGCCAGCAGACCCTGCTCTGAACCACCTCAAGCACCACATATTATATAAACCAGGCTGTTTAACACAGCAGGTCAAGGCTTAAAATGCGGATCATTTGATCAACAGCAATGCATCATTTAAACATTATATGTCTATTCTATATGTTTTATTTTATTTATAGTAGCAACAAGTTATATTCAGGCACTGGAGACGACTTATTTTCACATTCCGTTCTGGTAAATGCCATTTTAATATGATATGTGCACATTATTTTTAGTCACTTTGCTAAGAAAGTGACTGCTGCAGAGCATAAATGTATATGATGATTTATTTGTGTTTTTTTTTTTAAACCTATCACTAAGCCCTGCTTATAAAAATAAAAATTGCAATTGCTGCTTTTCACAGTATTACTAGATAAGACTCTTTTCTACTATAAGTCTATGAAGAATCTGTTTGTATAGATAGCTTCAAAGAGAATTGTCAAGAAATGACCTAATAATATGGCGTATCCAGGATACAGGTGGTATTTGTTTACCAAGTTATTATATTATTTGCTAAATGAAGTTTACTGTTAAATATTTTACATGTTGATTCAGGTCATAGTACAATCAATAGAAATTAGATTAGAAATGTTATCAGTTGTAGAATAATGTTTTTTAACACACAATGTTACACTTGATTCCATCCCACTTTATCTGCATTTTTACCACTTTAAAAGCCCATTTACTGAAAGTTGTGCTGGTCGTTCTTATCGGACACTCTGTAAAGCTTCAGGACAGTAACCAAGAGAGCCTAGCTAATTCCTTACTTTATTATATAATGTTAATGTTCATTTTGGAATTTTACCTCCATAACTTGCATTTTTCTGTGAATTTATTTGTAACTTCTCTCATAGACCTCAAGGGGGCGTAAGAGTAGTTTTAATTTCATCTAATATTTAGTGTCCTCTCTACTCTCAGTTCAAAGAAGAAAATATTAACACAAATATGCTGTATGTGTCAGGTTTAGCAGGACTGAGAACATTTTCATGTTTTCAGTGCAGCCGTGAGCTGATTTCGTTGATCAGTAATGCGGTGTCCTCATATCACTTGAACTTTATCAGGACTTCCCACTCTCCTGGCAGCAGCTGCTGCGTTCTCTGCAAATATACAGTGAATTTCAAATGAATTTCTCTCTCTCGTTATGCCTGAGAAACTGTCATTACGTCCCACTGTTGCCCAGACTTCCTGTTCATTCTAATATAAATGCTAATGGAGCCGTGAGAGCTCCCCGCTGCTCCGCCACCCTGTCTTATGTTCTCATGACATCAAATCATTTTTCCTTGTGCCGGCCTTTCCTGACCAGACTGGGGTGAAGACTCACTCTTTCCGCTATGCATGAGGGTGGGATATTTATGGGATGGGTTTTCTTTCTCCTGCTGAATAAACAGTCCATGTTAACTGTCCATAGACATCCGTCTGTCTCTGAACTGTTGTAGATGAGTAAATGCTGACATGTACGTGTGTGTTTGACATGACGTTGATTATTGCAGATGCTAGAGTGGGTTTTGCCTGTGTCTCTCTCTGCAGTGTGACGTCTCAGGGCAGCTTACTCTTGGGCAGGGAGGAAGGGATCAGCTGGTACTGTATCTGGCGTTTCCTCTCTCCGTCTGTCTCTGTTTGTTGTCTGACTTGTGGCCGTTTTCTACGGCTAATGACGCTAACTTCCGTGCTCTCTCTTGGTTTTCTCTCTCTATCAGTCTCTGGCTGCTTGGGCTGTAGGAAGCTGGGCTTTGTCTTTGTCAGTGATTTGCTGAGTTGGCCTTTCTTTCTGTTTTGCATTAGAACATACTGAAACAGCACCTGCAGCATCATCAATCAACCTGTACAGGCCCACAAGACCAAACTCTCTGTGTTTCACAACCCTCTCACCCTCTCTCTTTATCTCTTTTTACATTTGTTCACTTACATTTGTTTTCTTTAAACAAAAACCTTTTGTTGTTTTTTGTCTTCCTGTTTACTGTTCCACTTATTTGTACTTCGCTTTCTTTTCTCCTGCCTTTGCTTTCTTCCCACTTTTTGATCTCTGCTACTTTTCCATTTTCTTTTCTCTTCCATCTTCATTTCTTTCATTTCCACTTCCTTTTCACTTTCCTTCTTTTCTTTTCCATTCCTTTACAAATTCTTTCCCCTTTGCTTTCTTACCTTGCGTTACCTTACCTCCTCTCCTCTCCTCTCCTCTTTCCATTCCCATTTACTTTACTTTTTCTTATTTTTTCCTTTCTTTTTCCTTTTCTTTCTTTTCCCTTTTAGTTTCCTTTTCCTTTCTTTACCTCTCCTCCTTCTCCATTTCCTTCCTTTATTTTTTTATTTTTTTCTCATTTTATTTCATTTTCCCTTCCATTCCCATCCCATCGCTTCCCTCCTTTTCCATTTTCTTTAGTATTTTGATTACTCTTCTTATTTTCTTTTTCATTTAATTTCCTCTTCCTATTCCACTAAATCCTGTCCTTTTTCCATATTTTCCTTTCCTCTTCCTTTTCACTTCTATTTCTTTTTCCTCTGTTTCCATTTCCTTTTTTCTTTATTTGCCCTTTTGTTTCATTTCCTTTTGACTTACTTTTCTTTTCCACTTTTCCTTTAGTTTTCTTTTCCTGTTGTTACCTTTTTCTTCCCATTTCAAATTCCTTTCCTCCTTTTCTATTCATTTTCCTCTCCTCTCCTCTCCTCTCCTCTCCTCTCCTCTCCTCTCCTCTCCTCTCCTCTCCTCTCCTCTCCTCTCCTCTCCTCTCCTCTCCTCTCCTCTCCTCTCCTCTCCTCTCTTTCCATTCCCATTTACTTTACTTTTTCGATTTCTTTTTTCCTCTTTCTTTTTACTTTTCTTTCTTTTCCCTTTTAGTTTCCTTTCTTTCTTCCCTTCCCTCCTCTCCTCTCCTCTCCTCTCCTCTCCTCTTTTCCATTCTCTTTCCTTTTTTGATTCCTTATATTCTTTTTCATTTAATTTCATTCTCCATTTCCTTCCTATAGTTTTTTGATTTCTTCTCATTTTCATTTTCCCTTCCATTCCTATCTCATCGCTTCCCTCCTTTTCCATTTTCTTTACTATTTCGATTACTCTTCTTATTTTCTTTTTCATTTAATTTCCTCTTCCATGCCGTTTCCTTTCCTATTCCACTATATCCTGTCCTTTTCCCATATTTGCCTTTCCTCTTCCTTTTCACTTCGGTTTCTTTTTCCTTTTAGTTTCCATTTTTCTTTTTTCTTTCTTTGCCCTTTTGTTTCCTTTCCTTTTGACTTACTTTTCTTTTCCACTTTTCCTTAAATTTTCTTTTCCTGTTGTTACCTATTTCCTTCCATTTCCAATCCCTTTCCTCCTTTTCTATTCATTTTCCTCTCCTCTCCTCTCCTCTCCTCTCCTCTCCTCTCCTCTCCTCTCCTCTCCTCTCCTCTCCTCTCCTCTCCTCTCCTCTCCTCTCCTCTCCTCTCCTCTCCTCTCCTCTCCTCTCCTCTCCTCTCCTCTCCTCTCCTCTCCTCTCCTCTCCTCTCCTCTCCTCTCCTCTCCTCTCCTGGAAAACCACTGAAATAGCTTTGAGTAATCCCAACATAAATAATACACTACTGTAAATACATAGGTTTGGCTGCAGCCTAATTACACACACATAAACAAACACACTCACTGCAGTTGAGTGTATGTGGCATGTTGTGATGTGTGAAAGGAGGCTGACCAAGTTGTGACTGCATGGCTAGCAGGAGTTAAGTGACGGAGATAACTTGTCTGGCTTCTGTGCATTTTATAGCTGCTTTATTGTACTATTATTTTTTTTTTTATACTAAAATGTGACTGTACAAAGGTAGTGCAAAACATGATAAAGTTGTGGGTAACGTTGCTGTTTGTCGTATTTAAAATGTATGTTTTTGTAAGACATCAGGTGTCCCCTCTTTATTAGTGATGTTGATTCTTCTTCTCTTTCTCCTTCTACCATAGGCCCGTGGGAACGATCCCTCATGGAGCTACTCTGACGGTTAACACTAACCCCCACGTCAGCATCAAATCCGAGCCGGTGTCTCCTAACCGGGATCGCAGCACCCCTAATTCCACCGGCGGGGCAGCGGGCCTAACTGTGACCCAGTATCACAGTGGGACGCAGCGTTTGGAGCCCACCGGGCGCTCTCCGGTCGACAGCATCAGCAGTAACGGCAGCTCTTATGAGGGAAGCGACCGAGACGACGGTGGCCAGCCGCGCCCTCCCGATTTCAACTCGGCCGGCCTGGGTCTCCTCCGAGCTTCCGGAGAGCAATCGTCCCAAGCGGAGCAGCAGGAGTCAGCCAATGTGAAACGCATGAGACTGGACACCTGGGTCACATAAACGCTGAAGGAGAGTGCGAGAGAGCTGCTCTCTTACCAGCACATACACACACACACACACACACACACACACACACAACGACATAAACACACCCCTAGTGGCACCTGCTTTCAGCAGCCAATCTCAGTCCGCACTTAGACACATGCATGCGCCTGTCTCTCTGTCTCTCTCTCTTCCTGTCTCTCTCACTCTCAGACACACTCATATTTACTGGTGTGTGTGTATATATTTATATAAAATATGCATATATGATCACACACGCACTAGATCTTCACACACACACAGTTGCCAATCCAGGTGTAAACGTGTTCACGTATACGAGACTGAAGAGATGTACAAGGCGGAAGGGCTTTTGGTCGCATCTCTGATATCCCTCGCCCCTGCTCAGAGAGGCCGTCCGGATCTCAGATCAACTTTCACAGGCCTTACCGTCGTCGACCTGATCGGAGTTCAGCGGCACTGCCCTGTCAAAACGCCATAACAACTGCTTATGTTGCATAGACGAGCCTGTCGATCTCGATTTTTTTTTGTATCTATTTCTCTTTTGTTTTGTTTTGTTTTTGTATGAATGGTTGTATTTGCCATTTATCTTCTCGACTGACTCTTTCTCTCTTGCTTTTCCTGTTTTTTTGACTATCTGCTTGAGCAGCTGCCTTTAGAATCGCCCCCGTTCCTCTTGCAACAACTTTAGCATAAAATCTTTCTTTGTTTTTCTAACTGCGCAAAAATTAGCATAGTTTGCTTGGTGTGTGGTGTGGTGTGTGTGTGTGTGTGTGTGTGTGTGTGTGTGTGTGTCAGCTGTGAGACGGAGGTGCTCATTCATTCAGTTGCTAAACACAATTCAGCCAAAAAAACACCCATCTTTCGTTGTATCATAACCTCACACCAGTCCCCTCGCTTGCGCACTAGATGCGCGTGTCTATCGGCGGGGCTCGAAGCGCGGACGCCGCTCCGCATCCTCAATTTTCTGCGTACGCGTGGACCGTAAACGTAGTGTCGTTGATGGAAATGTAGATCTATCTGTACTAATGAGATCCAGGCGTGCAGGAAACGGACATGTTCGTGTCGGCCTGCAGTGTGTGGCTGCATTTACGAGAGCAGCGGTCTGCCACATTATGCTATATTTATTGTTTTGTCTGGCTGTGTGATTCAGAGATTAATCAGTTAACTTTATGGGACGGGTATGCTTTATTATTGTTTGTAAGATTCCATGCGGTCAAAAAAGTCTGAGTTGTTTAACTCAGGATGCCGGGTTTTTAGATGTTTGAGATCATGTATATACAAAATTTCTCAGTGTTTCAGTACCAGGTTTATGTATAGCAAAAAGAGTCGGTGGCAAACGCGCATCTCAGCTAGGTCAGCTAAGAAAGAGATGGAGGTTGTGTAGCGCTGTGTGTGTGAGAAGCGTTGAGATTGTACATAGCGATGTATGTTCACATATATTCTGCTGGGTCTTTCTGAAACAGCGCTGTAATCTCAGTGGAACCGTCTCTGTCAACCTCTACCTGTAAATAAACTGTACCGTGTTAGAAGTTATCAAGGTGGAGAGGCAGATGAAGGAGGATTTGACTGTTTTTATGCGTGACTCTCTTTTGCGTCGTTTTTATCCTGATGGCGTGCACTTTAAAATCTTTCCCCCTTATCCGCTCGCACACCTTCAGACACACAAGTGAGGAATTTCCTCGCGTTATCATTTACACGATCAGTCCACTTTGATTGTCTGTCATTTTTACACATCTATCTCCCAACAGAGCGATTCCCTGACGGCTCGGAAGGGAACGCAGTCTCCTTTCACCTGTGAGACGTTTAAAAGCATTCAGGAAAGGACGTTTAGTTTTTGTTTCGTTTTTTGGCTTATATTGCACTTCACGTGTTTAACCGTGAACAATAATAGAAGAAAAATGTCACGTTTTGTAAAAAAAAAAAAAGAAATGAAGAAAAAAGACAACAAATAAAAAAGAATGTTGTACTGAAATCTAGATTAGGCTTTCCACGTGTTGCAGATGTGACAATTATGTACACAAATCGTTTTCTGTGCATTAGTGTATTCTCTAAGTGACAAAGATGAAGGAGTTTTGAAAAATGACGCGTGCTGAAGGGAAATGGGGTTCAGAATGATTTCAGATATGTTGTATTCCCCTCTAAAACTATGACTTTAAGTGTTAGTAAGGTTAAGGTGAGACTCACCTGTCCGTCATTGGCTTCTATACCTCTCCTTCCATCCTCTCGTATCTTCTCTTTCTCTCCTTTCCTCCACTCGTTCACTCACAGAGGATGACAGAAGCCATTTCATTTCACCTCAACAGGTGGCCCACCTTTTGTTAAACCAGATTCCACACTCACACACACACACACACACACACGCTCACACACACGATGGATGCAGTACCGGGAGGCGGTGAGAGTAAGCGTTCGTTCGGACTCATCGCAGACGTGCGTTCGTATCCCTTCGACTGAGGTCCTAGAGCTACTGGGCGGATGTTTTCTAGAACTGCATCATAGCAGAGCGAGGCTTCTGCAGCGCACCCGTTGACTTTAAGACTGTTGTGTCCTGAGCTTTGAACAAATGCAGTGATTTCTATGTACGTTTATAAGGTGACGGCCTGATCCTCGAGGCCGATGCGCCCGGGATGGCCGATTTCAAGGCTAAGACGACGTTCGAAAAGCTCTCTTGAAGACCTCGTGATAAAATTAGGAATCTGAGTAATCAAAGAAAAGACAATCGTCCGGTGAATAGTTCACTTTGGTCCCTGTATTCCCTTTGTATGATGTCTAGAGATTCTCACATACTTTTTCTCGTGTTAATTTGTGCTGGTGACAGTTTTATTGTCTGTTTTTAATATAATTGTTACGATGATTATCATTACCATTATGATTATCGTCACAGATGGTAATAATAATGATACATTTAGAAAGACGGTTTTTATTTTATTTTTTTGTTTTTGTGTAGGTTAGACATCCTGTTTTCTTTTTCATTTTCTTTTATTTTATTATATATGAATATTATATAAATATATTTTCGTTTAAATTTTTTGTTGTTTTCTTTTTCTTTTTTGTTCTTCAAAGGGGTGTTACTAATATTGCACGATTTATTAAGTAAAACAAAACCGTTGTAGTAATATTAGTACTTATTGCTAATTGAGGGAAGCGATAAAACAGGTTCGATAGAATGACCAGTTCAATGCTGCAATTTTTAGTCAATTGTACTATAGTATCTACACATAGTTAAGGTGGGACATCCACACATTTAATTTATTCTGATCAGACACAATGCATGGGCGTCAGACAAGCAAAGAATGAGTCGTATTATAAATAAACTGAAATGTAATTTCAATAAGAATATACAACACACAAAACTAGAATAGAAATTGAAGAAAAAAGTTTAAAAAAGAAAAATTATAGCTAATATATTGTGTTCGGCTAGTCTGCTTTGAGTTTTGTTGTAAAAAAAAAAAAGGAAAAAAAATATGTTGTTTTCGGAGAATGATATACAGTTTGTGTATATTTTCATAAACAAAGTATGCACTGATATGTTATTACAAATTCTATACTGCTTTTACAAAAGAGTGTTTGTTATTGTACCAAAGTATCCATTGTCCTTTATGACCCTCCCCTTTTGCGTATGTTTTATTGTATTTTATATATTAAATAGACAAGTTGACCTACACACAAGTATGAGTCTGTCTGTATTACAAGTTTCTGTGTGGGTTGTGGTTTGTTCTGTTGTCAGTGCACTCATTAGACTTCTGTTTGCATGTTCATTTAGCAGATGCTGTTATCTAAAGTAAATTTCACATTTGGAAAATTATTTGTAATGATAAAGTAACCAGCAATATTTGCAAATATACATATATTCTCACCAAGGCTGTATTTATTTGATCAGAAATACAGTAACAACAACAATATTGTGAAATATTGCTCATTTAAATAACACACGATCCTTCATAAATCATTCTAAGTTGATTTGGTGCTCAAGAAATATTTAAGTTCGAACAAATAGCATTTATTTGAAATAGTCACATTTTTATCAATGTAAAGGTCTTTTAAACCAATTTAATGCATCCTTGTTGAAAATAAATATGAATACATCTTACTGACCCCAAATATATATACACTATATATAATATCCTACTTTGAAACTCTAGAGGACAGTAAGGCTTTTTATCATATGATCTTTCCGATTAAATCAGTGTTGCTGCACTCATTTAAGTCATTTTCATATCTGGCCACAAGATGTCAGCCTTTCGCTTATCTGATAAGTAGCTATTCTTCTCGTAGTAGTAAATTTGAAACAACCAATTGTAATGTTTCTTCCTCAAATCAGTTTTATAATTTACCAACTTGCTTGTTCAGAAGAAGTCTAGGTCTTTATTTTAACCCAACTGAGGCAGAAAGACCGCTGTGATGTGAATATGTAGCTTAGAATGTTTTTCCCTCAGAGACATTGTGTCTGTTGTTGTTTAGCAACAGATCATGATTCAGGCACAATGGCATGACTTTGAGTGTGAGTGTCTTGTGCATGTGTCTTTTGGTGGTGGGGGCATTGAATGCAGACCATTCCTTAATGACATTCTGTTCATCTGAGCTCCGTGTCAGCTGAGTTTGTCAGTTTGCCCGTCTGGTGCAACCATTGAGCTTCTGTTTGTAACAGGTCCCCACTTATTGTTTGTCTGGATGACAAAGTTGACCTATTTTCCCTAATGCGCTGAGACACAAGGATCATCTTACAAACACCCCTGTCATCCTTAAAGGGGTTTGATTATGCTTTTTCAACTTTAGTTAGTCTGTAATGTTGCTGTTTGAGCATAAAAAGATCAAAGTCCACTCCAAAGGGAAATATTCCACAGATGTTCAATCAATATCTTTATCTTTTGCCGGAACTCTCTTCCTTCAGGCAGTGGGATAAATTAAATGTGTTTTGTCTCTTGATATAAAAATTGAGGTTTCAGTTTTAAATGATTATTTTTCTTCTTCATAATTGTATATGGGTCATTCTTGCTATGCAATTCATTTGCATTTACATGTCTTAAATTAGTAAATGAACAAAAAATATTAAACTCAATTTCTAAACATGGTAATTAATCATATTATTCAGATTTGTTTTATTGGTAACACTTTACAATAAGGTCTCATTTGTAAACATTAGTTAATGCATTAACTAACATTACAATTAAGCAATATATTTTTACAGCATTTATTAACCTTTGTTGATGTTATTAATAAAAAATGTCATGTTAGTTCACAGTGCATTAACTAATGTTAACAGATGCACTTTTAATCTTAAAAGTAAATGCTGAGATTAACATTAAGATTAATAAATGCTGTTGAAGAGTTGTTCATTGAACTAAGGTAATTAACTAATGAAACCTTATTGTAAAGTGTTACCGTTTTATCACATCACAATAAAGAACATGAACATGGGTAAATTTTACATAATTTTATTAGTTCTACTACTTCCAACATTTTATTATTTTTTTTATTAAGAGCATTTCCAGTTTTTTTCTTAATGATTTTCCTTTCCTCCTCAAAAATGTTTAATGATTTTTAGCTGTAATTGGTGTAATTTCCTGTCTCTTCAATATCACTTGTCACGTTACATCCTGTTTTGTACTATTCATTGACCTAACAAAAGTTCTTTAATGACATCATTCCCCAGGAAAAGGAAATTTTTGAGAAAGAAACAGCATGAACATTACGTAATAGCCATGGTTTGATGACGTTAGCTGGTTTGTTACACATTTGCATTAGAATGTTTAAGTTAAAAGCTGATGAATGTTGGGTCCTGTCTAATTCTAAAATAATCAGTCACTCAGTATCTGGCATTGATAATCAATAGCAATCAATAACAGCGGCAGATGGTGAAGGGAGCAGAGAGAGCTGAATGTCACACTGCCCCTGAACACATTTGGGGTTTATCGAGATTTATTTGAAGCACTGTGGTCTCGGGATTCTGTGGTCATTCACTCAAATAGCTCCTGCGCTTGTGAATGAGGTCGAGATCAGATTGAAATAACCTCTGTCATTTCAACAGGATCAGATCTTCAGTTCAATGGGTTAGTAATAGAGTTGCTTGCTGTTGCATCAGGCGTGATTGTGTGGCATCCTCTTACACAGGAAGCAGGTGTTGAAGCATCTGACCGCCCAGCTGTTGCCCTGCCTCACTTTTGTTTAAGCTCTCAAAAGACCCTGTAAATCCTGCTTTGAGTATTTGTATTTGTGGGTCATCAGACTAGCTGTTTGATTTGGACCAAAAATAGAAGCTTGAACCTTTTGGAGAATTATTTTTATTTTATATATATATTTTTTTATTTTTTTTTTATTTTTTTCTGCAGGATATTTATCCACAGGTTTTTATCTGACTATGTCTTCTGGTAAAAGGGTGTTGGCTAAAGTGCAGACTGTATCCAGTCATTGTCCCCCAACACCCCCATCAGTGGCACCAGAGAGCCAGCATGCATACAGAGGGAAATGAGGCGGTGATGTCATCTATTATTCATTGTTCCTTATTCTTTTTTTCTTCTAGTGTGGCCTCTTTCTCTCAGATCAGTATTGTGTGCTTACCAGAGCCGGGCTCCAAATCAGAGTGTGATTCGCTGCCGTAATGAGTGAATTTAGCGTTCTAAATTCATTGCAAACTGAAATGGTTGGAGAAATAAAACTCAAGAATCATATACTTACATTTATCTAAATAAATAAAAAGTGTTACATGTCTATGCAATGTTGATGAGGGAAAATATATTCATGAAATGATTGATCAAAATTGTACGATTAAAAATAACGCTAAAAGAAAACACCAACTCAATGTATTCGCTGTTGTACTTTTTAGTCTTTATTCTTTTTTCAGAATTTTGAACAAGTTTTATCCATTTTCCATCGTAATAGTGCAAATTCACAAAAAAAGGTCATTGGATAGCTGGTCTGATTAGTGCAGAAACAACAAAGATGAAGTAAGTCTTCATAGTAAGTCTTCAAGAATCCTCTCTGCCCGCGGCTGTCATGGAGTACAACACTTTTTATCCTGAGAGGACAGCTGGTACATTATGCCAGGCTGTTGACTCGCATTACAGAAATCACATTGTACCATTATACACACTACGCTCTGCAATCTTGTTTAATTTCTGTGAATGCTTGAAGGTGTTTTTTTGTGCACTTCGTGTTTAATGTTGCTGTTCATCTATTTACATGGCATCACTACTTTTTTATGTTTTTGGTTTAGTCTTACATGGTCTAAAACATCATTGGACAAAGCTGTTACTCATCACCAGAGGACCAGGAATCCCCTTCATCAACAGAGTCATCAGACGGGACCATCTCGCCTGGCTTTGGCTGTTCATCGTTACGTTTCTCATCCCGGCCTTTGAGGATGTCCATCTCTTCTGTAGGATTTCCATTTGCTGCTGGCATTCCCTCCATATCTTTCCACTCCTCTCCAAAGACCATGGCCTGGTTGAAGTCTACATTCTTGGCAGTGTCATAGGTCGCTGCCATCTCAACTTTCCCTTTGCTCCAGAAATCCTCCTTCAAACTAGTGCTGAATAAGCTATGAATCTCACTTTTCTTTTCCTTTGACTGAAATTCCTCCTCCTCTCCTGAATTGTTGCTCTCAAAGTCCATCACAGTCATCACTTTTTCAGAAAAGCTCTCCTCTGTCATCCTCTGATGTTCCTCAGATTTTCCAAAGATATTTTCCGCTACACTTGGCATTTTGTTTGGACTTCCCAAATTCTCAGTCTCATTCACCGGGGAAACGCCTGAATTTTCATCCATACTTGCTGCTTCTTGAATGCTCATGCTTTTGCCCCAGATGTTAGAATTATCCCAGTCATAAATCTGAGAGGCTTTAGCTTCTTCAGTGCTCTTCTCCTTACTGAGCACTTCTTCAGGCACATCGTTGTTGACAGAGACAGAATCAGCCTTAAAGACTCCATTAGTAAAGGTTAATGGCTGCTCAGTGAGAGTAGTCGCTGCTAAAAGGCTTGTATTCTGAAAGCACTGGCTGGCATTTGGAGATTCATCTTCTGAGCTATTGCACTCTTCCTGGTCAGAGTTTGGCATGCCTGATGTCATGATATTTGGCTGACTGTTTCTCTCGCTTTCCAAAGAATGACTGTCCATCAGATCTATGTTGGTGTGCATGGAAACATCCAGAAGAGTTTCTGGTTCTTTGGTTGTAGCTGCATCTTGGAACATGGTCAGAGTTGGTGAAGTTTCAAATGAGCTTTCAAGCTGTTCGACCTGAGATGTTTCGGAAAATGAGGGTGGATGGTCTATGTCGACATGTTCTTGACTTTCATATGAATGGACTGTTTCATACTCAAGCTGTTCAGTGTGTATATGCTGGTTTTCAGTCAGTTGTGGATTCTCATTTTGCTCATAAACCTTGACATCATGATCTTCATCTCTCCTCATCTCTCTCATATCATCATCAGTATCTTCTTTCGGGTTTCCCCTGGGCTCAATTCTTGGCCTTTCTTTCTCCAAATCCAAACTTTCATGGACTTCAGAGCCACTCTGTAGCATCATGCATGCCCTATCATCATCTAGTGCATCTTTAGAAACAACGTCTTCTGTCATCATCTCTCCAATGACGTCCATGTCTGGTTCTTCTGTGAGATCCTCCATAGTGTTGAAGCGTTTTGAGGCGCTTTCATTCAAATGGCCTCCGTCCACTCTTTCCTTCTCGTCCTCGCTGTCGCTGGTCTCACCAATGAGGTGTGAGGCTTGCACATTCCCATCTGTTTCCTCATCGCTCTTATATTGGATCAAGGGCCGAGGGTCTGCTAGCGTGTTCTCCTGACTATAGCTGTCACACTCACCAGGATCAGTTCTCCATGAGGCTGATATGTTTGGGGAGTCGTCGTCATCACCTTGGTTCTCAGGTAACTCAGATTCCTCAGATAAAGGATAGCCATCATTTACTGTCTGAACTGAATGGGCTTCAGCTGGCGGTACAGTCTCTATACTCTCCTGATGATCAATGTTCTTAGCAGAATCTACACCTCCATCCTGTACAGAACTGTCTCTCTCAATCACTTCTATCTCTTCTTCTTCTCTTTCAGTCACATTTTCATCTTCTGTTTTATTCTTCAGTTCAGTTCCAATGCTCATTTCACTCTCTTCCTCTACCTCAGACTTAGGGCTTGTCACATTCATCTCATTCTCTGGTTCATTTTCTTCCTGTCTATCCCACTCATTGATTGAATCAATCTCTGCCTCAGTTTCACTGTTCATTTGCTCTGTCACTTCCTCGCTAATATTGCTCACAATGTCCTGTTCATCTACCCTCATCAGATCTTCATTTGCTTCTTCCTGATAGCTAAAATCACGCAAAGCTCCTTGCTTGAGGAACGATGAAGCCAGTATATTGGAGTTTGGACTGATATGGCTGGATGTTAACGTATCATTATCATCGGTATCTCCATATGCAACTGCATAGCTTTCACTAATGTTCTCTGATCTTACATCCATCTCAGAGGCATCATCTTTTTCATCCTCTGCCACGGTTTTATTTTCTTCCCAAGTAACCTTAGGTGCGTGTGAGATCCGGGCCATTTCAACAGACACTTCCTCATCCTTCCCTTCTTCTGAAACTCCTGCAGGATCTGTGAATGGACCGGCCCAGCTTTCTGTCTCTGGCGTTTGGGACAAGCTACTTGGTTGGTCAGCTGACACACTTATCAGTGCAGATTCATCAGTTTTAGACTCAACCATCTGAGCTTTCTGGAACTGTTCTGGTTCGTCCTCCTCCTTGATATCTTCTGGCTTGAACTGTGGTTCTGGTTCTGCAGTTGTTTTGGAGAGAGTTGATGCGATAGCCATGTCTTCACATACATTCTCTCGCTGTAAATAATCCACAGACTCCTCAGCAGCTTTCTTAGACTCCTCTGAGATTTGAACCGCTGTCTTTTCTGGCACTGAGGTTTTGGTTGGTGTTCTCTGTGGAGTCCCTTGAGTCCATGACGGAGTCGCACTGGTCAGCAGAGTGCTAGAGGATATGATTGATCTGTGACTTGTAGACACAGTATTGCTGAAATGGCAGGAAGCAGCATTGGTCTGTAAGGTTTGGTGGGTCCCAATGGGCTTTGAGATTGCATCTGTAACAAGAAACAAGAAGATGGTGAGACAGGCTTTGTCACATAGACAGGGAACAAGCCTATTTGAAGACTATTCGATTAAGTCTACCTTTGACAGATCATCATATCTATTTTCTGAATCCCAAATGTTCTTAATTTAATGTTTTACAACAACATTAAGGTTCCATTTGTTAACATTAGTTAACTGCATTAGTTAACATGAACTAACAATGAAAAATACTTTTAAAGCACTTCAAAATCTTAATATTAATTTCAACATTTACTAATTATTATCAACAGTTGTATCTGTTAAAATTATTTAATAATATTACAGGAAGCACCGTCAAAGTATTTTAGTCATGAATCTGTAGTCGAAGCGCATAGAGCATTACTATTCATTCATCAAACATGAGCAGAAATTCAACAGAGTGGCTCATGCCCCTATTATGTCCCATCCCCTGATAACTATGCTATTGGAACAAGTGTGGTTGACTGGAACAGATAAAGCTCCAGATAGATGGAGATAGTCTGAAGCAGACATATACCCTTGACCTGCCTCTCAGGGGAGTTATCAGACTACACACACACTAGTCCTGAACTGTGAGTGAGTCGTAATGGAGAGGTATTGATCTTCATTATGCTTTTCCAGGCCTGCATTACTGGAAAGTGGAGCCATCTGTTACAGTGACCTATGGGACTAACACAGGAAGCTAGTTTTACAGGCTTCGACAGATACCCCACTATGCAATCAGTACTAATCATTTAAACAGCCCAAAGCACAGCAATATTTAGAGAGAGGGGATCTGTGTTCCAAAATCCAAAATTTGTATAGGCTGAATTTTATTCACTGTAGTATATAGTATATTGTGTAACCAGTCGTTATACTTAAAAGAAAATTTAAATGACTATTTTTTTCTGCTTTTTTTTTTTTTTTTTCAATTGTCCATTGCTCAAATAGCCCTCATTATTGAAGACCTTTTTTTTTTCATTTATACAAAAACTAAAATAAAATTACCTGAGAAGACAGCAGAGTTGGTCTTGTTTGTTGTTGGTCTGTCGATTCTCAGGCCCTCGCTGTCCAGCAAAGCTCTGGAAAGAAGCAACAGAACAGCACTTTCTTTAATGTGAGGGGTGGGCTAAATGAGATGGAGTCATGTTCTCGAGCTGCAGTCCTGTGCCTTGTTCTGTTGTTATGCAAATAGTATGTCAGATTTGTGTTGTCAGCCCATCTGCAGGATTCACTCATGCATCAATTCATTTACCTCCTGCACGCAGCATTAAACAATTGCAAGGGTTGGACTTTACTAAATGTAAAGCACACTGTTAGTGTAACAGGTGATCCTGAAACAAAAGCATCAAGCAAATGTGGATCTTAAATGTATTCATATGTAAAAACAAACATGTTTCTTAAAGTCTTTTGGGAGATATGCACAACATATTGTAATATAATATACAATAAAAAAAACAATGGATACCTTTCTCTGTACATATTTCTAATAATTAAAACACATCCCCATCCTTCGAAAGTATCTACATGTAATGCAACACACCTTCATTAAATGGAGCAACAGCTAAAATGCTGTCAAAATGTATTTCTGGCCGCCCTCAACAGACATAAATCGGACCGATCTGAAGGATGTTTCTGAATGAATTACCCACCCCCCTGTTTCCCTGCCCCTCCTCCAAGCAGATGGATCAGGGTCAGTGCCGGGTGGGAAATGGAGAGGGTCTATTCGGATTGACTGATCTAAAGTTACCCCTCTCAGGGTGCCTCAAATGCTTTTTAGAGCCACTGATGCATGATCATATTAGTTGGGCCTCCATAAACTACAAATCCCACAGTGCATAGGAGAGGCTTTCCACTCTGGCATCCCATTAGGGAGGAAGTGGGATGACTTTTCAAAAGCTACATGCATTACTTCATGTAAAGATGGTACTTAAGATGATAATAATAAGGGAAGGTAGCGTGTTTTGGTGTTGATGATGATCTGGATGACACTGACATACCTGTATGTGGCCACCTCCAGTCCAAGAGACATCTTCACCTGCAGCAGATTTTGTCTGTCCACCATCATGCTGTCTATCTGCTGCCCCAGGCTGTCTTTCTCCATTTCCAGAGCATCTACTTGAGCCTGCACAAAGTCAAAAATCTTTGATTAAAGTGAAGAGGTTGTGGAAAACGGCATCATTAATATCATGTTGTTAAAGAAACCCATATAAAATCAGATGGCTCAGCTATACTGTTCCAAACCTGTATGACCTTCTATCTTCGTTTTGTCCAAACAGTGAAAGTGTGGTTTAGTGTTGTTTAGACTTCCATTGTATGAACAAAAACATTCTTCAAAATATCTTATTTTATGTTCAACAGAAGTAAGGAAGTCATACAGATTTGAACTATATGAGGGTGAGTAAATGATGACAGAAGTTGAACTGGTTAAGCAACAAAGTCCATAAATTTCTCTTCTTACCTGAAGATGTTGAAGCTCTCGCATCTGTTCTTCTCTCTGCTGCACTGCATGTTTCTCCAGCATCTGTCTCTTAGTCTTCGTACTATCGAGCTCCTTGGCCAGATGCTGAACCTGATGCTGTTTCTCTCTCTTCTCCTGGTGAATCTTTGCCATGTTAGCTTTGGCCTGGTTCAGACTTTCCTCCAGACGTCCAAGCTGTCTCTGATAGTTGTTGGTTGCCTCCTGCCAGGCTTGAGCTGCTCTGTTGCTGTACTCCTGTCCCAGGTCTGGGATGCTGGTAGTTTGAGTGTGCTGTGGGGCCATTAGGACTGGCTTTGTCTGTTTCAGGGAGGCCTGCAAGGTTTCCATGTTCTCCTGGTGGACTTGCATCTGTAGCAAGAGGTCTCTCTCAAGTTGTCCAACCTTCTCTCTAAGCCAAATCTGAGCCCTACGCTCCTCTTCCAGCTCCTTCTTGCTCTCCATGAGTTTTCTCTGTGCTTCAGCCTGTGCGGTCTTCGCCTTCTGCCTTTGAATACTCACCATCTCCATATCCTCCATCAAGTTCTCCACTTCCAGCTCCACATGGTCTTTCTTCCTCCAGGCCTCCTCCATCATCCTCCTGGCCTGGCTGAGAGCCTCCTCTTGAGCTTTGCGCTGGCCTGGTGGGTCCCTGCTGCTCTTGAGAGTGTGGATCTCATCTCGCAGTAGCTTGTTCTCCTCCTCCAGAAGCTTCACACGGCCCAAGTACGATTCGAGACGCTGGTTCAGCTCCAGCATCTGGTACTTTTCCTCCTGAAACTGTGTGAAGGGCTGTCGGACACCCAGAAGCTCCATCTCAGAGTGGGGTGCAGTGATAAATCACACTAGAACTGTGCACAGAGGCTGTGAAGGGATGCAGGTCTTTGTGGCTGCTAAGTGATTCTAATGACAGGCTCGAGGGTGAGGTCTGGACCACAGTCCCAGTGCCCAGCGGCTGAATGGACAGGGGAGGGTAAGACCCTCCTTTCATAGACAATGAGAAGGGGGAGGGCGAAGGAATAGAGGAGGAGGAGTGGTGGATGGACAGAATGTGCAAAAGCAGTGATGTAATTTGAGGAGTTAACTCTCCCACTGCTGGATTACATCCAAACCAGTACAACTTTCTTTCTCCTGTGGAACGCAAAAAAGAGATGTTATAGAGACTTGGTAACCTGAGTCAACATGCAGTGCATCTTTTTTTCCATTCAATGAAAATGAATGATGACTGAGACTGGCATGAAGGTAAATAATGACAGAATTTTTATTTTGCTGAACAATACCTATAAATCTTGTAGTTTCAGATATGATCACATTCATTTACTGCCCCCTCTTGTGGCAAAATGACCACAATACATCAGACCAAAGTAGTCCTTTTTTTGCATCTTAAAGGGATAGTTCAACCAAAAATGAAAATTCTGTCATCATGTACTCACCCTCAAGTTGCTCCAAAACTGTATCAATTTCAAAGGAAGATATTTTGAAGAATGTTTGTAACTAAACAGTTGTGGGGCACCATTTAACAGACAGTCTTTTGATTTAAAAAAATATTGTTAACTAAAGATACAACCCTCATTCTTTCATGTTTACATTTTATTTTCAAAGCCTACATGAAATAACCAATTTTCTTCTTAAAACTAGTGGCCGACACGTTACCCTGTAATTATAAATTAAATCCAACAGCTTTGAGATGCACATATGCCTCAACACACAAATCTCAATTTGTGTGTTAAATCTCAAATCTCAGAAAAAGGCATTTTTCTGTCTTTTGTTAGAAGCAAGAAATGACAAGGAGGCAGCCTCTCGCAATGCAAAGTCAATGGAGACGGTTGGATTGTTTCCCCCCCCCGGGTGAGGGCGTGGCCTAAATACGCTCTGTCCCTATGCAAAATCGTGCATATTTAATGAGATAATGCCTAATTTGCATAATTAAACATACAAATTTCTAAAACTTGTAATACATTTTTTGTTATATACTTGTGTAAGTAATCAACTGAGGAAGTTTCATGGTGATATCTATTATTTTAAAATTTGACCCTATTCACCTGTAGTGTCATCAAAGCAACTTTTGTTAGAAATATGTTTAGAGTGGGCTACTCTTGATCAATAAACGGACTAACGGCTACTTATTTACATTTGTTAGAGGAACTTTTGGCAAGCTGGATTTTGACAGTGTAAATTTATAGTTTAGACATTTGGCTAATTGTGCTTTGGCACCAAAAACTATTCGTTTGTAAAAGATTAACCCCAAAACATGCGCAAAATCCATGACATTTCTGACAGAATAAATTCCTTTAAAAAGGCAGCCCTGAGATTAATTGAATAATTGTTTAATAGTTTAAAACACAACGGTGTGCTTTATGTAAAATAACTCATTATTGAGTTATAAACAAAAACAATTTTCAAATGTAAATGAATACCACTAAAATTCACATGAAATTCCATTGCCATTTAAATTTAAATGTTTTGTCCAAGACAGAAACCGATTTCCACTGAAATGTTTGAATCTTAACAAGTTACATTAAATTGGTTAGTATCTCATCTTGAATAAAGTCTGGTTAGGCATTTTGTACTTACTGAATTGTAACTCACATTTTTGCATATTGAAAGTGATGCCATTACATAATAATATACCAAACTTCCTCTGACAACTCAAACCACACACCGTTTCTGTTATTTCCTAATTCTGAAAATCACATATATCTCTGTGCAGTCTGGCTGACAGATTTATCATACTGCTGTTTTCTGCCTTAAAGCTCTGTGCCCTGATCCAGCAGTGTTCTGTAGATCGTGAAGGTGAGCAGGTGCAATGGAAGACGAGTTATGCTATTCATCAGTTATCTTCAAGCCATTTGACAAAGAGAAATCTAAAGGTATGTTCAGATGTTTTTTTTTATTGTTTTTTTTTTTTTTTTTTTTTTTTTTACATTTAACCATTGTGTTAACAACTTCCCCCTGTTTACTGGAATACTTTTAAGAGTAGTTGTTCTCTTTTTGGATGATCAGAATATGAGTGAATTAATGCTTGTCTGATTAGTCCGACAGTCAGAGGAGCCTGTACTGTATGCAGAGGTGAAAAGAAAACAATCGACTTCACATATTGAAACTCCAGGTTAGAGATCATTCACACACACAAAATATATATTTATACAAAACTGATATAAACTGTTACAGTATATCAGTTTTATATTCTTTTTTTAATGTTTTTAACTCTAATATTTTTATATATTTACAATAACGATATACAGTATATAATATATATACAGTAATACTGTCAAATATTATTACAATTTAAAATAACTGTTTTCTATGTTAGTATACTTTAAAATGTAATTTATTCCTGTGATGGCAAACCTGAATTTTCAGGATCATTACTCCAGTCTTCAGTGTCACATGATCCATCAGAAATCATTCTAATATGATGATTTGCTGCTCAAGAAACGTTTATTATTATTTTTAACAATTGTAAACAGTTATGTAAAAAAAAAATTCATATGATTCTTAGATGAATGGAAAGTTCAAAAGAACAGCATTTTTTTTTTTGTAATGTTCAAAGGTTTGGGGTCAGCAATATTTTTTTGGGGGGCGGGGGGGGGGGTAAAAGAAATTAATACTTTTATTCAGCAAGGATGCATTAAATTGATCAAAAGTTACAGTAAAGAAATGTATAATGTTACAAAATATTATGTTTCAAATAAATGAAATTGTCTGTTTTCAACATTGATAATAATAATAAATGTTTTTTGAGCATCAAATCAGCATTTCTGAAGGATCATGTGACACTGAAAACTGGAGTAATGATGCTGAAAATTCAGCTTTGCATCACAGGAAAACCTTTTTTTTTTTTAATATATATATTCAAATAGAAATGTTTTTTTTTTTTTTTTTTTTTTTTTTTGGTGAGCAGAAGATACTTCTTTTAAAAACATAAAAAATCGTACCAATGCCACACTTTTGAACAGAATGTGTATGTATGTATATACAGTACCAGTCAAAAGTTTGGAAACGTTACTATTTTTAATGTTTTTGAAAGAAGTCTCTTATGCTCATCAAGCCTGCAGTAAAACAACAACAACAACAACAACAACAACAACAACAACAACAACAACAACAACAAAACAGTAATATTATGAAATATTATTACAATTTAAAATAATGGTTCTCTTTTTTAATATATTTTAAAATGTAATTTATTTTTGTGATGCAAAGCTGAATTTTTTTTATCAGCAAGTACTCCAGTCTTTGGTGTCTTATGATCCTTCAGAAATCATTCTAATATGATGATTTGATACTCAGTTATTATCAATGATGGAAACAGTTGTGCTGTTTAATTTTTTTTTTTTTTAATACTTTTTTCAGGATTCATTGATGAGTAAAACGTTAACAGCATTTATTCATAAAAACAGCATTTATTCAAAATAAAAACATTTCTAACAATATAAATCGTTACCATAACCTTTTATCAATTTAACGCATCCTTGTTGAATTAAAGTACTAATTTCTTAAAAAAAAAAATAGTTATTGTTCCCAAACTTTTGAATGGTAGTGTATATTGTTACAAAATATTTCTATTCTAAATAAATACAGTTCTTTTTAACTTTTTATTCATCAAATAATCCTGAAAAAAGTATCTCAGGTTATAAAAAAAAATATTAAGCAGCACAACTGTTTCCAACATTGATCATAAATCAGCATATTAGAATGATTTCTGAAGGATCATAAGACACCAAAGACTGGAGTACTTGCTGATGAAAATTCAGCTTTGCATCACAAAAATAAATTACATTTTAAAGTATATTAAAAAAGAGAACCATTATTTTAAATTGTAATATTTCATAATATTACTGTTTTTTTTTTTTTTTTTTTTTTTTTTAACTGCAGGCTTGATGAGCATAAGAGACTTCTTTCAAAAACATTAAAAATAGTAACGTTTCCAAACTTTTGACTGGTACTGTATATATGGCTGTAAAAATAAATCAGCATTGTTTATTCTTTTGATCTTTTATTCAAAAAGTTTTTCTCCAAAACAGATTGGCCACAATTATTGGCAACCCTAGAAATTCTTATGAGTAAAATATCTCTGAAGTATATTCCCATTCATATTTAAAAAAATGTACTGTCATATGCTTGCACTCTTGGACTCAAACTTGTCTCATTCTGGTTCAGAAAAAAGAGCTTCCACCCCAACCTCTCCGGTGTATAGAGGAGCTTCAGTGTTTCTGGGGCTGCTCTGTTTCCTCCTGCTCGCTGCGTTAACAGCTGTCGGCATTTTCTGTAAGCATTAGCACTGTTTCATTCATATACACAATATCAATCTATCCGACTTTTGGATGTAGACATTTCAGAGTTTAGTTCCAACCCTGTGCAAGAAAGCTCAAGTTGTTTTCAGTTAAAACAGCTCAAACATGCAGTTTAGTCTGGGACTAGGTTTAAGCCAGGTTTGTGAAACCGCCATAAGCGTATTTGTTTAGAACTAGAAGTAAAATAAAAAAAGGGGAACCTTGAAGAAGTCTTTGAGTCATTTTCGTAACCTCAGAAATAACCAGGAGGAAAGTACAAATTATAAATGTGTCGACAAAAAAGTGAAACAGTGTAACGACACCGGAAACTCACGTGTGTCCTGCTGTTGTAAATCAGTTGCATAATTTCATCCTTTCCTACAAAACTGATGAGGTCAATATGAGTCAATGGGGTCAATTATAATTAAATATGGCTACTGTCTAAACTCAGAACGACTAAAATATCATAGAAACATTGCATTGCAGTTGAAAAATTGTACTGTAGATTTTACTAACAGTTTGCCTTTTTTGTGTTTCCGCTTTGCAGACTACATTCACGTGTCTAAACACAACAATATTCTGGTAAGAGTGAAGCCTGAAACAACATAAAATACTGAAATACTCAGAAATTGCCCACATCTGCTAAACAATATGCAAAGCCCGAAGCCTATCCTAACCGGAGGAAATCTCTTCATACAGGCCCAGTACACTAAAGAGAGAGCCGCCAACCAGCAGTTACTGGCAGAGAAGGAAGTGCTGGAGCAAGAGAGAGCAAGGCTGGTGACACAGGGTCAACAGATGAACAACACACTGGACTTCATAATTCATAAAAGCAGCTTTACAGGGGATAAATACTGTCAGTTCACTGGGAATGGTAAGCTGTTTTACTGAATCTGGAGTCTGAAGTGTAATGTTTGTATCCAGCTAATCTGAGCTATTCTCCATCACAGGGGTCCGGTGTACATCCTGCCCTCAAAACTGGATTCAAAATGGCTCCAGCTGTTACTATTTCCATAAAGGGAATGGAAACCTCTGGGGTACATGGACAGAGAGTCAAGAATACTGCGAGAAATATGGAGCTCAGCTGGCCATAATAGACACTGTGGGTGAACAGGTATATAAAACAAAATAACTGTTTTTCTCTCTTTTTCCAAAACTTTATGATCAAATTAAAAAAAGTTTTGCAGTGTTGTACACCATTTCCACAGCTAACAAATCAAACTTGAACTGGAAAGTTCTTCAAAGTTCTGTTAACAGTGAAAAGTGCACCAAAGTATATACTGTAAACGTACATTAGGCATTTAGCTTAAGCTCTTAAATGTAGAACTGAAGTTTAGCATCATGAGACCATTGTGATGGTGTATGAAATGAAAAAGAACGTAAATAGGAATGATTTCTACATGATTACAGCATTGTATTTATCTTCTCATTGTATTATGCAAATTAAGGAATTCATCAATCAGCACACTGAATCATATTATGATCAATATCACGGCTACTGGATTGGACTCTCTGAAAAAATGGAAAGCGTTTGGGTCTGGACCAATGGCGCTCAGCTTGAGAGAGGGTGAGTTTAGAAAATGGCAACAGAAGAGCTTTTGCTTTTTCAAACTATTAACTAAACTCATTTTTTATAAAAGGAATTTATTTCAAAACAGTTTCGTTTTGATAAATCATAAAAATAAATTAAAATAAAGCAATTCAAAATTCAAAAGCAATTACCTGACGTTTTCCACATTTCCCTTTCAGATTCTGGATCGATAGGCCCTATCAAGGATACACGTTCTGTGTTTTGTCAATGCCCAGCGAAAACCCACCGAGAAGCTGGAAAACAGTAGGCTGTTACATGAAAAGCAGATGGATCTGCGAAGTGGAAGTTTTAACATGGCCAACCTTCCTTCAAGCCCAACGAAACCACAGTGACCCCTCAACATGAACAGAAGTCAATGCAAAAGACAACTATCTCAGAAATCATTTTATTTTCCAGTTCAGTTTGATTTGGTAGCAATGTTTCAAGGCATTTCAGCTGGATTAAATGGAGAAATGACATCTTATTGCAGCTTTAGTGAGTGAAAAAAACCCCCACTTCATCCACACACATCATGCCACGCTATTTTTAAAACAATTCATATATAAACACATTTTTATCACTGTGAATAATATGCTATGTAATCATGCATAACACAAATGTATTACAAATCAGACCAGTGAAAAGCTTATTTCATGTCACCCTGTTGGTCTCAAGCTTAAAAGTTTGATGGTGATTTATAAAAATAAATATGAGTGCTGTGTAACAAACACGTTTTGCGTTTTGTCATGTCTGACACTTGACAGCTGCTAGAGAATTGATGCTCGTGTTTCAGCAGCACAGATTCTGGTCATCAACTGCCACCCTTGTGTTTGTAGTGAGTTTGTGCATTCACTTTTTGCTCTTTTTTTTCTTTGGCACGGACTCCTCACATTGAACATTCTCTACCAGCTCCTCCTGCTCCTTTTTGCTTCGTTTCTTTTTCTTGTTCCTCTTCTTGTTGTTCTCCTGTCCTTCTGTTATCTGTGCCACATTGCCAGTGTCCTCTGTCACTGTCATCACACTAGTTGAGTTTTCCACATTTGCGGATGGAGAGGTTTCATAGAGGACCGTGACGGATTTCTTTTTCTTCCTCGAGACGTTGTCAGAGGCTTGTTGACGCTCAATACCGCCCTCCTGTGGTTGTTTGCCGTGTGCGTCTGTGGAATCCTCACTGACCTCATCTGTGCCGGCTGTCTCAGCAACTACCTTGGACCGTTTCTTCTTTTTCTTCTTCTTGTGAATGCTGTCATCCATCGGCAGGTGTGTGTCTCGTTCCTCATTCACGTCTGCGCTGCATTCTCCATTAAGACCATCCTCGGGTGCTGCTTTTTCTTTGCGATTTTTCTTTCTCTTCTTCTTTGGCTCAACATCTGTGATAATATCAGAGTCTTTCCTCTTTTTGGGTTTGCTGTCCTCAGTGTCATTACTTGAAACAAGGACCTGTGTTGTCATCTTATCTTCATGGATATTATTCTCTGAAAGTCCATCCTGCCTTTTTGATTTCTTGCGTTTTGTTTTCTCTCTAATATCTGGATGTCCCGCAGGGTTTAGACAATCTGTGCTGCTTGTGGATGTTTCAGCAGTGTGGTTCTTCTTACCATACTTGTTCAAGAACTCCTGCTCCTGCTGCTCAAGCCGAGCCAGTTTGGCACTCATATTAAGTCCATGTCTGGCTCCTCTATTCACACAAACAAACACATATATTAGAGCTGTACGGTTAATTGTTAAAAGGTCGCGATCTCGGTTCAAACACCCATCTCATTCCTAAATTCCCAACGATTCGCCTGCGTCTATTAAATCTGAGACAAAATCACACCGGAACATTCAAATTTGTGTTTGTGCAGCCTCTGCTGACCCACAAAAAGCAGTTATTATGTATAGGCATGACACAGCTTCAACTCTCTTTACAACCATAAAGTATTGTTATTTCTGTGTTACAAATATTCATATAATCACAGAAGTATTAGGATAAAAGTTTATAGCTAGGATATACACTGATGTCTACGGACGAGACAAAAATAGAGCAAATCACCTTTTAAAAATAAGGCACTTCAAAAAATGATTGAATCGATTACATCGCTACGCCACCAGGTGGCGACAGGTGACTAGTAAAAAAAATGATTTGTCATTGAATCATTCATTCACGAGATTTGTTCATTAAACAATTCAAGTATATATGAGTGAATCATTGAATAATTTATTCAAACTTCTTTTTTTTAATAAATCATCAAACATTTTAAACAGACTGCAGAAATTTTGTCAGAACATCTAGTAAATGACATGTTTTATTAGGTGTCTGTTCAGAATTTTGGGAGAATCACAATAAATAAAACATGATTCTACATTTATCCAGAATCGTGCAGCCCTAACATATAGAAACCAGCTGTATCTGACAGTGTTATTGTTTACTAACACTAAAACTATTAAAAAATCCTTTTTTTAAAGATTTCAATAAAATATAAATATTAGATGAAAAACATAAGCTTATTTTTTATAGTTACCAAGGCAAAATTAGGTTAAGATGAATTCATAAAATAACTCAACCTGAAAAAAAAAATAAACTAATAAAAATGAAACGAGCACATATCAAAATTTAAAAACTGAAAATATGAAAAAAGCTCAAAATATTAGTAGATAAATAATACCACGATAACACTGACAATGTTACACTATCTATGATTCTTCTTATGACTTGTGTGTCCTGCTCAAATGTGGGTCAATGCTACGAGTTCTTGTATTATTTATATTGGTTTGACTAACAAATTATTGTAAGGATACGGTGGATGCATCAGTGTAAACTTTATGAGATCAGAGCTTACTTGTGTGCTGTTCGTCCTCCACAAGCTTTTAGCAGATCTGTGTCAGATAGCCTTGAAACAGACAGACAAAACGAAGACAATTGAGCCGGCTGAAAGCATAAATGATCTTGAAATCTAACCAGTACCATTGTGGGACATTTTAATTGGATCTTTCTTCTAAATGCCACATACAGAAACATCTGAAAGGACACGCTTCGTGCAGCAGAATATTATATACAGTAAGAAAATAAGTATTTGAACACCCTGGCTATTTTGCAAGTTCTCCCACTTGGAAATCATGGAGGGGTCTGAAATTGTCATCATAGGTGCATGTCCACTGTGAGAGACATAATCTAAAAAAAAAAATCCAGAAATCACAATATATGATTTTTTAACTATTTATTTGTATGATACAGGTGCAAATAAGTATTTGAACACCTGTCTATCAGCTAGAATTCTGACCCTCAAAGACCTGTTAGTCTGCCTTTAAAATGTCCACCTCCACTCCATTTATTATCCTAAATTAGATGCACCTGTTTGAGGTCGTTAGCTGCATAAAGACACCTGTCCACCCCATACAATCAGTAAGAATCCAACTACTAACATGGCCAAGACCAAAGAGCTGTCCAAAGACACTAGAGACAAAATTGTACACCTCCACAAGGCTGGAAAGGGCTACGGGGAAATTGCCAAGCAGCTTGGTGAAAAAAGGTCCACTGTTGGAGCAATCATTAGAAAATGGAAGAAGCTAAACATGACTGTCAATCTCCCTCGGACTGGGGCTCCATGCAAAATCTCACCTCGTGGGGTCTCAATGATCCTAAGAAAGGTAAGAAATCAGCCCAGAACTACATGGGAGGAGCTGGTCAATGACCTGAAAAGAGCTGGGACCACCGTTTCCAAGGTTACTGTTGGTAATACACTAAGACGTCATGGTTTGAAATCATGCATGGCACGGAAGGTTCCCCTGCTTAAACCAGCACATGTCAAGGCCCGTCTTAAGTTTGCCAATGACCATTTGGATGATCCAGAGGGGTCATGGGAGAAAGTCATGTGGTCAGATGAGACCAAAATAGAACTTTTTGGTCATAATTCCACTAAACGTGTTTGGAGGAAGAAGAATGATGAGTACCATCCCAAGAACACCATCCCTACTGTGAAGCATGGGGGTGGTACCATCATGCTTTGGGGGTGTTTTTCTGCACATGGGACAGGGCGACTGCACTGTATTAAGGAGAGGATGACCGGGGCCATGTATTGCGAGATTTTGGGGAACAACCTCCTTCCCTCAGTTAGAGCATTGAAGATGGGTCGAGGCTGGGTCTTCCAACATGACAATGACCCGAAGCACACAGCCAGGATAACCAAGGAGTGGCTCTGTAAGAAGCATATCAAGGTTCTGGCGTGGCCTAGCCAGTCTCCAGACCTAAACCCAATAGAGAATCTTTGGAGGGAGCTCAAACTCTGTGTTTCTCAGCGACAGCCCAGAAACCTGACTGATCTAGAGAAGATCTGTGTGGAGGAGTGGGCCAAAATCCCTCCTGCAGTGTGTGCAAACCTGGTGAAAAACTACAGGAAACGTTTGACCTCTGTAATTGCAAACAAAGGCTACTGTACCAAATATTAACATTGATTTTTTCAGGTGTTCAAATACTTATTTGCAGCTATATCATACAAATAAATAGTTAAAAAATCATACATTGTGATTTCTGGATTTTTTTTTTTAGATTATGTCTCTCAAAGTGGACATGCACCTACGATGACAATTTCAGACCCCTCCATGATTTCTAAGTGGGAGAACTTGCAAAATAGCAGGGTGTTCAAATACTTATTTTCCTCACTGTATAATTTTAATATATCACAGAAATTAAAGTATTTAATGCAAAGGTATTTTTAAAGGAATGTGCACAAATCATGATTTTGTTCTACTGGCAGCTCATACTTGGTAGTGGTGGAAAGGTCCAGTTTCTGGTCCTCATCTTCAGAACTGCTGCTATCATCTGAATCAGAGGTCTTTTCTGGCTGCTCACCTGACAGCAGTGTAGCTGACTGAGAATGGAGGAAGATGACTTTAAAACAATTACACAATCCAATTACTCAATTATCGCTCCATAAATGCTTGTGGTATTGTGAAAATATATTGATCGTGTGTGCCGTTTATGGTTTTGCACCTTGACAAAGCATCCATAGAGCATTGACTTGGCTTGCTGAGCCTTGCGTGGCTTTTTGTTAGAGATCAATCCATCACTGCTGTCGTCTGACTTCTTCACCACCACACCAGCCTAAAGCACAATGACAGCATCAGATGACTAAAACATGCCCACATTCACTGCTATCGTTTTCTTTTATTGAGTTTTTTTATATATTACTTACCTGCTCTGTTTCCACAACCAGACTGGATGAGGCTTTGTTAAAAACATGGTCCCACCAGTGAAAACTAAACTGCTCACCTTCCTTATGGCCCATCTGTAGACAAATGATCAAATATAAATTCAAACATAAGGGCTAAAACAGCTGGAGAATTAAAAAAGATAACCTAAAACCACAAGGGTAGTTTACGTGACCTGCAGTAAGATATGCTATACTTTATCTACAACTGTTTTTGACCGCATGTCTAATTTCTGTATAATTATTATACATGTAGATTCTAACTACTGTATAATTATACAATATTATTATATAATCTCATATTAAGAAACTTGCATTTAAGAGACTGTAAACTGCAAGAGCTAAAGTGTGGGTTAGGATGATATACCAGATGGTAAGGATAGAGCACCATAATCATAATTATTGTTAACACACACACACACATATATATATATATAGCCAGTTCATGATAAACGTCATGCCCATGTTGTCAACTACCCACAATGCTTCATTGTAATTTTCAAAAAAAACAAAAACATAAGAATAAATCTCTCACTCACCCCTCCTTTACCATATTTAATTTTGACTTTAATAGCCTCTGAGATGCCATTCTCTGATCTTCCCAGACCTTTACCTACAACACAACAGTCCAAACATTATACATCAGTCAGGTGTCATTACATGGATATGCCAAAGAAGCCCTAAAATCTGAATTCACCTTTTTCCCATCCGTGTCGCAGAAGCTGCTCCTCCGCGAATTTTAGCCCTGTACTCTTTTCTTTGACCATTTCTGCCATTTCCAGAACAACTTCTCAGAATCTGAAAATGTGAAACAGTTTGTAAAACAGATTAGGCAATATTAAATATGCGTTGATTCAGTGTAATATTTCAATCGGTCAAAGAACTGTAAACACTACCACTAATTTTAGGCTCGTACCACAAAAAGAGGTAAATAAGCAATAATCGCTAGCACGCGTTCAGCAAGGGAGCAGACATGACACCAGTTAAGTAACTATGGAAAGCGAAAAGGGTCATTGCTCTCGATTAACGGAACGCGTTCTCTGAAAAAGATAGATTTCAGAAGCAGTTCTGCCCGGCCAAAACAAACAAACTAAAAAAATAAATAAAAAAAAGCGCTGTTTGGTCATATTCCAGGATGACGATGTCAAGATTCATTAGGCTCAAATTGGGAAAGAATGGTTGGAAGGGAACATGAATAATCATTTTCATACACGAATTGGCACATCTGAGTCTAGACCTTAAATCATTGAAAGTCTTTGGGGTGTGCTGTTAGAGTGCTCGACTGTCGACTCTTGCATTGTCAATTTCATATGAAGAGTTCAGATGCAAAAGGCTCTAAGTCCCATCTGACATTTTCTTCTAGAATGATCATTTTTATCAAGCTCGTATATTTAAGTTCAGTAATTTCACTTAAATGACAATTAATAGGTAATTTTCATTGCCATTTAAGTAAAATTACTGAATTTAAATATACAAGCTTGATAAAAATGATAATTTTAGAAGAAAATTTCAGATGGCACTTAGAGGGTTTTGCATCTGAACTCTTCATATATACACACACACAGGGGCGTAGCAACCGGGGGGGACGGGGGGGACACGTCCCCCTCACTTTTAGAAACGGGTGATTCTGTCCCCCGCATTTTTTTGACCCAGCGCCAATATTTCCGACCGTGTTCTCTGATTCGTTACTTAGACTTTAGTGAACTAACATTCAGCCAATCACAGCGCGAATCATCTCTTGGGCGTGTCTACCATGAGCTTCAAATCTCTTGTTGCTCTCTTGCGAATTTTCGTTCGCTGTTTAGTCACTTTGCTATTTGGCCGTCTGGGGTAAAATGAACCCCAGAAAAAAGCAGAGGACATTACATCCTTTTTTCAAACACGCACTGTAAGTATGTATGTCGCGATGACATGAATCACGGGTCAGGGGATCTCTGGATAATCCGTAATTCGTTTGCAATTATAAAACGAAAATACCGTTTTTCTGTTTTTTGTATCAAAACGAAAAACCAAATAACCGTTTTTGGTGTCAGAATCAAAAAACGAAAATCCAATTAAAAACGGCCCGTTTTTCGTTTTTGCCGATCATTTTATCGTTATTCCTTTTTGAACGAAGAGAGTCTTTGAACTTCAGTCAATTCGTTTTTCGTTTATAAACCAAAAACGGATGTCACCCCTTTATTCGTTTTTTCAAAAAAACTAGAAAACAAGATTTCGGCTTGATTTTTCGTTTTTTAGTTCACAGGCAAAAAACGAATAAATGACTTCAAAATTCGTTTTCCACATGTGGGCGGCCTGACACGCCCCCTTCCGCTGATTGGTCAAGCAAGTCTGAGCATGTGATGTCATCAGTTGTCGCTCAGGTCTGTTCAACAAAATAATAGTCCTCTACTATGGCTACAAATTCTTAAACTGTACAGGGCATGTCCTATTGGGCTTTCTTCTGTGCAACTTTACACGTTTCACAGAAATCTTTACATCAAAAATATTAATTATTAGTCTGCCACCAGCCTGTTTTATTTAGCTGTGCGGATTTAAATCTGTGTGGTGAAGCTGCGCTTGACAGCGCCGAGTGGGAGAGGCTCACTGACCAGCAGTGGCGGACTGGCACCAAAAAGAGACCCTGGCAATTTTAGCAGAGAGGCCACATTTGTCTTCTCAAGTCATCTGCAACCAAAGAAACATAACATTACATTCTCATCAGGTCAATGATCGCGAGAAATTCCACTGACTAAAAACAATCAAAATACCTTATAAATAGAGAGATTACATACATTTAGGCTATTTGTCCTTCACAGGAAAAATAGAAATAAAAAGTCATTATTATTATTTAGTTCATAGGGCTATTATTTTTCAGAGATAGGCCGTGGTGTTTGTTTGTTTGCTTTTTTCCTTGTTTTTTTGTGGCCGCCTGCACCTCCGCTTAATTTATTATTATTTTATTCCTATTTACATTTGCATTTACATTTATGCATTTGGCAGACGCTTTTATCCAAAGCGACTTACATTGCATTCAAGGTACACATTTTTACATTTTGTCAGTTCATATACTTAGTCTGTTGATTTGCGACGGCCTATTGTTGCAGACACTCCGCTTTATTTATTTATTTAGCCTTTTTATATGGCTGTGATGAGCAGGCCCGTCGCGACAAGGCAGGCAAACCAAGCAATTGCTTGGGGCCCCGAGCTGGCCTGGGGCCCCAAGACAACGACTGGTTAAGAATAAAATGCAACGACAAACTGTGTGAGCGCCCCTTTGATGGTCAATGCAGTAAAGTGCAATGACACTGTTATCGGGATCCCCCTCAAGGGGGCCCCCCTCAGTAGTCGCTGACAGCAGCCAGCCAACCACGCGATCTCTGCCGCCGCAAAATACAAAACCTCCTCGGCAGTCATCATTAAGCGGAATTATGCTTCAGGAAGCCAGAAAAGAATGAAGAGAAAGGAAGAGGAGGATAAGAAAAAACAAGATAGTGGTAAGTAGGGGTGTAACGATACACGTATTCGTATTGAACCGTTCGGTACGAGGCTTTCGGTTCGGTGTTCGGTACGCATTTTCAAACCGAACGGTTCGTTGGATCATTTTTCCTGCCGACCAAAATTTCGTTATTTCAAATGTAGGCGGGTCGCGCGTGGCAAGCGCGCTCATAATGTAGAGACGCCGGCGCGACTACAACATTGCCCAACATCAAATGGCAAATGTAATGTAAGCGGAACGAAACTGAGCTACTCGTTATTGTGTGGTTGAAGGACCGTTGTTTATCAGTTTGGACCAGTGCAGCGCGAGACGATCGTGATCATGCGACACTGTTACTACACAGCACTAATAAGAGATCCAGTAAAGAAAACATTTGAATTCGCCACAGAAGTAATAACATCGCTGCGAGATGTAGTGAGAAACATTCACATTGTTTGGCAGGAATAGTAGGCTATAATGCCTTCAAGAAACATTACGTCGGTTTTATTTTGACATTATGAATACAATGCCCTCAAATGTTAATCTTAACTAAAATAAACATTTGTTTATAACTACTAAAATATTAAATTTATTTTTTTTCCAAGGAGCTGTTTTGTTTTATATGCTCCTAAGAAGAGTCAATTATAGCTCCAGAATTGCTCAAAGTAAAAAGAAATAATATTTTATGGTGCTAGTTTTAATTAAAAAAAAGAAGAAAAATAAATAAATCAAGGAAATTGGCATTTCTTTCTTTTTGCTGTATCGAAAACATACCAAACCGTAACACGTGTATCGTATTGAACCGAACCGTGAATTTTGTTACATCCCTAGTGGTAAGTGATAAATTACACTGGATAAAATAGCTCCACTTGTCTTGTACAAATGGTGTAATTTTGCAGCAGGTAGGCTAGAAAAAAAATATGTTTATGTTAGCTACCTGCCTGACGGCAAATGCTGCTTGTAACAAACAGTTAGTGCAACTTTTTTTTCGAACGGATATGTTTTTTATTGGGGGGGCCTCCATGTCCATTTTGCTTGGGGCCCCCAAATTCCTTCAAACGGCCCTGGTGATGAGCAGTGGCGTGCACAGACCTCCTCAGGGGCAGGGGCGGAAGGACCAAAAAGGGCACTTTAAAAAAAAAAACATTTATTTTTAAAATAAATCACCTGTATTTAAAGCAGCACCCGTCTGTCTGTTGTGTTTTATATATTTTAATGACTTCCTCACAATTATTTGGAATATCTCACTCGACGGAGAGCAGCAGTCGGTCAGAGAGCCTCTCTCGGAAATGATGATAATATAACTAAATATTATTTACTTTACCAAACAAAACAGAGAATCAAGTCGGTAATTATGAGGAATTCATGTTTAGTTATGTTGATGTTATAAATTGTAGGCCTATGTATTCAATAAAGTGTTAGCTATCATGAAATCAGTAACACTTTACAATAAGGTTTCATTAGTTAAATTTGTTAACATGAACTAATAATGAACTACACTTCTACACAATTTATTAATCTTAATTAATATTAATTTCAGCCTTTACTAAAACATTATTAAAATCAAAAGTTGTATTTGTTAACATTAGTTAATGCACTGACTGTGACATAACATGAACAAACAATTAAAAGTTGTATTATTATTAACTAAGATTAACAAATAGGCCTACAGTAGCCTAACAAATGTTTAGTTTAGTTTAGTTTCAGACACAGTTGAGCTAACAAACAACAGCACAGTCTGAAACAGGTGTAGGCTGAAGCTCTTGCTTATAATGCCTACCCTTTTAAAACATCTCATATTTTAATAAAAAATAAAAATAATTATTGTCTTACATCATTATAATGTTGACAAACAAATATAAACAGAATACAAAAACATTAGTATTTCCTATGCAATACCATTGCACAATCCAAATACAACAAAAGCAGCTTGTTCATTTAACATTCTTTAAATGGTTTCATATAGTTTCAGTGCATTAATTTTTTTTAAATAGTTTCTTTAACTTATTAAGTGCCCCACATATTTTTTTTTAGTTCCTCATGACAGCTATTCCATAGATTTACACCTTTAACTGAAATACAATGGTATTTTGCATTGGTCCTATGTTCTTTTTGAACTGTTTTGAACAGAGTTCCCCTTAAGTCATGTTGGCATTCTCTTTCTGTGAACAACCCTTGGATACTTTCTGGCAATTGATGATTTTTTACTTTGTACATGATCTGTAATGTTTTTAGTTGTTTTGCATGATTAGTTAATGTTAGTTAATATGAATAATAAACAAATAAACCTCATTGTAAAGTGTAGGCCTACTATGAAATCAAAGATATAAATTCCTTACAATTTAGAGCTGGACATGGACTTTTCCTTGGACATGAAATTTCCTTTCACTAGATGTATTTCCCCAAGCTAAGAACACTTGCTATGGCCTGGACAAAAACGAATGACATTGTCAGACTCAGAATGCGGCTGAAATTGAGTAATACTTTTATGATTGTTAAGCATAACTCACATGCTGCCGCAACTTTTACAGTAGCATGGTAGGATAAATGTAACTTTTCCGTATTAGCTTAATATTACCTGCTGCCCGTGCAGTTCGAAGACTCGCGGCGAACTGCTGCGTACATAGCGCTGAAAAAAAGAACTCCGCCTACTGCCACTTCACCTCCGCCAAATGCTTCCGCCAAAAAATAATATTTAATATTTGTTTGTATTATTATTGTTCGTGGCAATGGTGTAGGCCTATAAGTGTATTGTTATTTATTATAATATTTATTTTAATAATTATTATTATTTACATTTATCAGAATTATGATAAATTTCAGAGTGGCATTTGCCCACATTGCCCAATGGCCAGTCCGTCACTGCTGACCAGTGTTCAGTCAGCAGTCAGAACTTTTCTTAGACGCTCCGTTTTGCCACGGGATGGTGATTGCAAATACTGTAATGCCAATCGGCTGAGGGTGGGTACCGATGATGGTGAAATACATTTTTACTGAAACTGTAATCATAGCCGCGACCCGCGAGAATGAGACAGATATTGACAGGACGATAGCGGAGGGAATTAAAGGCGCAAGATAACTTCTGTTAACAAAAACATAAATAAAAAAGTGTTTAAAATAAGTGACTTTGTCTTTGTTTTATTGTTTTTGTTGTTTTTAATCAAATAATTGTGAACCACAAACTGAGCCTTCGTTTTAAAGGGCAATTTCCAAATATATTTTATTTGTTATAATATGGGTATTTAATAATACAGCATAAATAAAAACAAACACACGTAATGCCTGGTGCCTATATAGGCAAAACACCACAGTTTCTTGGTTTTGTTTGTGTGAACTTTTATCCCCAACCATATTTCTTCATGGGCTCCAGTCCAGGGGTCATGCTCAGCACCCCTACTTCCCATGGTACTAACTGTAATTAACAGTATGCTGACCCAGTTTATATGTAAAATCTTTGGTATATGTAATCTATAATATCTAAAAACACTTTACAGTGTGATGGAAATAAACTTTTCTTAAAGCGTCTTGTATATCACCACAGATTTATTGACACCCTTCTATCTGTATTGTATACTGTAATAGACAATTGTCCTGCAGAATGATGAGGTTTTTTGTAAGAAAAACATTGCGAGCAAATTTCGAATTGTTGTTTGAAATATAAATCAACAACGTAAGAGGCTTTAGGCTTTTCTGACCCTGCATTTAGATGTACATTACACACTGTCTAATGCAGCTCAAAGGAGGCACTGTGAATTTGCATAGCCATTTCATTCTAAGAGACTATTAAATGTGAAGTGACAACATGAAACACTACTTTCAATATATTAAAAAAACACCAGTAGTTGGTGGCAAGTCTGCCTGATAATGATTGAATACCAATTTACTCATTTAGGCTCACAATAAGCAGATTACATAATTATACCATGAAAAATATATATATATATATATATATATATATATATATATATATATATATATATATATATATAAAGGCAGGATCACTTACTGGTGGAACCCAAACTTAAGTCCAGTCCTGGCTGTATAATCAAACAATAAAAACGAAACACAATAAAATCAAGAACATTTACTGATTCCACAGGAACTTGCAGTTTCCCCCATTTTTACTAATAACTACTTTGTGTTAATTTAGAGGACAGTAAGGCAAACTATTAAGCATGAACTCGAACAAGATCAGGGGCGTGTCTACGTGGTGGCCAGGGGGGGCACCGGCCCCCCCTGAAATTTGATTGGCCACCCCAGGTGCCCCCCCTATAAGATGTCTTGTGATTGGTTCATTTTACGGCCATTCAGTTTATAGACTAATGAAGTTCGCGATTCAAAGAAGTGCAGCGCCAGGGAAACAACGGTTGCAAGTTGTGAGCGCAGCTTCTCTGCACTTAAGCTCATAAAAACACATTTACGCACTACCATGACTCATGACAGACACAGTAATCTTGGAGTCACGGTGCGTGTCCACTACAGCGGCAAAAGTCCGCTCAGTGCCGCTGGTAACGCTGTAACGTCTCCGCTCTGGGGTGTGTCTGTTGCGAGGGTGTTTAATCGAAGTATTTTTCAACACATGGACAGTATACTATAATCATCAGCGATGCACGCGATTACGTTTAGAAATAGACAAGTCTTGTCGAGAACTGTCCAACCTTTTGACGCTCTCGGTCGCTCTCAACGCTCTCTCCTGTCCGCTGTCAATCTCAAAATGCAACTGCGCGAGCGTGAAGCTCGACTTCCATAGGAATGAATTGAAAACGTTCGCTCCGCTCCACTCGCACCGTGCCAGTGGACACGCACCGTAAGCACTGTAATTTTGTTAGACGGTTTGCCAGTCACCACCGAAACAGACAAATCCAGCTGTTTTAGTTGAGGTCTGCCTTCTTTCTTTTTCGACTGTTTATTGTTTCTAAACTAAAGACTAGCAGAGCACAATGCAATGGTTCTATATTTTATTTTTAAACTGTGGTGTTTTCATTTGAACTGTTACAGTGCTAAAACTTTAACTCTGTGTTACTCAGCTTTTTTGTAAATTAACTTGAAAGAAATGTTGAATGAAACACTATGATGTTTTGGCCAAACCATTTGAATTATTACAGTGGGGGGATTTATTTATTTATTTATTTATTTATTTATTATTATTTGAAAGAGATTGTGAATAAAACTACTGTATTGTAATGGCCAAACTTTAAAAGAAAAGGTTTTTAAAATTGCTCATTATTAAAATTGCTTTTATTTTATAAACTTGTTAGTTTTATGAAAACACTAAAAATAATAAACACTGGTTCTCAAATTTAACTTAATGGACTACAGGGGTGACAAAAAAACTAAATTAATCAAAAATGTGCTTTATTACTACATTTGTTTACAAGTAACTTACAAGTAAGTTACAAGTTTACAATAAGTAATCAAGTAAAAAAAAAATCAATAGGATTTACGTAATATACTGTAGAATTTAGCTTTTTTTGGGGGTCACTTGCGGCCACCCCGTTTGGAGGCAGTGCCCCAGCATGGCCCCCCCACTGAAAATGCTCTAGACACGCCCCTGAACAAGATCAATTAAGATTTTCAAAGCAATTTGGAACTCTTGGTGGAAATTGACAGCATGTTCAAAAAGAGATGAAATGTCAGGACACTGCATAGAAAACTGCCTCTCCACAGCATCCTGGTCCTCTGGTGACTGAAATGGATTCTCCCCAAAAGTTGAAACTCATTGAAACACTGAATTGAAAATGAAACAATATTTTTAGTTGCGTCCAGGGCACTGGAGAGACCCGTAGCCTCAGTGATGTTGTACTCTTCGGAGTGGCATTTAGGGCACTGTGTAGATGTTGCCTCCCATTGGTTGACACACAGCATGCACCCCATAATGCTACTGCAGCATGATGCATTATCTCTTTTTGAACATGCTGTCAATTTCCACCAAGAAGAGTTCCAAATTGCTTTGAAAATCTTAATTGATCTTGTTCGAGTTCATGCTTAATAGTTTGCCTTACTGTCCTCTGAATTAACACAAAGTTATTAGTAAAAATGGGGGAAACTGCAAGTTCCTGTGGAATCAATAAATGTTCTTGATTTTATTGTGTTTCGTTTTTATTGTTTGATTATACAGCCAGGACTGGACTTAAGTTTGGGTTCCACCAGTAAGTGATCCTGCCTTTATATATATATATATATATATATTTTTATTTTTTTTTTCATGGTATAATTATGTAATCTGCTTATTGTGAGCCTAAATGAGTAAATTGGTATTCAATCATTATCAGGCAGACTTGCCACCAACTACTGGTGTTTTTTTAATATATTGAAAGTAGTGTTTCATGTTGTCACTTCACATTTAATAGTCTCTTAGAATGAAATGGCTATGCAAATTCACAGTGCCTCCTTTGAGCTGCATTAGACAGTGTGTAATGTACATCTAAATGCAGGGTCAGAAAAGCCTAAAGCCTCTTACGTTGTTGATTTATATTTCAAACAACAATTCGAAATTTGCTCGCAATGTTTTTCTTACAAAAAACCTCATCATTCTGCAGGACAATTGTCTATTACAGTATACAATACAGATAGAAGGGTGTCAATAAATCTGTGGTGATATACAAGACGCTTTAAGAAAAGTTTATTTCCATCACACTGTAAAGTGTTTTTAGATATTATAGATTACATATACCAAAGATTTTACATATAAACTGGGTCAGCATACTGTTAATTACAGTTAGTACCATGGGAAGTAGGGGTGCTGAGCATGACCCCTGGACTGGAGCCCATGAAGAAATATGGTTGGGGATAAAAGTTCACACAAACAAAACCAAGAAACTGTGGTGTTTTGCCTATATAGGCACCAGGCATTACGTGTGTTTGTTTTTATTTATGCTGTATTATTAAATACCCATATTATAACAAATAAAATATATTTGGAAATTGCCCTTTAAAACGAAGGCTCAGTTTGTGGTTCACAATTATTTGATTAAAAACAACAAAAACAATAAAACAAAGACAAAGTCACTTATTTTAAACACTTTTTTATTTATGTTTTTGTTAACAGAAGTTATCTTGCGCCTTTAATTCCCTCCGCTATCGTCCTGTCAATATCTGTCTCATTCTCGCGGGTCGCGGCTATGATTACAGTTTCAGTAAAAATGTATTTCACCATCATCGGTACCCACCCTCAGCCGATTGGCATTACAGTATTTGCAATCACCATCCCGTGGCAAAACGGAGCGTCTAAGAAAAGTTCTGACTGCTGACTGAACACTGGTCAGTGAGCCTCTCCCACTCGGCGCTGTCAAGCGCAGCTTCACCACACAGATTTAAATCCGCACAGCTAAATAAAACAGGCTGGTGGCAGACTAATAATTAATATTTTTGATGTAAAGATTTCTGTGAAACGTGTAAAGTTGCACAGAAGAAAGCCCAATAGGACATGCCCTGTACAGTTTAAGAATTTGTAGCCATAGTAGAGGACTATTATTTTGTTGAACAGACCTGAGCGACAACTGATGACATCACATGCTCAGACTTGCTTGACCAATCAGCGGAAGGGGGCGTGTCAGGCCGCCCACATGTGGAAAACGAATTTTGAAGTCATTTATTCGTTTTTTGCCTGTGAACTAAAAAACGAAAAATCAAGCCGAAATCTTGTTTTCTAGTTTTTTTGAAAAAACGAATAAAGGGGTGACATCCGTTTTTGGTTTATAAACGAAAAACGAATTGACTGAAGTTCAAAGACTCTCTTCATTCTTTGTTCAAAAAGGAATAACGATAAAATGATCGGCAAAAACGAAAAACGGGCCGTTTTTAATTGGATTTTCGTTTTTTGATTCTGACACCAAAAACGGTTATTTGGTTTTTCGTTTTGATACAAAAAACAGAAAAATGGTATTTTCGTTTTATAATTGCAAACGAATTACGGATTATCCAGAGATCCCCTGACCATCACGCGTAAAGTTTCCTTGTTGATTTAACCAACTGTAACGCAGTAAGACCGTATATGAGACCGTCTAGACGTGTACGACAACAGAACCCGTATGGACCTCGTCACGTCGCGCCGGATTGTGCCGAGTGTGTGTTAAATGCTCTCCTACTTGTTGCTTTGGATAAAAAGCATCTGCTGCCTAATGCCTAAATTTTATAAATGAGAAGTAACAGATTATTCCCATCAGGTACGCAACGTCATAAGACGTTGATATTTGGTTAAATTTCGGTTGCGACGTCGGGTGACCAAAATAATGTTAAAACTTTGTAAATACATTGATTTAGGTTTTATTGATTTATTTAATAAAATGTATGTTGTATAAAACTAAGGGGAAAATGCCCTTTATAAAGGTACAAAAAAATATTGTTTTCAAACAGTGATGTAATGAAACATTGACAATTTAAGTTTGAAGGGAGTAAAGCCTCTGTTTAGGCTATTAATTAAGGAAATATAATTTTGCCAAAAGAAGAACTTTTATTTTAAATAAATGTTAATTTTAAATCAGCCTTCTTCAGTGTTATATGTTACCATATTATCATGCTTAACACTGAGAATTTGAATAATTGTAATGTGATGATCAGATGCAGATAACTAAATCAAAGAATATCATTTTGGGCAGTTGACCGGTGGATTATTTATTTGTAACAGTGGATTTGGGTGACTCAAAGTGCACCGGATTAATGAATTTATCTTTAAAATGTAAAAAATTTTCTTCCGGGGGGGCATGCCCCCGGACCCCCCTAGAGGTACTAAACTCCACCCACAAAAATAATGTGGGAATATGATAATCTACAAAAAATACACATTTTCATTATTAGGATTTTACCACCTCCGCCTCATTTTTAACCAGGAAAAACCTTGTTATGAACATCACCTTTGGGTCACATCCTATGGTCACATACAGCTTTTGTCCCCCCCACTTTTAGAATGGCTGCTACGCCCCTGCACACACACACACATATATACATATACACATATATACATATTATACACATATACAGTGGTGGTCAGAATTAATGGCACCCCTGGTAAATATGATCAAAAATGGCTGTAAAAAATAAATCTGCATTGTTTATCCTTTTGATCTTTCATTTAAAAAAAAGCAAAAATCTAACCTTTCATTGAAGTAAAAGAATTGAAAGTGGGGAGGAAATCACATTATGAAATAAATGTTTTTCTCCAAAACACGTTGGCCATAATTATTGGCACCCCTAGAATTTTTTATGAGTAAAATATCTCTGAAGTATATTCCCATTAATATTTACCTTTATTTAGCACACCAGGGTGACTAGGAACATGAAATTGTCTAGCAATGACTGCTTGTTTCACAAGAGTTTAAATATGAGGAAACACATTTCTTTAATCATCCATCACAATGAATAAAACCAAAGATATAGTTCTGATGTGCAGCAAAAGATTGTTGAACATCACAAAATAGAAAGTGGCTGTAAGAGAATAGCTAAATAATTGAAAATCCCCATTTTGACCATCAGGGCAATAATTAAGAAGCTCCAATCAACTAAAGTTGTTACGAATCTGCCAGGAAGAGGACGTGTGTCTATATTGTCTTAATGCAGGGTGAGGAGGAAAGTTTGAGTGGCCAAAGACTCTCCAAGGATCACAGATTGAAAATTGCAGAGATTACTTGAGTCTTGGGGGTCAGAAAGCCTAAAAAAAATGATCAAACAACCCTTACACAACCACATGTTGTTTGGGAGGGTTTCAAGAAAAATCATCCTCGCTCCACCATAAATAAACTCCAGCATATTCAGACATGACTGGAACTTCAAAAGGGACTGGATTCTGTGGTCAGATGAAACAAAAAAAGGGCTTTTTGGCAGCAAACCCACCAGATGTGTTTGGTGCAAACAGGGATAAAAAGTACCCCATGCCTACGGTTAAATATACTGCTGGATCTTATATGTTGTGGGCCTATTTTTTTGCTGGAGGTCCTGGACATCTTGTTCAGATACATGGTATTATGGATTCTAGCAAATACCTAAAGATAAAAAATCAAAACCTGTCGGCCTCTGCTAGAAATCTTATAAAGTGCTGTGGTTGGATCTTCCATCAGGACAACAGTCCAAAACAAACATCAAAATCAACACCAAAATGGATAACTGAGCACAAAATGAAACTTCTGCCATGACCGTCCCAGTTCCCTAAACTGAACCCTATAGAAAATGAGTGGGGTGACCTGAAGAGAAGCACCAACATGAACTTGTGAATCTGAATCTGGATCTGGATCTGGAGAGATTCTGTATGGAGGAATGGTCTCTGATCTCTTGTCGGGTGTTGTCCAAACTCATCAGGCATTATATAAGAAAACTCAGATCTGTTATCTTGGCAAAAGGAGGTTGCAAAAAGTATTTAATAACAGGGAGCCAATAATTATGGCCAGCATCTTTTGGAGAAAAGCATTTATTTTATAATGCGATGTACCCCCACTTTCAATTCTTTTACTTCAATGAAAGGTTAGATTTTTGCAAATATTTTGAATGAACAATCAAAAAGATAAACCATGCAGATTTATTTTTTACAGCCATTTTTGATCATATTTACCAGGGGTGCCATTAATTCTGACCACCACTGTATACATACATACACATATACACACACACACACACACACACATACATACATATATTTTAAGAATTCTGTCTCACACAAAGCTTGGTATAAATAGTCATTTTATTATTTGTTTGCCAGATTTCCTACAACTTTGTGCATCTTTCTCAAAACATCTGAAGCAAAATAAAAAGAACAAAACCACTCTTATATAAAAATACTGTACATGCCCCCCCCCCATTTGTTCATATATTCACAGAATATACAGTCAATCTGTCAAAAACAATGTTGGTGAGAATCTGCTGGTTAGTGCTTTACAATGAAAAATTGTTTTCTTTAGACTAATCAAATGTTTCATTTCATGCTCAGGAAGGCCCACCAATGGTAATACAATAATCAGGCCACATCAGAACCTGAGCTGTTTTTGTGCTACAATTCTTCAATAATAATGTTCAGTTGGTTTTGTGTGTTTAGCATATGTCTGATAACATCTTCATATTTAATGGATTTAATACTTCATATGTTACCGAGAGACCTTCAGACCCTTTGTCACCATGCTTAAAATACGTCTTTGGCTGGTGTTAGTGCACGACACGGGCTTTCTGCGCATGACTAGGCTCCAACTAGAAGAACTGCATCGGTGTTTTATTGCACAAAGACAACAGTTTATATGGATGAAGTAAAGTCTCAATCCTGCTCCTCATCAGTGGCAGATTGCTGCTCAGCAGCCTCGTCCTCTGAGCTGGCCTGACAAGCTGACGTATGGAAGAGACGCATCAGGTCCCGAAATCTCCTTGAAACCTGCAGAGACAGTGATGTTGAAAAAGGCATAGAAAGGAATGCTAAAATTGCTTTTCAAGGATCAGAGTCAGTCAGAGCAGTGGAAATGGATCTGTAACTTTATAATCCTGGTACCTCACTGGCTGTTTTGTTTCCAAGCTGCTCTGCCACAGACTGAAAGGTGCTCTGATTGGCTCCTTGCTGCTGACAGGCAGTAAGGATCACTCGATCAGCCTCTCTATGAACCACATGATAAGAGGGTCATGTAAAACACAAGCACCATTAAACGATGCTCAAAAACAGATTATGATTTGTGGCTGTGCTCACCTGGTCCAGAGAATGACCCTCTCTCCACTGGGAGTGAGGGAGATGTTTTTGGCACACACAGGTGTGTCTAAGGCCGGGCTCAGTGTGCTCTGCTGAGTGGCATCTCTCTCTTCTAATTCATCATCTACATCCCTACTGTGCTTCTGTGGAGACGTGTGATGCTTATGCTTATCCTCTTCGTTTTTCTCGTTGCCTTCTTCATTCTGTATTTTTTGCTCCTCTGGGATGGGGGAAGGGGGTCTCTCTCCTCCCTCCCACACAGACCCATCACCTTCTGCAGGAGCAGGTACAGAATGTAGTTTCAGTTGAACTGTCAGTACAAATTACTTTCAGTAATTTAAATGACATATTTTAGAGTTGTAACAACACCAATACAAACTAATATGTGAATGAACACTCCTGCATTTTAAAAAATATTAATGTAAATATTAGCAATTATAAAAAGTACCGTGAACATGTACAGTGCCATTCAAAAAGTTTAGTCAATAAGATATTTTTTACAAGAAGTCTCTTATGCTCACTGTAGGCTGTATTTATTTGATCAAAAATACAACAAGAACTTTTTATTTTATTTTAAAATGTCATTTATTCCTGTGTTGGCAAAGAAATCATTCTAGTATGATTTGGTGCTCAAGAATAATTTCTTAACAATTTTGAAAACAGTTGTGCTGCTTTTTGCGTGGAAACCATGATTATTTGATTGGAAAGATTTTTTTAAAATGGAAATTATTTTGTAGCATTATTATTGTCTTTACTGTAACTTGTAATCAATGTAATGTATCCTTGCTTTATAAAATCATTATTTTTTTACTGACCCCAAAATTTTGAACAGTAGTGTAAATTATAAGTAATGATTAAAGTAAATTTAGTCATAAAAAGTATCTTTAGAGGCTCTGTAGGAATACATGAAGTTGTGTAAAGTAATAAAAAAAACAAGCATTTGAAAAGACTTTACCATGATGTGGACTGTTTTCTCCACTGCCAGTCTCATCTTTAACCTCTTTCTCTGTCTCTCCATCCTCCCCTTGTCCTTTTTCCTCTTCCTTTTCTTCCCCTCCCCTTTCAGATTGCGCATCAGCAGACGGAAACACAGAATCACGACTTTTCAGCACCTTTGAGCCATTAGTGGCCTGTTAACCAAAAAAACAACCGTAGTTGTATAACTCAATGTGAGAAAATAAAATGTGAGGAAACAGTCTCCTTAATAATAAGGGTGGCAATTACACATATTTTAAGATATGTTATAGCAAACACACAAATAAAGCGAGCACCTTGTTGCTATGACAACGCAAGCATCCCTTTCTCTTATGCCTGCGATGTTTGGCATCATGGCTGGAGTCATGACAGGGACAGGAACAATCTTTCTCAGGCCAATCACAGTCCTGAACAAAAGCACAATTTTAACAACTAAACAAGAATGGGAAAACCAACTGTGAATTCACTGGGATGTACAACATGAAGACACCTTGTAGTTGTCATGCGTGTGCATTTCTTTCCTCCTCTTGCTCCTGCTGCTGATCTGTCGAACCTTGTGCGACTCTTCATCCTCCTCTAGATCAGGGAGTGTGACCTCCTCAAACCCTCCCCATACACCTCCTCTAGAGTCCACACTCATCCCTGTCTCTCCATCTGTCCCAGTGCCCATGTCCTCTGGCCAAACTGCCTCTTCAAACTGGCCAGGACGTGCTGGAGGTGGACGCATCTCATCAAAAAACATCCAGAATTCTCCCTGTAGGTGTGTGTGGCCCTTAAGAAGGGTGACCATCTGTGCTTTGAGCTGAGTTACAAAAGCAGAAATAAAGGGATTTTAGATGGCAAGTCTGGACAATAAACAGTCAGTGGTTCCCAAACTTTTTCTGCCAGGCACCCCTCCTGTAAAGAAAAATATTTTCTAGCCCACCCACATAAAGACACTATTAGACTTGACCTTACTTGAAAAATCCTATTGGATTTATTTGAAATATAATTGTAATTAAATCTGTAATACAACCAATCAACTAAGTGGTTACAGACAGCTCAGGCGGGTACTGATAATCATCTTGAGGTAATAAAATGTAATTTATTTTTGATGTTCATTCATTTTAAGCGGGATAATTTCGCAGTAGGGTCTCGTATCACCCTAAAGAGGTCTCTTTTGCATAACAAACTGCTGACTGTACACTTTCACTTAGCCTTTTTTACAATTCAGTGTTTGAGGAAGTGTCAAAGAAGACGTTCGCTGGCAGCCAATGAAAACCATAAGCTGGCATTATGCAAATTTGTTACATTGTTAAGCAAGTATGAAAAGGAAGTGAGACTGAAATTGCTGATGATTCGTTTCAGCAGTTCAGACTCTATCCTTTCTTTTAGGAGACAATAACTTTATTTGTCATGCATTGATCTTTAAAAAATTTCAGCCATTTTACATTCACAAACAGCTATATTACACACTGCATAAAGGTAATATTCGACAAACCAGAATGGGGCACTTTAATGTTAACAATCGCTGAAAAGTTTGGGGTTGGTAGGATTTTTTTGTTTCTGAAAGAAGCATCTCAAGGATTTTTTTTCAGGAATCTTTGACGAATACAAAGTTTAAAAAAATAATAGCATTTACTTGAAATATAAATAACGTTACAAATGTTTTACGGTCACTTCTGATCAGTTTAATGCATCCTTGCTAAAAAATTAAATAAAAAAAAACATCTTTCTGACTGCAGAAAACCTTTCAATTTAGTCATCAATCCATCTATCCATACCTCTTCAACACCAGCAGGACTGAGAGGACTTCCACTCTGCAGAGCTCTCACTATCTTCTGGTAATGAGAAGGATTCTCCCCAAAGCTGATCTCCAACTGACGCAGGAACCGACGACTCCTCTCAAAGGCCTGCTGCTCCTCAAACTGGGGATGGGAGAGAGAGGTTGGGAGTCGGTTCCTAAAGTTTTGTTCTCTTTTTAGCACTGACATTTATCAAATGAATAGTTATTTGCCGGGAAAAAATCTTTTTTTGTCTATAAAATGATTGTAAGTACCAGTCCACACTCCAGCGCTTGTTCGGGTAAAAGGAAAGCTGCAAAGTCCTTGAGGAGCTCAGGCCAATCTTTGAGAAGTTGTTTCAGCTGGGAGAACAGCTCTACAACACTGCGGCTCTCTCCTGACTGGTCAAACTCATAAAGCAGTCCTAAAAACTCCTCCACCTTACCAGGGATGTCTTGCAAGGCCTCGCGCACCTATAACAGCACAAGAAATGGAAAAAGATGACAGTGTTTCTCTAATCATTGGTGTAAAGGAGATACTAGTGCGTCAAAGATACAAATGGTCTGACCCTGTTGAGATAAGCTTGGGCAAAAGCCATGTCTTTGCTCTCTCTCAATGGATCGTTGTCCAAAATGTGGTCGTCATAGAGTAGCAGCAGCTTTGAGGCATCTTTACTGCCTCGTTCCTGACGTCGACTACGCTTCAGACTACGAGGGGGTTGGCGACCGCGGCCTGTAAAAGTAAATAAATTATATCCAGTGAAACATTTCATATTGGAAAACCAACCAGGACAGTAGGCTCATTTTAACTTGACATCACTCAAAACAACATAATCAGGTGTTAACAACTGTACTGACCTCTTCCACGGCCTCCTCCTCTCCCGGTGATCTGTGGGGGGTCGTCGCCCAGTGGCGCATCTCCCTCAGGAAGCTTTTCGCCTTCTCCCTCCCCTGCTTCCATCTCATCACCCTTTATCACCCCATCATCCTCATCCTCGGAGTTCTCCTCCTGCGAATTCTGGGAAGCAGGGGAGTTTTGAGAGTTTGGGGAGGTGGGTGATGTTGGGGATGTGGGCGAATTGTCCTCCTCAGAGTCTCCCTCTCTGCACAGTCTCCTCTCTGAGGCCAACCAGGTCAACTTTTCCATTGTCTCCTACCGAGGGAACACAGCAGGAACAATTTAATAAAACTAGTTTTGTTAAAATAAATAAAAAATCTAATATCAACTGTTATCTGATATGTGTATTTATTTATTGCTATCAGCTGTATATAATATAATTGTGCATGCTCATTTAATCTATTTTTACATTTCAATTATCTTTGCAATCATCTAAAACTCAATCACTAAAAACATAAATTTAATAACACTGTTAAATGTAATCTTACAAATCTCAAAATGAGAATACATTTTTTTTTTCATGCTGCACATTATAATGCTGTGATGCCTAAATTCCCTTGTATCATTAAAAATTATTGACTTTAGTTTTAGTGTTTTGTTCTTAATTTATTTAGACAATAATATCAAATTTCAATATCTGCTATAACTTTTAACATTAAAATCTAAAACCTATGCCATAACATGAAAAAATATTAGAATTTTTAAAACTGGTCGGTGTGTGCCTAATATTTGAAATATCATAAATAGATTCATTTGCAATTTTTTTGTGTGGCATTTTCTAAAAACAAACAAACCTGAAGTTCTGGAACAGACAGCACAGATTCCTCTGATGCCGAAGACATCACTTCCTCCTCATCTTCATCCTGTGTGAGGTCATCAAAATCCTCCTCTTCCTCATCCCGCTCTCCATCTCCATCTTTTTCTCCATCTCCATCCTTCTCTTCTCTTCCTTTATCGCCACTTCCACCCCCATCTCTTTTTCTGCCATCTTCTCCATCACCGTTCTTCTCTCCTTCTTTATCTTCATCACGATCTCCATCTCCCCCACTCTCCCTCTCCTCGGCCCGTCCAACATCCTCATTCCCACTGCTCTGTTTCTCTCCCCCACCGGACTGTTGCTCCTTCCCATCTCCAGTGCTGTGTTTGTGCACTCCGAGTGTTTCCTGCCTGCCAGAGCCCGACCGGACAGGAGGACAATCTCCAGTATCCGTCTTCACCCTCACGGAGGCTTCAGCATCACTGTCCGTGCTTGCATCCATGCTGGTCAAACTGGAGTCAGGGCTGCAAGAGGACTCTGAGAGTGCCAGGAGAGGACTACCAAACAGAGCACCAGCCATTTCCTCTTCCCATCTGTCTCCAGTCATTTCCTCACCCTCTTCCTTTCTTTCTTCATCTTCTGTGGATGGTGTTATGATGTTTAAAGGCCCCTCAGTCCTCTCTGTGTTCTTTAGTACCATGGAGCCAGCAGGAATGTCAGAACAGGCAGTCTGCTGGGATAAACACCCTGGTGCACCTTCAGCATGAAGTGGAGCAGGTTGGTTCAGAATGAATGGGTCTTGGGGCAAAAGTAGGAACTGAGGAACTCCAGTAGGTGAAATGGTCTGAACCAGTACAAACTGAGAACTGTCTGCTGCTGGTGATGTCATAGGAGAAAAAACAGTCCTTTGACCATTTTGAACACTATACTGAGAAGGAGTGATGTCCTTCATGGTTTGCAAAAAGTCACATTCTGACCTCTGTGTCGTCTTTCCAAAATAAGGACTTGGGGCGTTTTCCACGACCTGTGTACCAGGGGCTAACTGTATGACAAGATCCTGAGAGGGAGATGTGACCGATCTCTGTGTGGTGGTAGTCAGGTGAGGAGCATTTTCATGGGGAAATAGCTGGGGGGCTGGTTTCAAAGGAGCAAGTTTTCTAGGCATGGTCCGTTTCTTGTGCTTATCGGACATCTGCTGCATGCCACACGTCCTGACTGTCCCAGTACTATGTAGAGGCATGTCACCTTGGGGTATCTGAACTACAGCGGGGGGCAAGTTGGCAGAAGGATGTGCCGGATTACCAGCCCCCAATTCTGGAGTAACATACTGGAAATTAATAGGATAAGATGCGCTCAGTGGGATGGTCCCATGTGCAGGAGTCAAAAAGGGCTGACCCAATGGGAACACCCCATTTATAGGAGTGCTAGGTGTTTGGGCCAATAATATTACACCATGTGCTGGAAGTGGTGTGGAGACATTGGATAGTGCATTTCCTGCACCTGTGGGACACGGAGGAGCTTTCGCCAATGGTGTGAGAGTAGGGTGGGCAAAACCGAACAGACGCTGAGATTTGGGCTGTGGAGGGCGACTTACACTTGGATGTAGACGAAGAGAAACACCTTTGGGGATGAATTGTGGGTAGCGTGTTCCTTTTGGGAAGGACAGGGTAAGAGATTTGGTGGTGGAGGTCACCTGTAAACTGCTCTGACAAACTCCCCTATGGATGTATGGCAAGCTTTTCTGTAAAGGCACATTTTAAACCATTAGGATCGTACTTGATATCAGATTTATTTTTAGACCACTGGTCTACGGGGTTGTAATACCTTCAGCCAGATTGGCATGATGTCCTGCTCTCTCTCCACAGGAGGGCGCTCCTCTCCAGGTACCACAGGTCTGCACATCACCGGCAAAGGAGGAACCACACTATTCTGGCAGTAAAACTAAGACATACAACATTAGATTGCCATAATAAACTTGAACCCACATTAAAATGACAGAATATTATGATTTAAATTTTCGGCTTCAGAAAGTGTAGAAATTCATTGAGGAAACTGGGGAGCAAATGTGCACCACCACAAATAACGAAGATGGGCAGATGAACCAATAGATGATTGACGAATTACCTTGATTATGTTGTGTGGAGCTTTGGCAGACGCCATTTCCCTCACACGTGCACGCAGCTGCTCTTGAACCTTGGGGCGGATCAGGTAGCGGCTCATCAGGTGGTATGGGAACTCTGTTTGAGCGAAGTGCTTTAACCCCAATACTAACAGTCTATAGAGAGGTGGGAGCAGGAGAAGAGAGAGAGGCAGAGGGTAAACTGGGTGAAGGTATGGCTCACTGCTTCTTCAAGTGTTTGCTAGCTGGTGTCAGTTGTGCAGACTGAATGAGGTGCTTGTTTTGATACATTAAACTGCAAAAAGCCCATATTGACGTTTCTTTCTTCACGGACCAATTGCATTATGAATTTGACATTTGCAGTCAAAAGGTGAACTGTAACTTCTCAAAAAAGGTACTTATTTCTACCTTAGAAAGAAACAGACGTTAACAGGTATTAGTATACCCTGTGAAATTCAGAGAATGTATATTACTTTCCCACATTAATGAAGTTTTCTCTTTAATTCTCACTTTTTTTTAAAAGTATAATATAATACTATATATAAGCAATGCAATTTCCTTAAATATGGATATATAGCACCACTATACAGCAAAATATAGATCTAAATGAACTAATTAAAAGTGATTCTTTAGTAATTGCTTAATTTTTCCATGGCAAGGATGACATATGCATGTAAATGCCCCACTACATTCACAGACTGTTAAAGGCTGAATAAAAAACATTTCTATAAAACATTCATTCCTATGACTGAAACTAGATGGAATAGACAGTCAGAGCCATTTGTACCCATCTTCTCCTTTGGTGTAATAATGTTTGCTGCGTGTGCGATGCAGGACTGGATCCAGACTGCACTGTGGTAGAAGCTCTGGGTACAGAAACACAGAGCGTGTGGCGAACAACCATGCAAGACCAGCTGGGAGCAATGGGTACGAAAAAACTACAGAAACACAAAAAACATACTGCCATCAGATATATACACACACATCCATGCATGTGCTCTTCACTTGATTTATTGGATCATATGAATTCATTATGAGATGCCTGACCTGAGTGACGGCGAATGGGTTTGGGAGGAAGATAAAGAGGAGACGGACATTGTTTTAACTCCTCCAGCAGCTTGAGGGAGGACTGCAAGTTACACACCCTAAACATGCTTCTAAAACCAGAATTAACTGCTGACCTCCCCTCCTCAGCCCGCTCAGCAAATAACAGCAACTCCCCCTACCAACACAGGACAGGAAACAGTTTATTATTGTAATGTCACTATAATTATCTTTTTTGTTGAAAAAGTACTCAAATTTGCTGACTCAAATTTCTTTGACTTTGAGATATACAAAAATAAAATGTAACATTCTGAACAACATTTTGGCATAAAGCTATGTATATATATATATTTTTGTTTTCCCTAGATCTGTGGCTTCTAAAATGCTTTGTTAAAAGTGTTAAATCTCCTCTTTCTTATTTTTTTAAACGAATCGTTAAAATGGCATTTAGGGATAAAGGAAGGGGAAAATTAGCTTGGAAAACCAGACCCAAACCTGAAAGATTAAGGGTCTGGCATCGAGTAATGAAAATCGCCCAGCTCGAGGGGCGGCACCGAGCATGCATTTGAAAATTTCACTGCACGCAATTGGATAACACTACGACCAATCACAACAATAAGCCCCATACTTTAGCTACCATCAGCTAACTGGTAGATTAGACTCTTGCTGTATCCGGTCTGCAAAACAGCAAAAACGTCCTTCTTGCAAAGGAACGATTTGACCGCCGTCTTCTGTTCCTCTTTTAGAAAAAAAGCCAAGTCTAACTCGTTCCTTGTAGCGGCCAAAGCCGTTTCAAACAACTGGTGTTCATCCATAGCCATCTTGCAATGTTTACTAATGACTTTGACGTCACATCGCTGCCGTCATCTGTTTAGCTCGCCTCTGGCCCGCCTATATCAGATAACCCGATGTGATTGGTGCAGCTCCGATACAAGGGCATATTTAATGAGCATCATTACTCGACACCAGAGTAAACTCACTGAGCAAATTCAACTTGTGCTCTCGCGAGAACTCTGGATTTCCAGGGTAGGGGAAAATGACATTTTAATACACAAAGGGAAGCAAGCAAGAAAGGGGGGAGTAGAAGAAAATGCATTTGTACTTATTGCAATAATATTGGTTTTCTTGTAATTTTCCTAGTTCTAAAAAATAATTTGTCAAACAACAAAAGCAGAAGAGAATTATTTCTTCACTTTAAGATTGAAAAGATGATAAATTGAACAATCTAGGTTTATCACACAGGAGAAGCAACAGGCTTTTCAACCATGCAAAGCACTTTTCCTTTACATTGGTCACTTTTGAACCATGTTCATTCATCAGTCTTTTCTTAAAGCCTTAAAGAAACTGATGTGTTTAATCCCCAGTTTTCTTACCAGGAAATGTTTGGTGGTTTGAGCTTCACTCTGTAGTGCCTCCACTGGGTTGCACAGCATATTGACCTGTGTAAGTAACTGGACATGCTGCAAAAAAAAGAAAAAGTTAAATCATAAATCAAATTTAAATCATATCAGCATAAAACAAGAACTTTGAAAAGATGCTTTGCCAGTGCATTACATGAATCACATTCAACAAACAGCTCTGTGGTAAAAGATTAGATCCTTGTGACCAGGTAACCCTTTCAGGGTAAATTAAGTGTGTTTAGTGTGTAAGGTGGTGTTTAAAACAGTCTCTTACTTGCTGTATTTGCTGCTGCAGCTGTATTCTCTGAGGAGACGTGACCACCAGAGGACAGCTGGGCTGCAAAAGAACCAAGCCAGGCCCAGGTGCATGCTGGGTGGTCCGAACCTGGTTCTCCCGTCGCTGCTGCAAAGCATCCAGCTGCTCTCTAACGGTCCGCCTGCATGCTGTCAACATGTGAGCCAGTGGCTCCTCAAACCTGATGACAGACAAACTGAAACATACTGAATCTGAAAAGAGTGAGGGATGTTTTAAAATGTGTACTAGAAGCACCAATTATTGCAAAGCAAATATGCCAGCTTGATGAGACATAATTTGAATTGTCATCATAATTTGAAACTTTACCTTATTTATTATTAAAGATTTCTTTTAATTTACCATATGAGGCAACATTGGATATTGAATTGTATATGCTAATTGTATCCTCAATGTATCCATTTTAAAAACATTTGTAGTCACTGAATACTAACTAATCAAATTTCAAAATGAAAAGCCATTTTCCATGTATTATGTTGTGATGCCTACATTCACTTTTAGCATGTAATACAATTTAGACAAAACAGAATAGAATGTTAATATAAGCCATTTATTGCTTATCTGCCATAAGATGACAATTATCAGCTTAGTCATCCAGACTTTAATAATAAATAAATAAATAAATAAATAAATAAACAAACAATTAGCAAACCAGTTTGATTCCATATTGTAATGTTTCTCCAAGAGAAACTGAAAAAGTGTGTGTGGGAGTTATTATCTACTAGGAATTTAAGGAATCTAGGAAAATCGGCATTCCACACCAAATGGAGTTAGACCTAAATGAAGATGGGAAATTTTGGCAGTTGCATACATATTAATGGTATAATAAAAACAGCATTATCAATAGGCAATATAATTATTTTGTATATTTTCATTAAAATGCAAAAATGCTGATGCTTATGTTCCTCGGATCTAGTGACATAATGTTTAGTAAAATCATCGTTAAGTTACGGTCACTAATTAATCAGACCACCTTATACTCTTATACTCTCTGTAGCCTAGTTAATGAACATTACAGGCACAAGTCCTTGGGATTTATACACACACACACACACATTCACAGTGTGGAAAAGACAGCACAGACGTCAATGTACCTCGTTAACATTTAAAAAACCCCATCAGCCACATCTTTGTCTGTACCCAGAACACAGTGACGCACAGAAGTCACATCCACACAGTGCAAGCTGTAATGACCCCTTCACTAGGCAAATAATAAGCTGTAACACTGTGTGACATGTCCATCTCTTGACAGTTTTGTGCTGACTGACACTATACTATTTCCGTAACAAAGTTAATTACACATATCCTTAAAGAACAAAGATGTGACAAGCCTGATGTGACGGGTTTTAAATAAGGGCTCAGACAAGGACAGCTGATGACTGTTCAGAAAAAGGGCAATATGTTTTAAGGGAAGCCCTTTGAGTAGATGTCAGAGGTTTGTTTGTGTGTGCGCGAACGTGCATGTAGCTGTTATCTGTTCCAGTAAATGAGCTCTATTTAAAGCCTCTGTGCCTGGATTCTGCACGTAGCACAGGCATACAGTGAAATCTTTTCAGCACGTTCGCAGTGACGTATAGACCTGCACCTGTATAGCACTCAGCAGTGGGGGTTGCGATTTGTGTGCATGTGTTCAGTCTATACTGAATGTGTACATGTAGCTCCGCAGTGTCCATACTTTGTCCCGGGTCAACAGCGAAACAATCGGACACATTAGAGCATTTCTCTACCTCCCTACCCAAACAGATACAGCACTCCTCTGCTGCTCTGTCCCATAGGGAGGACACATCTTGAGGGTGTTTTAACATGTCCCCTTGCTTTGTACTGTTAGAAATACAGTTTTATTTTATGTTAGAAAGCGAATGCGTTTAGTTTTCATTACTGCAAAAAGGACATACACACACACACACACACACATATACACATACATAAGTTATAAATATATAATTGTTTATTTGGGCCAGTTGAAATGTGAAAAGGCCGCAGAAATCTACTGACATGACCAGGGAAGCAGGGAAAAAAAATCATTGTTGAGCCTTGGACTAGGTGATGTGTGCATATGTGTGTGTGTGTGTGTGTGTGTGTGTGTTACCTAATGGCTTGAGGAACATTAAATTGTGGAGTGTCATTGGCCTCCTCATCACGTTCCTCATCTTCTTCATGACCTTCCTCGTCTTGTTCATTGGCTGCCAACTCATCATGGAACTGGAGAAGAGTAGAGAAAATGAGTGAGGAATGACTGGCTTTAGTTTATTCCTGTTAGTGTTAAGTCCTTTTACCGTCTCAAACAGCTCTTCCATGAGCTCATTGACTTCCTTCTCTGCAAGAGAGACAGAGAAAAAAATTACTAAAAGCAAACAAATTAAACTGAGGGGTTTATTCAATCTAAAACTCAAATAAAAACCCACTTGTGATTCGAACAGCACGATCATTTCGATAATCCTCCAAATCTGGCTCATCTAGATCATCTAAAAAGTTATATTCAGGGTCATCATCTTCATCAGCCTCTTCTAAAATACAGAGAGAGAATCATCAGAAGAACTGTATTTTTCATGTGTGAGAACACACACAGAGCAGTGATGCTGAAAAGGACTTGGGGAAAAGGTCAGGGGAAGAAAAACATGAGTGGAAAAAACAGAGGTAGGTACTTAATCGCTGCCGCGCACACACATTAAACTAGTCACACACAGAGAAAGCCATTTAAACATTTAAGAAAAGTGCTTTGACAGCATCTGTCTGAGTGCAACGGTCATGACAGTGATTTGTTTAAAAGACATGATTACATTTGCGGGTTCACTGGTTCAGCCAAGGCCAGAAAACAAATGACAGAAGTCAAAAACAGCCCCAAATAATATCAACAGTTTGGGGTAAGATTTTTTTTATGTTTTTGAAAGTCTCTTATGTTCTGCAAGACTGCATTTATTTAAAAAATAAATAAATAAAAATACAGTAAAAACAGTTACATGTGAAATATTATTACAATTTAATTTTTTTTCTAATTCTTTATGCATTTTAAAATGTAATTTAATCCTGTGTTTAAGTCAAATCTGAATTTCCATCAGCTATTACTCCAGTCTTCAGTGTCACATGATTGTTCTAAAATTCATTCTAATATTCTGATTTGGTGCTCAAGAAACATTTTTTATTATGATAAATGTTAAGAGCACCGGTGGTGGTACGCCAAAACAATTTTTTTTTAATGTGAATGCTGTTTTACATGAATATTATGACACGAGTGAACCACAAAGCTTTGTTTACAAAATACACAATAGGTGGAAATATTTGGACTCATGACGAACGAGAGAGTTGTGCGTGAGCTTTGTCTGCTTTGTATTCTGTTTTGCGATCTGGTCACCCCCGATTATCAGCGAATTTAACAATATTCCATTAGTTATTCCACTTGACATGGAATCTCGTTTCTTTTCCCAAATCTTCACTCACGTCTCACCCATTTTTGCAGGGGATTATAAACGTTTCTTCCTTTGGTTCACTTTTAATAAGGCCTATGATATTCACATTCTTTACTGTGGTAAAGTAGAAAAACACTGTAGGACAGATAGCCTACCTTTTTAGTTGCACGTCAAATTCTTTTTAACACAGTTTGTGCTCATTAATAGACTTGGTAAGGCACGTCAAGTTTATTTGTAAAGCGCGTTTCACACACACAGGTGATTTTAGCTTCGCTTTCTCTAGCAACGCAAAATCAAACACAGCCTAAATGTCTTGCCCTTGTGGAAGATAAAATTCACTCTTCAGACCTTTAACAACAAGTAGAAAACATGAAGATATTAGAAAAGAGATAGGTGTAGGCTATATCGCGCATCTTTGTGTGGAAATATTAAACGAATGTTTTGTAAATATTAAACTTTATTATGTTTTTTAAGTTACCATTATTTACTGATATTTATTTCAATGCTTTACAGGCTTTAGTGTCGTTTCATTGACAGAAATGCTCAAATAAACACGCATGTATGTTACGAAATGGATGTTTGAGCCTCGTTTATTATAATTTTTTATTTTAAAATGTATTTAATTGAGGTGTGTGTGTGTGTGTGTATATATATATAATATATTATATATATATATATATATTATATATTATATATATATATATATATTATATATTATATATATATATATATATATATATATATATTATATAGTTGGTCCAATAGGAGGGCCATTACCACCGCGGTGTAAAAAACTGCCACCGTCCCAGCTCTACATTACACACTGACCATCATTGTCCAGGTGAGTGGTCATGAGTCCCTGCAGCCACTGGGTCCATTCACGGTCCTCCGGTGTGGAGACATTATCATACATATCTGGTGTGATGTCTGGTGCACGGAGCTCTGCCTCCAGCTGATCCAGAGGGACGTCCCTCAGTGGACGCTTTGACCGAGTACGGCAGGCTACCAGACTGCCATTCGGCTCCCCTCCACTGCCATTGCTCAGAGCCTTCAATAGACAGACACACTAAATTTAGAGAGAACCATATATATAGTAGGCAGAGAGATTTTTTTTGTGTGTATGTGATGCAGTACCTGGTAAGGCTCCATGCAGAGAGGACTGAGTTCAAGTTCTTTATCCACAGCATGGAGTTTCTCAATGAAGGGGTCAGGGGCCCTGAGGGATCGTGAGGGGCCACAGGACTGAGGAGGTGGGGCAGGGGGACCCATCGGCACTGCCTCAACACTCAAGTGCCTGGAGAGCCTGGGCTTCTGTGATAGAGATGGAGGGGGACAAAGAGAGACAAAGAGACTTAAAACCTTGAAAAATGTGCAGAAAGAATTAAATGTGTATGTGATCATAATACTGTGTAAAGTACCAGTCTGGGGCTGTTGCTGGCATCATCACAATGGGAGGGCGTATGAGAGGAAGAACGTCTGCTGCCACGTGGTGAGGAGGCCGTGCTCTCCACATCACTCTCCAAAAATGTCTGAGAGAAAATTTAAATATTGCAAAAGCATTTAAATGCGCAATTGAATCTGACTGACAGTGATAACCATAGCAACAGCAAAAGATGGAACAAAACGATCTGATACTATATGTCAATTGATCTGTGCATTAAGTCTTGGAGTGTAAATGCAAAATAATAGACCTGCCCCTTTTTACGTGTTACTTTGTTGTTCATTTTATTATTAACTTTACAAAACAGTCATTCAGTAGATATATTTCCATTCAAAGTTGTGAACTTAAAGCTGCAGTCCGCAGTTTTTTCCTCTTTGTCACCATCTCTGTTTGAAATCTGCAATTGCAGTTATTCGCGGAGTTATCAACTTTACGTGCGTTGTTCCCATAGACAGTAAAATAAATGGACACAGCGACCCCATTGGATTCAACGGAGACAAAGTGAAGTCAATTAGAAACTCTTACTTCCTGGGGGTCGAGCGTACTGCGCAGACTCAAACTGAGCTTGACGACGTAGATGTGATGTGAGCAACCCGTCTGTCTTCTAGTAGCTGTGCCAAGAGAAATCTGAATCATTCCCTTCCGAAACTTGCAGAGACGGAGAGCGTGAGTAGGAGGTGTCCATGAGCTAGGAGCAGGAGCAACTTTTGCTATATATTCTGATTAATTATTTTGTCATTTTGCCTCCACGTCCCCCCGATTGCCCGCGAGCTTCTCCTCCTGTCCATACGGTAATTTCTCTACTGTGCGACAGAGAGTCGCGTGGTTATGACGCAATCGTTAGCCTATTTTTACAAAAACGGCTTCTACGGGCCATAACTTAAGATACAATGTAATGGAGCCTTTTATACATTGTCGTGTTTCTTTAGAAATAAATAATGGACAAATGGAGTCTTTAAACGCCTCAGATGTAAAGTTATTCGCTGTCAAAGTGACGCCAAAATGAATGGGAGTCAATGGAATGCTAACAGCAGGTGAGGGTCCGCTAATCAATGGCGGCACCCGGGGAAGCTTCAATGTTTTATGAAACATTGGCCCCCTGGTTGTGCCTCGGCATGGCACAGCCGGATGAATCTAATGTTTTGAGGAGAATGTACGGCTGTCAATCACCGCGCTGGTGGTGTGGATACTGTCATTCGCAATCACAGATTCTACTTTTTGGAAGTATGACCAACATAAGAATTTTCACTGTAAAATGTTGTCTGAACAAGTAAGTAACATCCACTTTTTTCTGACCAAATAAGGGGAAAAAAGCATTGCAGTAAATCGCGCCAATTAAATCTAACGATCGCTTAGCATATCACATAAACCGTGCAAAGTATACTTTGTTCTCAAAATTGTTAATGTTAACAACATCAGCATTGCGTGACTACATTTAATGCCCTTCCGATATTTGTCCTTGTTTTCGCATGGGCCCGGTTGCAGTCTCTTTTTTTTCTCCCAAGTCCGAAGTCTTTCGCGTTTTACAACGGGTGAATCTCCAGTTGTCACTCCACCACCAACATCCTCACACTCAATATAGCCTAAGAGCCGGGACACCTTCTTTATGTGTACAAATGTGACGTACTGACGCAAAGACATGCTCGAATTTCCTGCGGAAATCCACCAGTACCACTGGAATTAAAAACATTATTGCAAGCTTACCATTTTGAATCGAGCTACGGCAAGCAGATAGTTTTGAACACTGGCTGGTTATGTACTTGCTCAAAAAATTATTTTGGATGATTTTTAACCCCAAAAATCTACGGACTGCAGCTTTAACTAAAGTGCAAAATTGGAATCAAAACTTTCTAGGACTGAAAGTTTTGATTCCATATATTACTTGATATATTACTACTGATATAAACATCAAAAAGTATAAAGTTGAGTTGTTTACTCATAAAGCTCTCTCTCTCTCTCTCTCTCTCTCTCTCTCTCTGTCCCTCTTGCCTATGTATATGTATACCAAGATTTGGATTGTTGTCGAAAAACAGTTCTAGAAAATTCCAGAAAGTTCTCAACAGTCCTAGAAAGTTCCAGAAAATTCTAAACAGTTCTAGAAAGTGCAGTAACATTTGTTATATGGTGGTTTAATTTTTTTTGAACAGTTCAAAAGAACCAAATTTATTTGAAATATAAATCTTTTGTCAAAACCCCAACATTTTGTACCATAGTATTTGAATAATATTTTTTTTTAAAGGAAAGTATGATGTGAGTGTGGTATATGCCTCACCTCCTCAGCTGTTTCATCTTCCTCATCTTCATCAGGACAATACTCTTCATCAGAGGAGTCCTCTTCCTCTTGCAGGGGAATGTCCACAAACTGGGGTGGCTAAGAAAAGAGTCCAAATAGCAAGGAACATCAACCAAAAAACAAAATGAACTCTCACAGGTGATACAACCATTTTATACCTTAATCTCACATGGCCTTTTTATTGGAGAGATGTTCCAGTTGCACATCCCCTAAAAAAAAAAAAAAATTCAGCAATTATTTTAACACTCACATAAAAGAGCTCAAATTCTCAAACCTTCCTGATAAGAAAAAACACTCACCACCCCTTTCTCAACAACTTCTTTGAGCTTAGCACGGGTCATTTTAGGCTCCTACATTAAACAGAAAATAAATACAATCAAATGAAATTATCATGTTCAAATAGACATCCACTGTAAGAGTTAAATAAAGGAGGAACTTACAAACATGGGCATATCTTGTGTGTCTCTTATAGCAGCTTTCATCATGGCCACGACATGCTCATTGGTTATCACCTCCTGAGGTCAAACACAAAAAATATGTTTTTAACAAGTTTGTAATTGATTTTCAAATTACTACCGATTTGATGGTAGCGTTTCCGTACAATGATGTTATTTTCTTGAAGATTTGGAGAATAAGATCAGATCATAGTGATTTAGTAACAGGGCTGGGAGAAAAAAAATCTATTCACCTAGCTATCAAGATTTAAAACAATTTTTTTTTTTTAAATCGATTTATTTATTTATTACAGAATCGATATTAATTCAAATTAAATTGCTTTATTTTTGTCCTTGTTTATATATGAGGTTGACAGAAGTTAGCCACTTTTGTTCCAACTGAGAATGAAATGTGTCGTGTCATAATGTCAAGTGGACGCGTGAAAGCGACGTGAGACTGAATGCACTGAAAAGCCCTCACGCAACTCATATGCTGAGAGAGAGATAAGACAATAGAGCTGCACGATTCATCTTTAAAAGACTGTGATCTTGGTTCAAAGTTCAAACACCTACGCTTTCTTCTTCCATTTCGTCTGTCTATTAAACCTTTGACAAAATTATAACGCAACATTCAAATCTGTGTTGGCGCTGCCGCTGACCCAGAGAGAGTAGTCATGAAACAGCAGTCTTTTCAACCTCATAGTGTCATTGTTTATGTGATACAATAGTTCATCATAGAAGTACTTGGATAAAAGTTTAAAGTTCAAATATAAATACTGATGTCCATCATAGCGATCAAAATAGAGTAAATCAGCTTTTGAAAGAAGCTTGGCACTTATTACATTGTTTCGCCACTAGGTGGCGACAAGTGACTTAAAAAAATTATTTGTTATTGAATAATTTATTCAAGACAATGTAGTACTGTATGATGCTTCTGAAATAAAAGTCAGAAAGATGTGATGAATTGTTTTTGTAAATATGACTCATCTTATACATCACGTACAGTCTGTATAAGTGTATGATTGAGCTTTTCCAAATAGTCTAGTGTTAAAAAAAATCTCAATATTTTGCAATATCGAATCGCAATACTTTTAGAATCGCAATTCTTAAAAGAAAAATCACAATAAATATCGTATCAGCACCCAAGAATTATGATAGTACTGAATCGGGAGATAGGTGTATAGTCCCAGCCCTATTTTGTAATGTGACAGCATTTGTTAAAAATATCAGACTCACATGAATGATGTTACGAACGTTGACAGAGGAGAGCTTGAGTTTTTTAGATTTGAGCGTTAAATCTCTGTCCAGCTTCCTCAACTCTTCCTCACTCTCATCCTCTTCATCAAGCTCTTCTGAAGACGTATCCATCTCTCCATTCTTCTCAGGGAACTCTCCTTCCACCCGAGTCATTCCACTCTTCTTTACATTCAATCTATTTCGTTTATACAGCCACTCCTCTCCTTCACACCTGTCCTCATCTAAGGATTGGCAAGCAATGAGACTTTATTCAGATTTTGGAAAACTCCTCGACTTGACAAGTAACATTACAAAGTCAAGTGTGGTTAATAACAAGGCCGAATGTGCTGACTTTGACTCACCCGCAGTGATGACCAGATCCAGCTCTGCATCCACCTCTGACTGCAGGGGGGATGAAACTGGAGTGAAGTCATGGACACTGTCAGCATCATCCTCACCATGGTCTGCCCACACATAAAAAATAAATAAAAAAAATATCAAGTTCTGCTATTAACTTCCCTCAAGGAATACTGCTAATTTCTGCATTACCTGGGCTGGAGTTCTGCTCCTGGCAATTGAATTGAACTGGAGTCTGTATTGACCTCGTCTTAGTGGGGGTGGAGACCTTCCTTCTCAAGGAACTAGGAGACAGTTTGAGAGAGAAAGGAGATCTGCTGATAGATTCCCTCTTAGGTGCTTTGGCAGGATTCGGTTGTAGTTCTGGAGATGACGACTTGCGTTTCCACCCCATGTTCAATCGATCTCTGAGCCTGAAATCACAGGTTAAGAAAAAGATCCAAACTGATGTCTTCCAGCTAACCATTAACAGTCTTTATTCAAGCAATTATATATATAAAATATATATCAGTCAGACAAGGAAAACTATAACAGGACAATATTATTTCTGGTTTTGTATCAAAACCCAGCGAGTCGTCTACCTAGACAGCTCACTAGTATGAAACACAGAGTATTAAATTCTAAATACAGTGAATCTGTATGATTGTATCTTCTGCTGCTAGCTTATTTGCTAACTGAAGTTAGCATTGCGCCCCTAAGCAAAACACGACACTCGTAAATAGTTTATATTTGTGCCACGCAAGGATGATATTTTTTCTGTTAACATTTCATAATGTAAAAATCTATCTTACCCACGAACAAGTGTTTGCAGCCATCGGTAGATATATACACACTAGCCCGCCGCTTCACAACAAACGGCGGGTGTTGCGGTCATTTCCTTCCCTCACAAACAGAGGCGATGACAAACCGTTCCCACACCTCATTAGCGTACAAAACCAATAACCAATATACCAGTCTTTCAACAATATTTTTAATAAAGCCAATTTTTTTAAAAAAAATAGCGTTTTGCAACAAAATAATATTAAAATTGTGACACTTTGAAAAAATAAATAAAATAGAGCACTCCTGCAGCCAGACTTGGAGTCTATTATATAAATATATTTTTTTAACGTATTATTATTGTTATTATTATTATTATTATTATTATTATTATTATTCAAATAATAGTATATAAATAAAGCCAGGGAGGTGAAAGAGCCATATAAATAAATAAATAAATAAATAAATAAATAAATAAATAAATACAAATTCAGATTTTTTAACAGATCTGAAAAAGAGAACATGCAGTAGGTCTTCCCTACTGAAAAAAAAGAAGACGAAAAGAAAAAAAACATCATACTGGGAGGAGTCAATTATAGTTGGGACTGTATATTTACCTCCAGTTGCCACTTGAGTTTTTCGTTTTTGTTCTGCACTGCAGCAGAGCAAGACTTCATCTAGACTTACATAAGCTGTTAAAAGTTTTAGGAAAGTTGCAGAGAAAATACCACCAACAACCAGAAAGCTCAGAGAGGGGAAAAAATATTTGGCTCAACGTAAAATATTCTTTACAGACAATTACCCGGAAAGTTATGCCATATGTGAACAATGGGCAGAAATCGACCAGTTCGTGATTTTACACCTCCTAAGCGAGAGAAATCGTGGCAATCAAGTTCTCGGGAGACTCAACCGGCCGCAACGAGGCAGATGCCTCTGAGGAACATGGTGGTGACACCTGCCAGTGTACCGGAGTTCACCATCCCCTCACTGTGCCCGGCCAGGCTGCAGGGATGCGGCAGGGAGAAGGCTGGAGTCGGGCACGGACGGCGGCACACATTCCCTCAGTCCACGCACCCATCATCATTAGTCCGAGCACTCGCGCGCTGCTGCCCGTTCTCAGAGGAGCGCGACCTGGTCTTCATGGATGATCTCCAGACTTACGTTCTGTCAGACCCGACCACCAGCGCAGCAATGTCCTTACCTCACCTCAGCAAAATCACCACTCCATATGGCTTTCTGACACTTGCTGAAAGTCCGTGCGTACGCAGAAGGGAATCGTTGTTTTTCGAGGAAAATGTATTTGAGGGATGTCTCAACAATGCAGAACATGCACACGGTCCTGTGAAATCAAAGAATCAATCTTATTATTCTTTCTCACAGGTTAGAAACGTGAAAACTGCTGGTGATGCAGCTCCTCTGCAGCTTCTGCATGATTCATGGGACTGTTCAGAACTGAGACCTGCTCGTCACCTCAGCTATGGATTTTTACGTAAAGGATGGATAAAATGTCTAGCTAAGTTTCCCTGGTCTCGGTGAAGTAATTTCCTAAAGAAACTGGACATAGGCTAAATAACAATCACATCTGTGTATCTCAGAGGCAGAACCTGAAAGGTCACAGATTGGACAATCCAACACATCTGGTGTGACTTTAAATCTACTACAGCATTTTCCAAAAAAAAAAAAAAAAACCATCTGTTAAAACTGTAAAAGAAACATTGTGGTTGTAAACTATTTTTTGAATGGACATCAGAAAACAATTTTTTGTGCCATAGAATAACATTTCAGAGAACAGTTCTTAAAAAAATAACTTTTTTTCTTAGTATGAAGAACATTTTAATAATTTTAAGAACCTTTTGCATTTGAAAGGTTTCATGGGTTCCAAGGCTCTTCATGGATGTCAATAAAGAATCTAATTATTTCTAAGAGTGTCTTGTCTGGTCTAATTTATAGTATGCAAATAAATGCTTCATTTTAAATGCTGCCCAATATGTTGATGAATGACCAATACACTACAATCATATTCAAATTCATAAATGAGTAACCTATATTGATGTATAGGCTATGTATTCAATGACACACAACTCATTATACACTGTTATGTATAAAGGAATAAATATTCTTCCTTTGTATCATTCTTGTATCATATGATTTTAGTGCAAACTGATGAGAAATGATTGATTAAAATATAAAGCTAATGTTTTTTTTTTGTTTGTTTTTTTAGATTGTATGTGTTAAAATGAAATAAATAAATAAATAATCTCATATGTGGGCTATTCATGGAATGCTGAATATAGCACAGCAGTGGGAATCAGAGGAAAAACATTAAGCAGAAATCGAACTTGAGTCTTTCCTTCCAAAACAGTGCTTCTTAATATCAACAATGAAGTTTTTAATATCATTAGTGCTTCTAACAGTATAAAGAAATCCCAGTAGCAGTTTTAACATTAAGTGACATGGCATCTGACGCACAGAAGCCAATGGCACATGTCACTATGCGCATTGGCACATCCGGTGGCACATCCGGTCTTCATTGGCACGTGCCAGTGGATAGTGGCTTGTGTCACTGACATTATTGGCATGTGCCACTGACATCGCGACACACTGACACTGACATGACACCTGACTGACACCGAGTCGCGGAACATGCCACCGTGTTGCGACACCTCCAGTAGTGACTGACAGATTAATCGAACACCTATAGCCTACTGACGTAATTGTGCCATAAAATCCTAAATAAGTAGCCTAATTTTGTGATATTTAAAATATCAATTAAACGAATTAAAGTAGGCTACATTAATGTTTTTTCAAACGTGTTATTTATGTCACGTCTGTATTTGATTGGTATGTGTCACTGAATGTTTTGTAATACCAGTGCTACTTTATGTTGTTTATCTCGCAAAGTCACAAACTGGCCATTCTAGGAAAGACACGAAATAAATCTATCATGGGTCACTACGAATAACGCATGAACAGTCGCGTCCGTTACTGTAAACCTTTATTTTTGCGTGATGCTGCACAGACGCACGCCAGTAGGTGTCAGTATAAGTGAGTGTAACACTGGCCAGCGCAAGATTCTTATCTGTGGCTTAAATATTTCAAAATAATTGTATCGAATTATGTATGTTGTAGGCTACACATTAACTTAGCGATGTTATAAATCATATTTTTTGACAGCATAAAGCAAATTGTTATGCAAGTGGCATATGACGCAATCCATTGGCACATCTCACGTTTTAGTGACACATGTCAATATCCACTGGTACATGTGTCACTAAAACTGACATCTCTTTATGTTGTGCCACCTCCAGTAGTGACACCTGCAGCTGTCTGCCGTAGTATAATGTAGATTATGTACCATATGCACATCGTTAATTTGTAGAACAAAAATGTATTTTATTTATTGAATAATTACATAAAATTATTTTTTAAATATTAAAGGTACCGAGGAAGGTCCTGCGCGACCGAACGTTTGTTGCACTGAGGACTTTTTTGCACTTGTACAAATAAAGAATATTGCTAGTAGCTCGGTATACTCCTTTTCAGATACATAGCCTAACAAACATATGATTTTTAATAATTAATTTGTTTACACTTTTTGGAAGGACTTGAAATATTTAAGCCACAGATAAGAATCTTGCGCTGGCCAGTGTTACATAGTTACACTCACTTATACTGACACCTACTGGCGTGCGTCTGTGCAGCATCACGCAAAAATAAAGGTTTACAGTAACGGACGCGACTGTTCATGCGTTATTCGTAGTGACCCATGATAGATTTATTTCGTGTCTTTCCTAGAATGGCCAGTTTGTGACTTTGCGAGATAAACAACATAAAGTAGCACTGGTATTACAAAACATTCAGTGACACATACCAATCAAATACAGACGTGACATAAATAACACGTTTGAAAAAACATTAATGTAGCCTACTTTAATTCGTTTAATTGATATTTTAAATATCACAAAATTAGGCTACTTATTTAGGATTTTATGGCACAATTACGTCAGTAGGCTATAGGTGTTCGATTAATCTGTCAGTCACTACTGGAGGTGTCGCAACACGGTGGCATGTTCCGCGACTCGGTGTCAGTCAGGTGTCATGTCAGTGTCAGTGTGTCGCGATGTCAGTGGCACATGCCAATAATGTCAGTGACACATGCCACTATCCACTGGCACATGCCAATGAAGACCGGATGTGCCACCGGATGTGCCAATGCGCATAGTGACATGTGCCATTGGCTTCTGTGCGTCAGATGCCATGTCACTTAATGTTAATACCGCCTCTCATAAATCACTGGGTTTTATATGGGGTTTACAGGGGTGGTATAATGCCCCTTTTTACAAGATGTTAAATAAGTCTATGATGTCCCCAGAGTGTGTATGAGAAATTTTAGCTTAAAATACACCACAGATAAAAATAAAATAAAAAATCATGTTAAAATTGTCCCTTTTTGAGGGTAAGCAAAACGCATCATGTTGTGTGTGAGCTGGCACAGAGGGCAGAGCAACAACAGCTCATTCATCTTAGCAGCTTGCAGACCCGCACTAAAATGTCAGAAACTGTTCTGCCTTTTATGTTCAAACCGGAGTCAGACAATGATGGAGAGACTCAAGAAGAAGTGACAACATGCAGAATGCAACAGGACGTTTCTGAATGGTTAGTTGATGAATTTAAGTAGCTGATGTGGAGTTAACTATCTTGAAGTCATTGATAGCATATTCTGTCATGATAACCTCAAAAATCTCTCTTGTGGGAATTCTGTTAAGATGCACACAGAGTGATATGCTATTGCGTTTATGTTGCGTACTGTATTGCATCTGCGACAGCTTGAGCAGACTCACAAATGTGCTCTACTATAACAACTCTTCCTCTTCTCAACACTGTCTCTCCCCCTTTGTTGCGTGTTCCCGGGGGCGGGGTTTATGTACATTTAGGGTTTGTGATGTCACTAACCCGGGAGGAAGCTTGTGTAGTCCCTATCAGTCTTTGTTGTAGTCCTTAAAAAGCGATTTCTATAAAAGAAAATATCTCCCTTTGCTTTGAACTTTGAGTGTCGTAACTTTGCAGATGTTGTTTATGCTTAAACAGCAACATTACACACTAACTAAAATTAGAAAAGTGAAATCATAATCATCAACCAATTTAAAGTATATGATGTGGAAATATTTGTTGTTATAATGTGTTCAAACACTTCAAAAATACCACATGAAACTCTAGATGGCGCAGGCTGAAAGCTCAATAGCAGTCACAACATTATCTACATAGCGCAGCTGATTGGTTGCTATGGAAGCTTGTTTCCGCAATCTCACAATTGCGAGTTTACATCGCAATCCTGACTTTATTTTTCAGAATTGCGAGATATAAAGTCAGAATTGTGTGAAATAAAGTCGCAATTGCGTGTTATAAAGTCAGAATTGCGTGTTATTTAATTAGAAATCTGACTTTTTTTCTCGCAATTGCAACTTTATATCACGCAATTCTGACTTTATAACACGAAATTGCGAGTTTATATCTCGCAATTCTGACATATTTTCTCAGAATTGTGAGATATAAACTCACAATTGTGAGATATAAAGTCCAATTCTAAGGGGGGAAAAAAGTCTTTTTTTTTTTTACCTCAGAATAGTTTATCTCACAATTCTGACAATTTATCTCAAAAATTCTTTAGGCTATAACACGCAATTGCGACTTTATATCATGCAATTCTGACTATATCTCCCAATTGCGTATTATAAAGTCGCAATTGCGAGAAAAAAGTCAGAATTCTGACTTTATTTCACGCAATTCTGACTTTAGGGGAGGGTGGGGTGATTTGTGCCGGGGGGAAGTAGTTCCACCCCTTGTTTCTGGAAAACCATAGAAGAAATTAGTCATGTGACCACATAATTTTGAAAAGCAATCACTTTTACTCGTCCTCCAAAGAAGAGAGACACATGGCATGAAAGTTAAGCACATTTTAGTGCAAAAAAATGTTTTTTCCCTTTCAAAGTAAAATTTCTATGATTAAGGTTTTTTGATTGTAGTGTCTGAACAATTATAGACAAGTTTGAAAACATTTCACACATGTTTTAGTGTTTAGTAGGCTACACAATTAGTCTATACAGTTAGCATGATATTAGCTCTTAACTGCTGGATCATGCTAGTTTTTCAAACTTGTGGGTCTGGGGTGATTTGTGCCAAAGGGCCTGGGTTAAAGGAAAACTCCGACTTTTTGGGACTTTAGCTTATTCACAGTATCCCCCAGAGTTAGATAAGTCCATACATACCTTTTTCATTTCTGTGCGTTCTGTAAGTGTTATTTGACGCACCCACCGCTAGCCTAGCTTAGCACAAAGACTGGATGTAAATGGATAATGGTAGCATACTAATCCCAATAAGTGACAAAATAATGCAAACATTTTCCTATTTACATGTTGTGATCTGTATAGTCACAGCGTGTACAAATAACAAGGCTATAATAGACAGAGACCATTTTTAATCGTATAAATACTGGGAACTATATTCTCACTAGGCGTAGGAGCACAGCTAAATCAACAACAGGGCGTCTGTGTGCTGCGCTAATCACTCCGCCCAAGTAGCCACTCCGCCCAAGTAGCTGTGCTCCTAAGCCTAGTGAGAATATAGTTCCCAGTATTTATACGATTAAAAATGGTCTCTGTCTATTATAGCCTTGTTATTTGTACACGCTGTGACTATACAGATCACAACATGTAAATAGGAAAATGTTTGCATTATTTTGTCACTTATTGGGATTAGTATGCTAGCATTTACATCCAGTCTTTGTGCTAAGCTAGGCTAGCGGTGGGTGCGTCAAATAACACTTACAGAACGCACAGAAATGAAAAAGGTATATATGGACTTATCTAACTCTGGGGGATACTGTGAATAAGCTAAAATCCCAAAAAGTCGGAGTGTTCCTTTAAGTTGGGCCAGATCCAGACCACCTAGACCTACATACTCACAGGGGATAATCTTGAGAAGTGAGGAGATGGGCATGCCTCATCATTGTTTGACTCAGGCCTGCCTGCTATTTGTTTAATTTAGCTAACACTGATTTCAGTTTTGAGTTTGCACTATGTTATTAAAGAGAGGTTTTATTCCGTTTTTAAGTGGCCTATGTCACAATAGGATGTTTAGAAATTAGCCTAGTCACTTTATTCTTATATGTTACATAAATGACAGACAGTGCTATGTCAACAGGCATCTATTGCCAAAGCCTTTTTGCCTGAAATGATTCACAAATATCATATATTGTGTTGCTATGGTGCTCTAAATGGTTGCTAGGGCGTAGCTTGATAGCTTCACAATGATCCTGAGAGACTGATTGGTCGTCTGAGTAAAATGAGCCCGCCCCCTTGTCTCTATGACACTGTGATCCAAAGTTATGTTCAATACAAAATCCCTATGCAATTGACCATAGTAGGAAAAACGCATACTATGGTATTCCAGGGTGACAATATCTAAATAACCCTTAAATGAGTAATTTTGTATTGAATTTATCTTGCTTTCATATAGCATTACGGTTCATAACATTAAAATGTTCTGTTTTACTTAGAAATCACTGGCACAATTTACCCCCAATGTATTCCCCCAAAGGGAGACCACTTTTTTCCCAAGAGCTATATTTCTGAAACAATTTATTTCAGATCCAAAGTTACTGTTCTCAGGGATGCACCACATCCTGAAATATATGTACACCCTTAAGTTGAAGGCATTACTGCCATGGACTCACTTTAAAGTCACTTTGAGTAAAAACTGGCACAACTCACCCCACTTTCCCCTATATCTCGCAATTCTGACTTTATAACACGCAATTGCGACTTTATTTCACGCAATTCTGACTTTATATCTCGATATTCTGAGAAATAAAGTCAGAATTGCGAGATGTAAACTCGCAATTGTGAGATAAAAAATCGCAATTATCTCTTAAAATTTTTTATTCTGTGGCGGAAACAAGCTTCCATAGGTTGCTGCTGCATCAGCTGTGACTCAACATTCAAATACTGGTAGTGTTTGCTGTTAGCAGTCTGTAGCGTGCTTTCAGAAACCCTCTCCACCTTCCCCAGCTCCACCTGTATAGATCTGCTACAGGGTTATTTCATGTATTTGAGCAGCAGCAGAATGTCTGTAAATATATTGTCAGTAGCAAGTCTTTGTACCTGCTCTGCAGCAGAAGCAGATCTATTCCGCCAAGACAAAATACATTAGCATTGCCATATCCATTACCATGCCAATCTCTCCGAGAATTGTCATCATGACTCATGACTGAACTGAGATAATGTTAAAGGAGCAGTTATTAAGAGTCTCTCTGCACTCTCAAGTGTCACCTTTAAGTGCCAATGGGAATGACAATCTGAAATTAAATAAGTGAGAGAATCCATACAAAGTTGGTTGTAAGTAATTGAAGTTTCAGGCAGGTACTTAAATAGACTCTCAAGAGAATATAAGAAATTAAAAGATGATTTTAAAATGATACAGATCTTGATTGCAGTCAGAAGTTAATGTCAGCTTCTATATGAATGTGGTGCATTATAATCACGACCTTAAGATCATTTGGAGATAGACTCTATGCCATTAGAGCCATTTCACTTTACTGACTATGAAACAAATAAAAAGGCAGAAAAAGTAAGTAAACATTCAAGCATGCAAAATAATACAATGGCGAAGTGCTTCTCATAGATGATATTTGATAAAGAGTCAATTCTGTTTCAATCTCCAAGTCTCCCATGTAGACTCTGCGTGTATAATGAAAAAGCTGGGAAAATTATCTAAAATCAAACTGAGTGGTGTTACGGATCTGTTAGCAGGTTGGTTCTATTTATGCTTTATTAAAGCTGCTGTGGCTCTGCTTGGCTCACGAAATTGCATCAATTACACCAAAAACTCTCAAAACGAGGACCATAAACCAGAGAGCAATGCGTCTAAATGGCTTAAGGAAGAATGTTTATGCGTGCAAGAGTCCGACTGGGTGATACAAATTATTTGGAATATAAGAATCTAGAAATATTACTTCAGTGAAATAAATGACAAAATAGTAAATAAGATTTGTCTTCAAAACATTTGAATTATGTTTTTTGGGGGGGATTTTCTTTTTGGGGTGAGTTAAATTATGATTAATAACATCATCATCTTTAATATTTACATGTCTTTTCTCACAGACACCCTGGCTGGAAGTAATCATATTTATCTAAGCCAGCAGTGCTGCTACTTATCCACCAGGGGGCGATATTCAATCACACTCAAACTTCACTCCATTTACAGCTGCAGCTGGTGCTCTTACAAAAGAAACATCTTAAAGTACATATATACAAGGTCAGACATCATCTAGTGCTGTACAGGATTACATGCGTGTGCATTTGGCCAACAGAACCGGCACCCAACAGTCTCGGCTTGGTTCCCCTGGGTGCATTTGACTATAGTCAGTGTGTCTCTGCTGATCCCGTTGGGGCTTTACACTCTCACTCCCCACCATCTCAATCACTGTCCTTCATTTCCCCCAGAAGCCAGTAGGTCGTCATCTTCCCTTTTCCCTTCATCTCCACTTCTCCTCTCAGCTCCAGCTGGAAACAGTTGAACTCCTGCAGCACATCTCGAGTGGCTGACGACACATGAATCTTCAGTGCTGCAGGATAACAGCGTGTAAATGATTACAGTGTTACTGTATATACACTGATTAGTTGAGCTCACTTCATCGTGTTGACTTAAGTGTGTTGGCAAACATTATTTACTCATGTAATTTCCAGCAGCAGGTAATTAAAAGAGCCAATTATTTTTTATTGGCTTATTTATTTATTTTTGTATTATTTATATAATATTACTATATTTATGAATATTTTGAATCAGCTTTTATTTTCATTTTAGTTAAATTTTTCGTTACTCGCTTGTCATTTTTATAATTTTTTAGTTTTAGTCAATTTACTACTTCAATTTAAAATTATTTAAATTCAGTTCAGGCCCATTGAACATGTTGAAACGGGTTTGTTGGGTCTTGGAATGTTTAAGTTCATCTGGTGACTGTCATCATTGGTCGATACCTGTCAGTGCAGTGTAAATTAGCCTTTAGATACCAAGGAAACATTTTTAATTTTCATAGTATTTTCATGTTAAGTTTGTCATGTAATATTTATATATCAGCTTTATTTCAATTAACAATAATAAAAAAGTTTTTTTTTTTAAATTAGGGATCAGCGTCCTGATACTGGAAATGCACATAAATGGCATAAACCCCCCAGTAAAACCCAGTGTGCAATAAAACCCCCAGAGTAAAAAGTATCAGGATTGTGATGGATCAAGGCAGGTGATGTATGGATTGTGATATATGCCAATCTACTCAAAATTAATGTCTTTCCTGATTGCAATTTGTTTTGCTTTTGTCAAGTGTTATCTAAAGCCAGCTGATATTTCTCATTTATCTGGCAGCGTTTATGTGGGGAAACAGGTGGTGGGGGAAATAATTAAATCGGAATTACAATGAAATCTTTTCATCAACTTTTATGATTGATAATTTCATTATGGAATATTGGTGTTGAAAATTAAATACGTCTGGTAACCTAAGGCTAATACTAAAAATGCTAATTTTTAATGGCTTGGTTACACAAACAGGGCTTAAATCAAGCCAGGATTAGGCTTTGGTTCATTTAGGGCATTTAAGTAGCTTTTATAAACGTTCCTTAGAAAAAAAAAAAACATTACTGGTGTGCATCTTGAGACAAAACAATGGCACTGACATATTTTAAGATATATCAGTGCAAGTTGCTTTCAGTTAAAACAGCTCAAACATGCATTTTAGTCTGGGACTAGGTTAAAGCCTTGTCTCTGAAACCAGGGGGATATGTAGTTATCTCAACCTCAGTGTGGTCTGCAGAAAAGAATTGAACAGATTCTATACAATTTACAATTCTATACTTCAAATCTATTATAGAAATGAAACACACTCAGTATGTCTTCAGTTCTTGTCTTATACCCTTCGTATAAAGTCATGGCTCAAATCACTAACCCTAACCTAACTGACCTGAACTCTTGCTATGGTTATATGCACAAATTGCTATTTGGTGGGAATGGGAACAGTAAGTCCTTACGTTCTCCATTTGACTCCATGCGAGAGGATGTGTTTACTGTGTCTCCAAAGAGACAGTACCGAGGCATCTTAAGCCCAACTACTCCTGCACAGACAGGGCCTGAAACACACATACACATGGAAATGCTGTTCAAAACTATGCATGCTAAAGTAAAAGTTCTCTAGTCTATGGGTGAGTTTGAGAAATATGTCTCTGTAATAGATAGCGTTTATATGTTAACAAAACTTATTACAACCAGAAGAATCCCTGTCAGTTTTCTGCTAATTTAAATAGCCCAACAGTATGTTAAAAAAATAGTTCAACCTAATTGAGAGTGATGCATTCATTCTAACCACTGTGAAGGCCGATTCGTAATTTGAGCTGCTCATCAGGTCGGTGGCGAATCTTAAATGTTTTAACAGCCTCCAGCAGAGCAAGCGACATGCGTGCGATCTCACGACCGTGCAGTTTCCCGTTCCGTACTGGCAATCCTGAAACCACCATGTAGGCATCTCCTATTGTCTCCACCTAAGGAACAATTAGAAACATAACCACCACATCACACAGAGATCCATATCAGCACAAAACACAAGACTAATACAAGTAGGCCCGGTTTTACAGACAGGGTTTAGATTAAGCCAGGATTAGGCTTTAAGATTAGGCTTTTATAAACGTGCCTTAGAAAAACACATTACTGGTGTGCATCTTGAGACAAAACTATGGCACTGACATATTTTAAGATAGCCAGTGCAAGTTGCTTTCAGTTAAAACATGCATTTTCGCCTGGGACTAGGCTTAAGCTTTGTCTGTGAAACCGGGGGTTAGATTTATATGCATAAAAAAAAAAACTTAATAATAAAAATTCATTGTTAAAATTAGGGGAGTTCAATGAATGTACAAGTGAACAGAGAATAGCACCATTTTTAATTTTTGACAGTAATGTAAATAAGGCTGTGAGGGATAGAAGTATAGTGTGTTCAATAAATTATAGTGTTGTTGATCAAATAATTGCAGCATTGGTGAGCATAAGAGACTTCTTTCAAAAACCAACAGCAAACATTTGAACGACAGTGTACCCTGACTAAGGTCTACAGGCTATATTTTTCATTTATTTTAAATGACAAACTTTGCAATATGAAAATATATACATTTTCTATAAGGATGCATCCAATATTTATTTAAAATATGCTAATTAAGTATTGTCTCCCTTTTCAAAGAAAAAATGTCCCATAAGATTTTAATACAAAAAGAATTAAATAAAACCCTTTTAAAATTACCAGATATATATTTTTTAAAAAGCAAAAGGTAAAATGAATTCATATTTCCATATGAACAAATTGTCACTTCAAGAAAATGGCCATTAAAAGATTATTTATTTACTCATTTAGTTGCCAAAAATGTGATAAACATTCAACAAACATTAAATTTTTATGATTTTACGTTTTTATTTTGTTATTAAGTTTGGAAAGATAAAATTGTTAAATGCAAGAAGAAAATGAAAATGAGGAATAAATAAAGACATTGTTTGGTGACAAAAGATACAGATGTATACAGCTGTTTAGGGCAAATATGTGGTCAGGTAGGAGGTGGTGATACCTTGTAAACATCAAAATTGTCTATAATGGCATCAAAGCAGGTGTAAAGGTCATTGAGGAGGGTGACGATCTATGAGAGGGAAACACAATTAAAATCTTAAAAGGTCAAATACTAAAAAAAACAGGATTGTTTTTTTAGTGTAAGATACCTGCAAAGGTGTGCTCTCTGCTGACAGGGCCGTGAAACCCACAATATCACTAAAGTAAATGGTGACAGAGTCAAAAGCTTCAGCCTGCACTGTCTCACCCTTCTTCAGCTGGTCTGCCACTGAACTACCACACACAACAGAAATCAGAAATCAAGTCCTATGAGAGTTAACCAAGTGTGTATAGGATTATTGTATAGTTCATTTATTATTTGTGCAGTATGTCAAGTGAACTGACTGAGGGAGGATTTGGTACAGTAAAGCTTCAGCCTTGCGTTTCTCCTCCAGGTAGGCTTGAGTCCTCTCCTCTACCAGCTCCTCTAGATTATTAGCATACTGCTCCATTCGAGACAAAAGATTATCCAAGATATTACTTCTGTGCTCCCTGAGAAAAAGAATGCGAGACAGAGAAAGAGACAGAATCGGGTGAGCAATAAGACGCATTTTATAAAATTGTTCAGAACGAAATGTTACAGAAATAAGTAAACAAGTGAGGGAGTATCGATGGCGATAACTAGAGGGTAAAAAGGGACAGACCTATTCTGTTTGCGGAGTAACACACAAATATGGTTGAACTCTGGTCTGTCTGATGGTTCTTCAGCCCAACAGCGCTGCATCAGCTGACCCAGCTCTTCACTGTGGGCCTGAGGGTTCACTGATGGCCGTAGATACGGCCATTCACCCAGAGCAAGACGGTCCACAATCTCTATACACAACCAAAGAAAGCGGGAGAGCATATTTTTACATTTATATTACCTTTGCCGTCCTCTCTCACACAAAGTTAGAAACACTAATAATTTAACCCTGTAAATGTTATCTTTAGCAAATATCAAAATGAATATTCATTTTTCATACTGTACAACATTATAATTTGTGATGCCTAAATTCCCTTGTATCAGTTAAAACAGCTGATTTAAAGACAAAATAAAACAGAATTTAAATATGAGGCCATTTTATTGGTTATGAGACCTGATTTTAAATTTAGAAATTTACCCTGTTTAATTTTCTAAATACATGTTTTTGATCTTATTATGAATGATTGATCCATGCAAGCAATTACTTTTTTTTTTTACCTTGTAATTTTTAATTAAAATGTGATAATTCGCATTCAGATCTGCCTCCATCCAATCAACAGCTGTGAGATTGAACCCATGAACCCAAGCCCTAATGTTTTTTTTTTATTTTCGATAATCTTTTTCACTTGTATGTCCTTCAAAAATATGGAAGAAATGATTGGTCACATCACATCTTCTATTACGTTGTAACTTCAATAAGTCATACATAAAATGATTGTGTTTTTGGGGGGGATGAACTGTTCCTTTAACTTCAACAGTATCAGCAGTCTTTAGACATTTTTCCAGTTAATGTGCCTTCCTTCCTTTTCTCTCTATTATCTGTTGCATCAGGGCATTTTCCATCTGCCTTATTCCCACAAACTCCCACAATGTTTTATCTCCGTTTTCCATCCTCTGCCTGATCTCTCTCAGCTCTATTCATCAGGCTCTTACAGCTCTGAAAGCCTGGCAGAAACGGCTGTGGGTTGTAGCACTCTAGTAAAAACACCATTTCTCAGCTCCGTCTGAGAGGCTTTTCACGGACAATCTGTCCTGATAAGAAACAGCTCTTCAGAGCTCAGGTCATCTTTACTGCTGCACAATTTCTTTGTGTTTGTGTTTTGTATTTATGTGTGCTGGTGGTGCCAGGTTGATTGGTTGGCCAAGCATACACTAGGTTGATTGATTCACCAGTCTACAACCATAATCTTTGCCAACAGTAATCTCATTACCAAGGTGCCCAAGTGCATATGTGTGCCGCCCGGTGAAGATTGATATGATCTCTTCTTCTATGTCAGTTCTGATTATAGTGCCGAGATCACGAGCTCCAGATATGCTGACAGCACATTATCTGTGTTTGTATGTGTACCAGAAGTCTGTTCTTCACATAAAAACACACATATACACACATACATACATCTCTTTGTGGGCTGTATTCTGAATCACATGATTAAATCCATAAATTAGATCAGAGAGTGAAAGAGAGTGAAAGAGACAAGTGTGGATGGATATGTGTGTATGTGTTTGTGTGACAAAGAACAAACAAACCTTTTAGTGTCTCTGAAAGTGATCTAAAAAGACAGTGATTTATACAGCTTTTCTTTCATTCAGTGTGGATTGAAATTATAGATGCAATGGAGACGATTCGGAACGTTACTTTAGCAACATTTTAGAACGCCGTGATTTTTATATTTTATGGCAATTAGCAACTCTGTAAAATCATACAAATGCAAAAGTCTGACACTATTGATTGACTTCTATGTACGAATGAGAGAGCTCTTCACCACCTAAGGGTTGTTCTCTGCAGAAAAAAAGAGAACCATATACAGGGGATGCAATTTGTGAGTATTTTGGTGAAATGACAAGATAATGTCAAGTGTCTTCCTCTTCAGACATACTCACTGACGGCGGACTGAGAGGGGTAGTGGACTGCCAAATTAAGAGCTTGTAAGGGTGTTCTTGTGCATACATACTGTATGTGTAAAAGATCTTTGATGTGTCTGTAGTAAAGTGAGAATATGCATGTGTGTGTGTGAGCACAGTTGTTAATGGCGTCTGGTTGTGTATTTGTTGACCTCTCTGAAGAACCTGGTTCATTAGCGTCTTTCATTCCTGTCACTGTGAAGGCTCTCGATAGTAATTTGCGTGAGTGCAGAGCCGTGCATCAATATTTTGAAGCATTTTAGAAAGAGGCAGAAAACCAAGTTTTTCATCCTCCTCAAATTGTTCTCATGCTCCAAGTATTTCAGACCCCAAATCTCACGGAGAATCAAAATGAATGATATTAAAGGAATAAAAATGAATGACATTAATTTATTAATTAAATGGAGAAGACATAAAACCATATTTTTACCATTGGCAATTGAATGTGAACTAAGGCTTTCAAGCTTCAAAAAGAACATGTCAAAATCATCAGTCCAGTTCGACTTGTGAGCAATATTTCAGATGTTCTGAAGCCATATGATAGCTTTGTGTGAGAAACAGATGAAACAGAAACGTAATGTGAAATTAAACTCTAAACTTAATTATATAAAAATTATAATGCTAGACATCATACACTTGCAGACTGGGCAAAACTGGGCATCATATAAACGACTGAGGATCACACACTACTTTCAAGCTTTTCCAAACTCAACAAACAGGCATCTTGTTGCTAGGATACGCATGACAAATGAAAACAATCTGTTCTAAAAATTGGCTCAAAAATCAAACATTTTTATATTCCCTCCGACTGGATGGAATCATATTCTAAATGCTAAAACCAAAGTGGGTGTACTACACACTATGCAATTTTCTGTCAAATCAGTCAACTCTGACTGGCCATTATCTGTAACTGGCTCTGACTTTTGGCAAATAGTGTTGACTCCTCTACTATAAATCTAGGCAAAAAATGTATACAAAACTGACATTTGCTCTTGGCATGTTCATGAGAGAAGCACTAATGCCTGATTCATTAACAAAATGTTCTTTTAAATCAGATGTTTTCAATGAATCGCTTCATCCAGTTCACAAAAATTCATTCATGAATTGTCTGATCTGGTGTACTGACTTAATTATCTGGTTAACAGTTTACAGGAGGGAAGAATTATCAGTGAATAACAATAAAAATTTCAGTCCGTTCTTCACACAAAGCTATAAAATGACCAGAGGACTTGGAATATAGTCATATGGATGAGTCAAATGGATTGCTTTTATGATGCTTTTATGATTACATCCTATATGAAGCTTGAAAGAATTGTTCCAGACCTGTATGTCTTTCTTCTGTGAGGAAAACAACACCGACTTTCATTTTATGGGTTAAAAAAAAAAACATTTTTCAATATGTCTCCTTTTTTGCTCCACTGAAAGTCATAAAGGTTTGAAACAAAATGAGAGTACATACATGTTTAAGGTTTAGGATTTAATATCAAAAACAGGATAGAGACAGGTAGACTTAGGCTAATTGTGTAATTTATGACACGTGTATTGGCAAGATTTGATCTCTGACCTTTGGGGCTTAGCGAGTCTCCCTCCAGGTAAAAGACTCCTCTGCGCAGAGCCACTTCCTGAAGTATGATGCCAAAACTGTATACGTCGCCCTTTTGCGTGCCTCCTGGAGGAAAGCACTCCAATCTCAACAGCTCTGGAGCCGTCCACAGCTTACCTACACACAGGCATATGCAAATGCACACAGACACAGACAGGGGACTGACAGTGAACAACAGAGACCGTGACTGAGGTTTGCATGCATGCGTGTCGTGGAAACTGTATGCATGTGAGTAAATTTGACACATGAATTGACAAAGAAGAAAGGTCACATGACTGACGTGCATAATAAGAGTGGGCATCCTCCGTGTCTGACTCTTTCCTGATGCTGGACAGCCCATAGTCAGTGATCTTTAGCACAAAACGATTGTCAACCACACAGTTGGATGACTTCAGGTTGCCATGGGATACAATCACACTGTTATGGAGGAAAGCCATGCCCTGAGGGGAGAGGAAGATTGGACAGCATGAAAGAAAGCAAGAGGGCAGGAACGGAGTAAAATGAGAGAAAATAGAAAGTTATCATGGAAAATAAATGCATGAACACTTAAAGGGATAGTTCCCCCAAAAATGAAAATTCTGTCATTTACTTAACTTCATGTCGTTCCAAACCCGTAAGACTTTCGTTCATCTTCGTAACACAAATGAAGATATTTTAAATGAAATCTGTCATTTTTTCACACAACTACCACTTTGATGCTTCAAAAAGTTCATTAAAAGATTGTAAAACTAATCTGTATGAATTTATTCTGAATTTTCTGAAGAGACTTGATCGCTTTATATGATGAACAGATTAAATTTTGGCTTTTATTCACATATAAACATTTATCAACCCAAACATCAGTTATGATGAACGGTAGCTCAAGCATGCTTGACGTGCGGGAACCAATGAGGTTCATTCTCGTGTGAACGCTTTAGCTTCCGCAAGAGCTTTGTTGTCGTGCGTCAAGCTAGTACGGTTGAGCTTCTGTTTATGTTCGCTGATCAATGTTTGTATGTGAAAAAAACTAAAAAATAATCTGTTCATCATATAAAGTGATCGAGTCTCTTCAGCAAATTTGGACTAAACCACTCAACTGATATGGATTAGTTTTACAAACTCTTTATGACCTTTTTGAAGCTACAAGGTGCTAGTTGCGTGGACTGTCAATGGAGGGATAGAAAGCTCTCAGATGTCATCAAAATATCTTCATTTGTGTTTCGAAGATGAACAAAAGTCTTATGGCTTTGGAACAACATGAGGATGAGTAATTGATGACAATTTTTTCATTTCTGGGTAAACTAACCTTTTATGGTAAATTTCACTTTAAGTAAAGAGAAGGGTCTCTACCTTTACTATGTCACTGACTAGAGAATATTTGAACATCCAGTCAAGTGTGATGCTTTCGTTCTCCAAAATGTCCTGTGTGTAGATACAGAAAAAACTGAGGCAAGTACATATACATACATATACGGCCCAAAAAGTATTTGGACTTGAGGCAAACTTAATAATGCAGTGGTTCTCAACTGGGGGCCAGGGACCACTAGGGAACAAAGGGGGCCTCAATATGACTTAAAATTACCTAAAATAAGACAAAACAAGTATGAAAATGTAATTAAAACAACTAAAAATCAAGATATTTGGGGGGCTGACTTAATACATTTTTCTTACAAAAAGGATCTGACATGTTTGCAAATGTTATTTCGTTCGATATTTAGAACATAATTAAATTATTTGTTTAGAGTGTCCAAACATATCACTACACCATTGATATAGACAATGGACCTTTTTTGATTGTGAATTTTCACTAATGTGACCACAGCTTTAGCCTGGCAATTCCACATTTGGTACATATAAACATTTCCTTCATAACCTGCCAACCTGAGATCTTCTACAGTCATTAGAAATAGTGTGTGTACATGCACATTTTCATATTGATGTATGAGTGTGGCTCTGCATGTCATCAAAAAGATCTGAAATAATCTAAATTGATAAGCCAATGGCCCACACAAGGAATTTTAATTAAAACTTTGTTTCTGTAAAGGTTGAGTTTAGGGTTAGAGGATAGAAAACATAATTAGCACAGTAAGTCAATGAGAAGTCCCTACAATGACAGAATCCTGTGTGTCAATACCTGCAGGCTGCCTCGAGGGCAGTATTCTGTGAAGATGCAGATATTGGGCGGGTCGATGCAGGCGCCGATAAAACGAGTCAAATGCTCATTCTGCACATCTCTCATCTGGAGAACAAACATGCACTATTGTTCACAATTCACAGTATATCTTTACAAACATTTATAAACAAAACACTCCACTTGTTGGTATTTTGTGAACCTACAGAACCATTTAAATTTTTTAGGGTCGATAAGATTACTCCAGTTTTCAGTGTCACATGATCCTTCAGAAATCATTCCAATATGATGATTCGGTGCTCAAGAGCCATTTCTTATTATTATCAATGTTGAAAACAGTTGTGCTGCTTAATGTTTTTATGGAAACTGTGATACACTTTTTCAGGATTCTTTGATCAATTAAAAGTTCAAAAGAACAACATTTATTAGAAATAGAAATCTTTTGAATTATACAATCAATTCAATCCATTTAATGCAACCTTACTAAATAGAAGTATTAATTTCTTAAAGAAAAAAATCAAACTGACCCCAAAACTTTGAATGGTATTGTTTTTGTAATGATTATAATCAGATTAGCAAAATAATCCTCCTTTAGAGCAAAAAACAGCATGACACACTCACATGCTTCAGTTCAAACAACACTTTCCTCGTTAACTCGATGCGCTTTCTTTTGATGTATTTAATGGCTACAATGTTTCCCTGGGGAAAAAATAAGCGTGCACACACGTTATGTTTGCAGTGGGTAGCAGGTGTGCATTTTAAGGTTCAAACAAACATTTAAATGGTAAAATTTTGAATTATAAATAGTTAATGCATAAGTTACTACTCATACATTTTTAACATTTCAACTTGTATAAATTAACATTATTAAACATATGATGAACAAACATAAACTGGCAATGACTAAATATTTCTAAATTATCCTTAACCTATTACAAAATAATAAATGCTGTGAATAATGTTGATCATAATACACAATTACCAAATTGAACCTTATTGTGAAGGGTTACCATGTAAATGTTTAAACAGAGCTTGTCAGAAAGATACCTTAAAGTAGCCAGTCTTTGCAAACATCTGGAAATTACCCTCAGCTGTCAGCAGTGATCCATAGTTTGAACCTCTCTGTAGTGAATGAGAGAGAACAAGTGATATAATAATGATAGTAATTATAATAAATAATCAAATAAAATTAATATTAAAATGGAAAACCAGAGAGCTGTTAATATGAGTGTGCACTAGTATGTATGAGTGTGCACTAGTATGTAGTATGTACTGTATCTGTGTTTTACTAGAGAGAGTGTGAGTTTGCTGCCGGTGCTTTTCAGGGCCTTTTCCAGATTGCTCATCTGAATGTCCTCCCAAGCGATCCTCCATAACTGAGCGACCAACTCCTTCTCCAGCTTCAGCTTTCTGTGTGTACATACAGTAGGTATTTAAGACGTGCCCATATTTGTAGAAAAGAACCAGAATCACATTTAGGTATCAAAATCATCTTGCTTGATCTCTCACCTGTATACAAACACAGTCACAGTGAAGATGATGACAAAGATGAGGAAAAGAACAATGGAAATCATCTGGTGCATTCCGATTGTTCCTAAAAGGAAAGAGGGAAAGTGACAGAGATTGTGAGGTGGGTAAGCAGTTGGACTGCAGAACTAGTGTAAGATACCTACGTTCATGACAGTCAGGGTTGTCGTTCTTAAAGCCACAGTATGGAACATCCAAGGGAATGTCACCACCTGGCCACTGGATGGCCATCCCAGGAAGAATCTTCATCTGCTTCTGAGTGCCGTTATACACTGCCACAATCTGCAGCACAACATGAAGTAATCAATAAGAGAACAAACGGTCATAATGGAGATAGATAATTCTATTTCTATTATTTAATAAATTCAAAATCTAAAATGGAAGAAAAACAGCAGTGTTCAATGTTAGACTTGTTGCAATACCTTAAAGCCCCAAAATCCAATCAAAATTGCATTTTTGGGTGTGTGTGTGTGTGTGTGTGTGTGTGTGTGGGGGGGGTGTTCAATGTCTAACAACTTTAGTCTAAAGTAGTCTTTACAACTTAGTGTCTAACTTTCCACTGAGGTAAGACAGATCAGACTACAACCTGAGAAAGTTACTATGTCGGATTTCGAGGAAATTAATGGTAAAAATTTGGAAGAAACAGTATAGCACCTTAAAACATCAACCTACGCCCTTGACACACTCCCCACCTTCTTTTTCAAAAGTGTGTTAAACTGCTTAGAAGCAGATCTCCTAGAAGTGGTAAACTCCTCACTTCTCTCTGGGACTTTTCCAAAGTCCCTTAAAACTGCAGTTGTCAAGCCCCTCCTAAAAAAGAACAATCTGGATAGCAACATATTGAGCAATTACAGACCAATCTCAAATCTTCCTTTCATTGGAAAGATCATTGAAAAAGTTGTCTTCAATCAGCTGAACAATTTCCTAATCTCAAATGGATACTTTTGACAATTTTCAATCTGGTTTCCGACCACATCAAAGCACAGAGACAGCGCTCATAAAGATAATAAACGATATTCGGTTAAATAGTGATGCAGGCAAAACATCAATACTGGTACTACTTGACCTCAGTGCTGCATTTGACACTGTCGATCATAACATACTTCTTGACAGGCTGGAAAAGTGGGTCAGGCTTTCTGGGATAGTCCTAAAATGGTTCAGGTCATACTTAGGAGGGAGAGGTAATTATGTGAGTATAGGAGACCATAAGTCTGAATGGACATCCATGACATGTGGAGTCCCTCAAGGCTCAATTCTTGCGCCACTCCTGTTCAACCTGTAAGCCCACTGAGCCAAATGATGAGAAAGAACCAAATTTCTTACCAGAGACCAGAGTGTGTGCAGATGACACACAGCTCTACTTAGCCCTATCGCCTATAAACAAAGACAAAACTGAAGTCATTGCGTTTAGAAAAAAAGATGAAGTACTCAAGATGAACGCATACCTTGATGCTAGGGGTCAAACAACTATAAATCAAGTCAGGAATCTCGGTGTGATTCTGGAGTCAGACCTTAGTTTCAGTAGTCATGTCAAAGCAATAACTAAATCAGCAAGACTTAAATCAAATTCCAGACAAGACTTAGAAAAACGTATTCATGCTTTCATCACCAGCAGGGTGGATTATTGTAATGGACTCCTCACTGGCCTTCCCAAAAAGACCATAAGACAGTTGCAGCTCATACAGAACGCTGCCGCCAGGATTCTAAGCAGAACCAGAAAATATGAACATATCACACCAGTCCTCAGGTCTTTACATTGGCTCCCAGTTACATTTAGGATTGATTTTAAAGTATTACTGGTATATAAATCACTCAATGGCCTAGGACCTCAATACATTGCAGATATGCTCACTAAATAAACAGATCACTCAGATCATTAGGATCACATCAGCTAAAAATACCAAGGGTTCACTCTAAGCATGGTGAGTCCGCTTTTAGCTACTATGCCAGCCGCAGCTGGAACCAGCTTCCAGAGGAGATCAGACGTGCTCCTACAGTCACATTCAAATCCAAACTCAAAACACATCTGTTTAGCTGTGCATTTACTGCATGAGTACTGTGCCACTGTACGTCCGACTGATTACACTGTATTTATTTTGCATCCTCCTTTTTATTCTAAATTGAACTGAAATGGCACTGAGAATTTGGTAAGAGTGATGAAACCATGCTGATGGCCTGGATTTGTGTTGGAGTAGTAAGTTTGACGTGATTAAACTCGAGATTATGTGGGGTGCGGACTGGATTGATTCCATTCCTAGAGCTTCCGAACAAATGGGTTTTTGGGGTGAGGACTGATGACCAGTGAACCCATGGTTACCCTGTGAGTCAGTCCTAGACCTCCTCCTGTCCGATTTTGGGGAAAAATCGGGTCTATTGGAGTCGTCCAATAGATTTTTTGGGCGCGTCTAAAGAACACCACAGACACAGTACAAGCCACATGGGAAAATCTCAATTTCTTTAATTTCTTTTATAACTGTTTTAATTTCCCTTGCTTTTATTTTGTGATTATTTAAATTATTTTCTGCAAAGCACTTTGCATTGTGTGAATCTATTGAATTCATAGTGTATGAAATGTGCTATATAAATAAACTTGCCTTGCCTATTTCACACTTCTAAGAGCCCACAATGGGCACTAGTATTGTATAATAAAATGTATTAAAAAAATGACTTGCACAAAGTAATTATTCCATCAGAATATCAGAAAGATGCTTTTTTGTGTCCAGATCCAGTTTAGTTATGGCATCTACCAGCCAGGGCTAACTGAACTTTGACCCCTTGATGTCAACACAGGAGAACAAAAACTGCACTAGTCATATGATTTCTATAGCTCTCACAGATAGCAAAAGCAAAATGTTAAAATGAAAAATTACTGAATTTATATTCAGAGAGCAGTTAAGATCTTTAATATCTATTCTGCATCTATCCGGTACACGTTCACACAAACAAAAAACATTCCCCTGACTGAATATGTATCCTATAATTAACCTCCCTACAGCCTGGCCTCCCAATTACCAATCAAGTGTCTTTCAGAAAGGAGGGTGCGTGTGCGTTTGTCCTCTGGTTTTAAATTTATGACACCAATTGCCCCTTGTTTTTTTTAGATTCAGGTGTTATATTCTAATTCATTAGCCTGTAACAAAGGCAAAACTGTTTAGATGACACACACACACACACACACACACACACACACACACACACACACACACACACATCAACTGTAAGAAAAATGTGATTGCATTTCATCCATCTATTACTAACAGAAGCATCATTGCTATTCAAACTAATGTGGCACACACACACACACACACATATATATATATATATATATATATATATATATATATATATATATATATATACATATACATATATATATATATATATACATATATATATATATATACATATATATATATATATATATATATATTAATATATATACAGATATATATATATATATATATATATAGATATATATATATATATAGATATATATAGATATAGATGTGATAAATGAGAAAGCTGTGAGACAAAGTGAGATTATAACTAACCTGAAAGTTGCCACTGTTCGTGTCAGTCATGTCCCACAGGGCGAAATCAGTCTCTCTGTCTCCATTCTCATCAATCTGCACCAGACCAGTGACACCTGGGAAAACCAAGAGACAGAGTGTGTGTTATAGAGACGACTGCAACAAATTAACATCAGAACACTAAAACATAGCTTTGACAAAGTGTAAACTTCGACCTACTCAAGGTTCATGACCTGCCTGGCCATCATTTGCAGATGAATTTAAAGTTCAGCAGTACTCCCGGCAGTAAAATGTCAATCTAAACAAAATGATCCCCTCAAATGATCTACATCTTTTATGGACGAGTTCATGTAATTGCTTTAAGAAAACAAAAATACAAGCTTAACATTTCAGATATTAAATTCTTTGGAACTTTACTCCATTATAAGAGCCTTTTATAACCATGATACCATTATTTTCCAATAAAAACATACCTTTAACTGATCTCTTTAACTGATACATATAAACACCACAGAGACATCAGTTAAACATACAATAAAGTCCAAACTTTAAAGGGATAGTCCACCCTTTCTTCAAAATATCTTTTCAATATCTTGTCATGTTTGGGTGGACTATATCCCTTTAAAGTGAAAGAAATCAACAAGTGATTTCTATGAAACACGGAAATATCAACCGTGTTTCATAGAAATCACTTGTTGATTTCAACCCATACAAACACACCCCACACTTCATTGTTCCACCCCCAAAATTTAACAACACAAAATGCAAGAGTGGATGTCTCTTTATTATAGCTGAAGCGAAGCAAAATAATGCTTCGCGAAAAATAAAGCAAAGAAACCTTGCCGTCTGTTTTCGCGCCTTTCCGCTTAAGTCTCACCACTGAAAAGCTTTTCTAACATTAATGTGGGTCCTAAAGCTCTTACCTGATCATAACCCTTCTTTTTCCAGTGATATTCCTCTGACCTTTTCTCTTTTGTAATGTCTCTCAGCCATCTCTCTTTCTACAGTCTTTCTTCAAATTTTCCTCATGAGGGTATATGCCCCCTACTGCTGTATTGTGGTGCATGGTCCGATCCACTATCAACAGCATTTCTCAGAAATCGCTTACTGCACCTTTAAGTGAACTATAATTATGCAAACACATTAACAATGAGTACCAACCACGTTATGAGTAATCATAATGATTATAATCACACATAGTAAATCAATCCATACACAGTGTGTGTGCATGTGAGCGTTCAATCAAATGTAATTGAGTCTCTTGAAAAGCTTCCGGTTATGCAAGATGGCCCCATCTTCCGATGAGGGTCAGGTGCGGGCTGTAATTTCCTGTGGAGGCCACTCACCTCTTTAAATGGGGTACAGATAGACGCAGAGTCCAGCTCAGAGGAAACACACAGTGACATTTAGACTGATATGAAAAGCTTAAACATTATCAGACTGGAAATGTCAAAGCCATTGGCGAGAGGGAGAGGAGAGAGAGAGATGTCCTCACATTGGTTGATGATAAGAATAGCTTTAATAGGCCTACATGAGCTATAAAAGGAATGGATGCTCACAGACAGTGAACAGTGACTGCTTCTGCAAACTGTATTCAGATTGTGAGGAATGTTTTGCCACATATTTCTCTTTGGAGGTCAAAGGGAAATATCCCTGAACACTGCCACTTTTGCCAACGTGCTCTCAGAGGAAATACAGATTCTCTTTCTGTATCTGTATCTCTTTCTGTCTTAGTTTCAAATTCTGATCAATTTTACATTAGAAACACTGGGAAGAACATGGAGAGAGAGAGAGAGAGAGAGAGAGAGAGAGAGAGAGAGAGAGAGAGTGTGTGTGTGTGTGTGTGTGTGCGTGTGTACCAAAAAATCTACTTAAGAGTGCAATGAGTGGACGCATAATGATAGTCGGAGTCATCTGAATTGAAGACAGGTAATTTATGTAGTGTAATGACTTAATCAGCAGGAAGTACAGGAAACTACTTGAGTACGACATGCCAGCATGACAGTGTAAATGGCAGATTGATGCTGAATAAAGTCTTGAATAAAGTCAAAGCGAAAACACATCTTTCATATCTCCTATGATGTTGACATCTGTTTTGCCTTGGAAAATTAGTTATCTACCTCGATAATATAGATAAGGTTTGTATAAATTGTGAGAATGATTTGTGACTTTGTGACTGAATTTTTCAGCTTATGACTATATAGTTGCTTTAGAGCTGTTTTATAGTTTTATAGCTGTACAATTTTTGGTTTTAACTACAGATAAAAAAAAAAAAAAAAAAAAAATTAACACCATTTAGGCTAATGAAATATATGTGATATGTAAATGTTTTGAATTACAAAATGGAAATTAGAAATGGTCTTGTGGTAATACATACATTTTTAAAAGAACAAATTATCTCTATTCATAGTATAGGTCATAAAAAACTGCATGAATTACAAAAGAATTACAAAACAACTAGCAAAATGTTTTTACAAATAGTTTTAGATGTAATAGTATAATAATTATGTCACAGTGAAGTATTTCACATCAACTAACGATTTATCTAATATCACAAAATTAAAATTATGGTAGCCTACCTCAACAACACAAGGATAATTTATGCATTAATCTATACATTAATATCACAGATTAAAAATAATAACAACAAATAGCACAACATTAATAGAGAATTAGTTATAAAGGTAATACTAATAAAGGTGCATGAAATGATGGGCAATGGGCAGACTGTACCCATTGAGTCTGTCCCTTTCTGAGCCAGCTATAACAGGCACAATGTAACAGAACTGCACGCAATCAATAGATCTGAAAAGATTTCATTATCTTTACAATAAAGATGAATGATTTTATAAATCAAGAGAATCAACTCTCCCTTTCAATGTCATATAAAAAGCAGAACAAGCTTGTAGAACATTCTGTGCTTCCTGTCTATTCAGCGACTTTATACTGAATACAGGATATAACTGTAGGTGGATCCAACTTAGTCATTTAGATTTTGGGGGGCGGCTGCTGTTAAAGATGTCTAAAATTTTACAGAGATCTAATTGCAATCAGCAGCCAAATTAGTCATTGTAATACATATGAATGTCACACATTCTGTACGTGCTAAATAGCTCATCTGTGAGTGATGTTTTGCTATTATAGCATGAATGAGACTATTATCTTTAGTTTTGAAACAATGTCTTAAGTTTAAGACATATTTTAAAGGGGACCTATTACCTTGAAGGGGTCAATTTGAATAGGAATTCATGCTTGAATAGTCAAACAACACATTGTTTTTCACATATTTTACATTGTTGCAGCACCTCTCTTCCCAGTCTGTCAGTAACGCTCTGTTTAGTTTCTGTCTCTATGAAGCCCCTCCTTCCGAAAAGCACGATGTGCTCTGATTGGTCAGATGGACCAGTGTGTTGTGATTGGTAAACCACTTTGAGCATGTTTCGGAAATGCCACGCCCCATACCATAACCGTGAGTTTCAACACACTACTAACGAAACTTAACCAGGCCTCGTCCCCTTTTTCATATGCCTTGAGCAGGAATTATTTAAATAAGGAATATTGTAATGTATACGTTCACGAACAAAACTCAAACGAGGGATTTCAGAGAGTTTACTGATAAAGATAATAACTCCCTTTGGAGAGGACTTTGGGCTTTGTAGACTTTTTGTTCAAACAGCAACATTATACATTAAATAAAGTTGAAAATGTAAAAGAAACAAACATAAAAGGTCCTCTTTAAATATGAAAAGAAACATTTTTATTTAATTGATAACTATACTGTTTTGCATTTTATTCTCCAAACTGTTTTAAACCAAATGTATTCCAGAAAAGACATCTACAGGAAAAGCTACCATGTTTGAAAGAGTCTGGGTTTGGCCCATGAGGTAGTCTATCAAATTTAGACCACTAGCTTAGGTCAAACATCTCCAGAAACACACCTGGCTGTGTGTGGGTGGGCAAAACAACCAAATGTAACCACCGTTTACTTGAAGCAGATCCCATGGCAACAGGACACCTGCTGATTTTAGAATAATGTGAGGGAAGTCAAATACTGTAGATTCATTGGGATCAAATAAAATGGAAAGGTGGAATAAGGCATGAGTGAATGGATGGGTGATAATAGGAGAAATCTCTTAAATCCTTGTGCAGCGTTAGCTTCTAAAAGAGAGGACAACTTCCAATGTTGTTTGTCCCTGGAAACCAAAATGTTTAATTTAAGATTTTCGACTAAGACATAGACAGACCCTCAGCGCATAACACATGAAAAGACAAGCTCTGAACATCAACAAATGACAAGAAACTAACAGTGAGGACAAAAACAACAGCGACAGCATAATAAGCAAGCAGTAAAACAATAATAACAGTAACTATAATTAATTTGTATCTCAATGCATGCTGGGAAGTGGGAACAAGCCAAAGCATGCATTGGAATGACCCAAAGATCATTTTGTGCTTTAAATGGAAGCAAAAAAAAAAAAAAAATCTTTCTTTTACAGTTATACAAGTACATTATGATAAATTCCAAAATTTCAGCCATAAATAAATTATAAATATTAGCCAGATTATGTTCATTACCTGTCTGATGTATGCTTATGCTGAAATATAATTAAACAATGGTATGTAGATTAAAAAAACTTATATCGCGTGTCATTGTGTGTAGGGAGTTTGCTCACGTGATTTATTTTCCGCGCTTCAAAACTTCTAATGTTTTGGCACTAATTTTATGCCCTTTCTCTCTCTAACTTCCCTCAGTCTCGTTCACTCGGATGTACGTCATTGCTTACATTGCACGAGCAGCCCTTGATCACTTGGAATCCGATATGGGGTTGATTTTTTATTTATAGTTTTTTCCTTATAAATTTGTTTACACACCAAGGAATGTATGTATGCTTGGGCTGTTAAAAAAATCTTAAACAGGTCCACCTGATTCAACTCATCAGCTCATTAACCCATGTGATAATGAGCTGATGAATTGAATCAGGTGTGTTTGATTAGGGAGACAAAGAAAACGTGCAGTGTTGGGGGTCCTTCAGGAGCAGGGTTGAGGAACACTGCCCTATATCCTTTAGGATGAATAAGATGATTTGTAACTGTATTAAGCAGAGTCTCTATGCAAACTGGAGTGAATCTAGCATAGAGTCCATAGTGGAGGTCAAATGACTGGCCAAAAACAACTCCATCATTTTAAACAAGTTATTGCGACAGGCCGAAAATCATTTGGCATGATACTTGCACCGGGCTTTTTTGGCAAAGGGCTAATTATTGAGAATTTCCATAGTTTTGGCACTGTGTATGTGTCTAAAAGAAATTATATAACCTTACAAAAACTACTTTTAATTGAGGAGCACAATATTTAAGAAGACAGGCTTGTTGACTTCGGAAAAACCTTATATCCACTGAGAGAGAATTTAGTGCACGAGGAATGAACAGTGCATGCAAATCACTGACACATTTGGCTGACGCCAAGGCCAGAAGCAGATCTGTCTTGAAAGACAGGGCCTGAATGGAAATATTTCCCAGGTGTTTTAAAAGGCTGTTGAGACAAAGCATCCAACACCATGGAGAGATCCCACTCTGGAACAGCTCTTCTAGTGACTGGAAGAGAATGGCAAACGCCCTTCATAAATCTATGAAAAAGGGGGTGTTGCCCCACCATACTGCCGTCAAAACCAACATGACATGCAGCAATAGTCGCTAAATAGACCTTAATATTAGAAAAAGATATTAGAGAACTTGAGAGAGAGCCTGGCCAATTTCAACCAGCGCTCCAGCGATGTGCCGCTTTTCACTATCGGGGAGACCAGATAGATTAAGCCACAGTGCACGGACAGCTTGATGGGCATTACAGAGAACTAGGTCATTAACAGTTACAATCTCCTTCCAGAGAGTGGGTGACGGAAACCCTTTCTCCAGTTGTTCCCCCATGTTGACCAGGAGCTCGGCCTGGTAAGCTGAAAGCAGGGAGGAGATGTTGAGGGCTCTTACAGCCAAGGCCAAAGCTTTATAAGAGGCCTGGTGGAAGGACGCGGAAAAGCTATCCATTTTGCCAGGGAGAACAGGTTTGAGAGGGGTGAGCAGCCCACCTTGAGAGGGATTAAGGTGCCTGGCGATAGAGGGCTCAAATGATGGGCGGGGGTTACCCATGACATGCGAGACAGAGTTAGAGGTTGAGCTAGTCTCCCCAGCAATTCTTCATATGTTTTGCACATGCAGGGAGGACAGGGAAAAGCTGCTTTCTAGTGGTGTTTGATGACTGTTTTCAGTCATTCAGTCTGTTGTAAATCCATCTGTTAATACATTGTCTGTTGCCTCAGATGCTCTATGTTAAAACTTCCAAAGATTTTTTATTAACAAAATCACTAACTTAAGACTTAGTGTCTGCCCTAATTTAACTGTCCCCCCAAATCTTGACACCTGCTTCTGGTTTCTGGGAGGTTTTTGATCCTATCAACCTCCAGACACTGAAGGACGTGACTATCAAGCCCAAACCTTCATTTTGTCCTAATGATATCATTCACCCGAGATTTTTTAAATTAATCATTGATTCGGTTGGGACAGGTATGGTATCTCTTATCAACAAGTGTCTCAAAACGGGCTCTGTTCCTGCCAATCTTAAAGTGGCTACGGTCACTCCTCTGCTCAAGAAGCCTTCACTAGATCCTTCTGTTTAAAAAAAAAAAAAATCAGCCTATCTCTGTCTTACCTTTCATTTCTAAGCTATTGGAGAAAATTGTACTGGATCAACTCCAACACTTTTTGTCAAATAATTGTATCTATGAGGTTTTTCAATCTGGTTTTCGGACTGCTCACAGCACTGCGTCCGCCCTCCTGAGAGTGTTAAATTATATTTATCTCTCCACTGATTCCGGAGATACTGTGGTTCTTGTTCTCTTATATCTTTCGGCAGCTTTTGATACCACTGACCACCCTACTCTTTTATCTAGACTAGAGTCTTGGGTGGGTCTAAAAGCTTCTGTTCTGACTTGGTTTCAGTCATACCTGTCTGACAGTAAGGTCATTTCTCCAGCTCTATGGCACCTCTGACCTGTGGTCTTCCACAGGGTTCTATTTTGGCTCCTTCTCTATTTTCTCTCTACATGCTACCTCTGGGCGCTATTCTAAGGAAACAAGGTGTATCATTTCATTTTTACACGGACAACACCCAAATTTATATTCCAATCAAGTGAAACAACCCTGTAGCGATAAATTCTCTTCTGCTATGCTTAGAGGAGGTTAAAGCATGGCTAGCCCAAAATTTCCTCTTTCTAAATGAAGACAAGACTGAGGTATATAAGGTGTATAAGCCCTGATTTAGAGAGTCTATTGGCTTTTAAATCCCCAGGGGTGCAGAACTCAAATTTGACAAACACATTTCATCCGTAATCAGTTCCAACTCGTCTACTGTCTAAAATCAAAGGCTTTCTCACTCCGAAAAACTCTGGAAATGGCTGTTCATGCATTTATAACGTCCTGGCAAGTTTACTGCAATTCCTTATATTGCGGTATATCAAGTTCTCAAATTGCTCGTCTTCAGTTAGTCCAAAATGCTGTGGCCAGACTTATTCATAAGTGTCGCAAATATGACCACATCTCTCCGATTCTCAAATCTCTACACTGGCAGCCAGTTCGACAGAGAATAGATTTTAAAATTCTACTCTTTCTTTTTAAAATCTCTACATAACTTAGCTCCTGCCTATCTCTCTGAACTTGTTCATCCTTACACTCTGTCCAGAAGCCTAAGATCATACGACTAGGCTTTGTTGGTAGTCCTTCACATTAGACTTAAGCGTAGAGGGGGATGCATTTGCGGTGGCAGGGCCACGACTCTGGAACACCCTGCCTCTAGAGATTAGAACGGCCCCGGTCTGTCTTCAAGTCTCTGTTAAAAACCTACCTGTTTTCTTTAGCATATTGATCTCTATTTTTAGGTTGGTTTACCTATTTTATATTTGAGTCTGATACTGTTTTGCCACTCCTGTTTTTCCATTCTATATTTGAGTCTGACACTTTGCCACTTCTGTTTGACCATTTTATATTTTAGTCTGATACTGTTTTGCTACTCCAGTTTTAAGGTTGCTCTTAGCTTTGCTGCTTTTATTTGTGTTTTATGTGTTGTTTTGCAGATATTATTTTCTTATTATTTATCTGGTTGTTCTGTAAAGCACTTTGGTCAGCCTAGTGGTTGTTGTAAATGTGCTATATAAACAAAGCGAACTTGAACTTAAACTTGAACTAAACATCAGTCTATCAATAGTCCACAGGATGCCTTCAACAGAATTTGTCGATCTGTCGGAAGCAGACTTTGGGGCCATCCAACCAGGTTGATTAATTGCAGAATATTTTACCCTGTTATTTTTTACTTCATAATTAATCACACTAAATTAACATATTTAATTGACAGCCCTACTATGTACAAATGCAGACGGACCTAAGGGCCTACACTCACATAAGGACTGTATATACACAATAACCTTAAAAGGTAACATGAAGGTTTTGCATAAAACATCATATTAAGATTGTGATTAATTAATATGTATTTTTAAATAGGCAGCTGAGTGTTATCTGCTACAGTAAATGTTTGTCTGTGTGGGTGTCTGCACACATGTGCGACCGCTTTTCTTTTTCTGAACCTTAAAATTTATAGAAGTCACATCATAATTCTGGAAAGTGCATCATCAGATCCATCTCTGCAGGGAGCTTCTGTTTGTAAGAAGGGTCTGTAATGCCAGACTTTTTGACACAGGGCAGATTCATACATAATCTGTTTAATTGATAGAAATCAAACGGGACCTGGCACAGACCAAAGCCTGTTTCTCTTTCTTAAAGCTACACTGTGTAATATTTTAAGTTGATTTTTAGCAAAAAACACTTTGTTCTTTCAAAATTATACGTTCTCATTAATGTGTAATCACTTCAACCAACTAATTATGCATTCTCGTAAGTGTATAATCTGCCATTTAGAATGCATACGAGCGAGTCGCTCGAATGGCGGAAGCCATGTTGCGCATCCATCTTGAAAATATATTAGACAAAGAGGGACATAACTGGAAATTCAAGCTTCGCCTATCGCGTTTTTACACTCAGTGGCACCGAGGCGAATGCGAGGGGGAGATTACTCACGACTGCCGGCAGATTTGAAATAATACGGCCACCGTAGGTGTTAAAACGCCCTCGGAATGGGAGGGGCTAGAAAGTAATATTCAGTTGGTAGTCATATACAATTTCACTGCTAGATGGGAGTAAATCCTACACAGTGTAGCTTTAATGATTAATTAAGCTGGACAAGGCTTTTTTAAGAGCCTGCATGAAATAAAGTCGTTATTGTTTCTATTGTATTCTTTTCTTTTTTTTTCTTTGGCATACTTACACCACACTGGAAAAGCAACACATAAAAAATTGCATTCAATGTCAATACAAAACTAGCATTTGTTTTTGTATACATTTTTGTTGTTGTTAAAGACCAGAAAATGTAAATGTAGCAAACTCATGGAAGCACTTAAAAATAAAAAATCACTTTGGCCTTCAGAGTTACTGTAGTGGAGCCATGTTTCTTTGTTTAGAAGATCATTGAGCTGAAGACACAAAATATTGCAAACAGAAAAAAAAAAATGTCTCAACCAACCTCAATTCAACCCACACAATACAACCCTTAGCACCATGAGAAGATAAAAAGAATCTGTTTTCTTTTTCAAAACGCCTGACCTTCAGCCAGAGACATTAACATAACTCTTTTCTCAGTAATCCAAATTTGACCAAAGAGTTGGACAAGAAAGACATTTATGCAGGATGTGACCTCTACAGAAGAGAGGAGAAAAGGCCAGAGATATGCTTCAGTATTTGGTGGACATTATTCGCTTCTGAAAGCTTCTCAAACATTATTAAAATGAATCAGCATCATATGATACTATGTGGAAAAATAGATGCCAAAAAAAATTATACAGAAAGATACATGGTCTGCCAGTGATAAAAGATCAGCATCATGATGTTTTACTTCTCATTCAAAGCACTGTAGCCAGGTAAAAAAGGATGAGTCCCAATTTCATATTTATTAAAAAAATTATATATTTTTTTTTTATTCATTATAAAGATATACTATTATTAAATTAAGATTAATAATATTATTTTTTTATTATTTATTACATTTATTTTAAATGATATCAAAGTTGAATGATCTGTCTTTTATAGTTTGGTTGCTATGAAAGAAAAAATCCTTAGATCATAACTGGATTATGTGCTCACCATAATATGTCCGGTTCCACATTCTCTTTGTGACAGATTCTCCTGAAGGTCGATCCTGTCCCTCTGAAAGACTCTCATTTAGAGCATTGCAGTACAACATCAGACCGTCATAGAAACCACCTGAGATGATGTTCATCTGAAAGAATCAAATATCCAAATAAGTGAATGCACATATGTGAAAAATTCATAATCATCACTATGAGGCTACTCAAAGATTTATACAACTATTTATTTACCTTTATTTTCAATTTACAAGTCAAGTCGCCTTTACACAAAATGCCTTTGCAATTTATACAATACAGATTTTCAAAGCAGTTCTAGGGATAAACAGGAAAATAATGATTCAATGATGCAAACAGAGTTCAGTTCTGCTGCAAAGCAGCTCTAAAGAGAAAATAGTGTCATTGTTCAGCTGAGGTCAATTTAGTGTTGATTCAGTTCTGTTCAATAACTGTGTAAAGACCATCAAATAATAAATTAGTTTAATTCAGCTATAAAGCTGCTCTGGAGAAAACAGTGATGTCATCGTCCAGCTCAGTTCAGTTCTCATCCAATAGTGTCAGTACAGTCAAAATCAATAATAATTGCTATATATGTATATATGTACGTGTATGAGTATTTACATAAAAACTATGCGCATTACAAATCAGTCCAGCATCCAGAGTAAATCGTGCTGGTACTGATGGACATGTTAGATTGATTTTCTTGACACACATCCTACCTGGAGCATGCTATTATGCTGTTGGTTTTCTGAATACACCTGATCTGAATCCTTTACCAAATATTTGTCAGAAATGAAAAAATAAAGTCAGACTATGTGAGGCACAGGGTAAAGTGCTTCATCTCTTAATCTTTTGTCCCAATCCATTCAGACCATTTTACCCCTGCAGAGATTCATTTGCATGTAAATGAACAGAACTGATGAGAGAGTTGCTTTTTTAAAGCACAGTCGCTGGGTAAAGAGTTTTTTCTTTTCATATTTCAACTCACTCAAGCCCTGTCACTTTCTGTATGTGAACTGGGACACAGAAAAACACTTGAATATGGTCTCCGAAGCAAACCTCTCAATTAGAATCCACACTGAGTGGAAAATCCACAAAGCCTCATACAAATTAAGACAGATGTGCTCATACAGCTTGTTCAACTAGGAGAGAACAGAGATAAACATATAGTTCCTCTCAGGAGCACACCCTGGTGTTAAATACCCTGTTAAAAATACCTGTTTTCTCTCCTGTGTCTGTGTGAATGTGTCTGTATGCATGTTGTTTTGAGATGCACTGTGATAAAGAGATCAGACAGTTGCTGAATTGAACTAAATTAACTGTCTACACACCTATTATATGCACCATACTCTCTAATAACCAGCAGACCCATTAAAAGGCAAATACTCAAACACAGCTAACTAGACACAATTTTTTTTTCTTGCATTAAAATACATTCTCCTGATGGATGCAGAGCAGCTTAAACCATTTGACCTGAAAATTGCAGGTGTGCGTCACATTAATTTCATAACCTGGGCCTCAAACATACCCTAGAAATCTAGACGCACCCTAGTGGCAGCAAATGTAATTTGCAGCCAGGGTCGTTTAGTAACTCTCCGTTGGCTTGCGATATCCTATTGCGTGCAGAGGGAATTTGAAAGACAACCGTTTATCCCGCCCTTCGGATTGAGCCCTGCTAATGGTGTGTTCCCAGATCCAACATCTTGATGTGGGTCTGGCTTGTAAGGCCTCAAACACACACACACACACACACACAGATATATAATTATGTTCAACCTTTACCATTTGGAGAGAAAAAGAGCAAAAGTGCATTGCATCCTGTTCCTTTGTGCATTATTTAGTGAATAGATGACTATTATAGAAAAAAACGGTAAACACACATAAATGCACTTGGCTGAAAAACATAAATTTATTCATTTTGAGGAAGAAGGTCCCTTCAATCTCTTTATGAGAGAAGCCTGGCTGTAATGGGGGCACACAGAATTTTTAACGAGATAAGAGAATAAAGAAATAAATAGTAATTGCAACGGAAGATAGAAAAGATGCAGAGCACAGTAGAGTCTTGACAGAATAGGCGCAATAATAAAATAATGAAAAATGAAAAGGTAAAGATAAATCAGTTCATAATGATCTCTCTTACCAAAGAATCATCCACTGTGAAGTTGAACATCCGTTTGGCATCCGATTTTAGATTAGTGACAAACTCTTTGTACTCCTGATTCTGTGGCTCTAAGTAGGTCAGAATCTTCACACTCTGAAAAATATACAAAATATATACAAATTTACTCTGAGGCAAATATCTATTCTAAAAAAAATTATATCAAATATATAAGCAACTACTGTGTGTTTGTGAGTGTGAGTGTATATATATATAATTATATATATATATATATATATATATATATATATATATATATACAGTGAGGAAAATAAGTATTTGAACTCTGTATAGACTGGCTAAGCCACGCCAGAACCTTGATATGCTTCTTACAGAGCCACTCCTTGGTTATCCTGGCTGTGTGCTTCGGGTCATTGTCATGTTGGAAGACCCAGCCTCGACCCATCTTCAATGCTCTAACTGAGGGAAGGAGGTTGTTCCCCAAAATCTCGCAATACATGGCCCCGGTCATCCTCTCCTTAATACAGTGCAGTCGCCCTGTCCCATGTGCAGAAAAACACCCCCAAAGCATGATGCTACACATGACCGCATCTGACATCTGCATCCGCATCTGCATCTGACCACATGACTTTCTCCCATGACTCCTCTGGATCATCCAAATGGTCATTGGCAAACTTAAGACGGGCTTTGACATGTGCTGGTTTAAGCAGGGGAACCTTCCGTGCCATGCATGATTTCAAACCATGACGTCTTAGTGTATTACCAACAGTAACCTTGGAAACGGTGGTCCCAGCTCTTTTCAGGTCATTGACCAGCTCCTCCCATGTAGTTCTGGGCTGATTTCTTACCTTTCTTAGGATCATTGAGACCCCACGAGGTAAGATCTTGCATGGAGCCCCAGTCCGAGGGAGATTGACAGTCATGTTTAGCTTCTTCCATTTTCTAATGATTGCTCCAACAGTGGACCTTTTTTCACCAAGCTGCTTGGCAATTTCCCCGTAGCCCTTTCCAGCCTTGTGGAGGTGTACAATTTTGTCTCTAGAGTCTTTGGACAGCTCTTTGGTCTTGGCCATGTTAGTAGTTGGATTCTTACTGATTGTATGAGGTGGACAGGTGTCTTTATGCAGCTAACGACCTCAAACAGGTGCATCTGATTTAGGATAATAAATGGAGTGGAGGTGGACATTTTAAAGGCAGATTAACAGGTCTTTGAGGGTCAGAATTCTAGCTGATAGACAGGTGTTCAAATACTTATTTGCAGCTGTATCATACAAATAAATAGTAAAAAAAATCATATATTGTGATTTCTGGATTTTTTTTTAGATTATGTCTCTCACAGTGGACATGCACCTACGATGACAATTTCAGACCCCTCCATGATTTCCAAGTGGGAGAACTTGCAAAATAGCAGGGTGTTCAAATACTTATTTTCCTCACTGTATATATATATATATATATATATATATATATATATATATATATATATATATATATATACACACACACACACTATATACAACTGTATATAAGACCATGTATCTTTCTGCAATTTATAAGCAATTTTTTACAATTAACTTTGTATACTAATAACCTAAATTGTATACTAATAAATGCAAAGGTTATTAAATGCTGAAAAAAATATATTGATAACTGTTAGTTAATGCATTAACTAATGCTAACAAATGAGACCTTATTGTATAGTGTTACCCACATTTTTAGACTAAAGCACTTCTCTTATGAAGTTACATACATATATGAATAGTTTGGTCAGGTTGGTCTGTTTTTATATTGTGTGCAATAATAATCTACCAAAGCTAAGCTCCATTGAGCATCAGCATGTCCTGAATCTGCTGTGCGTGGGTTCATCAGTGGGTACGTAGTGTTGGAGTTCAGACATTTCTCACGCTCTGCACAGAAACCCTTCCACTATCAAAACAGGCAGCTGTTATCACAGTAGGGGCTGCTGACTGCGGTTCTGTGACACCGACCAAAGCTAGAGTGAACTGCATAGCTTTTGATAAGAATATGGCTCAGATTTTGAGCCCCCTGAAGCATAGCAGGGATTGTTTTGTGTAACAGGGGGTTTAAATAAAATGCATTGTTATTATGTCACCATACAGACTAAAAGCCAGGCTCTTTTTAAGGTTCAAGAGATGAGACAACAATTCTGTTGAAAAATCTTCATAACTGTCTCTCTTCTCCTTTATCATGATCATAATAATTATTATCTCAAATAGTATAATATCAGTTATATTTCTGTTAGCAAAACTTAACAGACCATGAAACTAAGGATGTTGAGTGTGTGTGAGTGTTTGTGAGTGTGTGTGAGTGTGTGTGTGTGTGTGTGTGTCCAGACATAGGGCTTACTGGACAGACTTTTAAAAAGACAGCTGATTACAACAACCTGCAACACCTCCTTAGAGAGCAATACAGACAAACTGACTAAATTCAGAGAAAATACCTTGAATTAAGTTTATTTGGTAAGACTTAATTTGATGGTCCCCTTACAGACATTCAATTGACTATAAATTAACTTTACAACTACATGTCAAGTTGTCAACTTATTCTACGAACCCCAACCCTAACCTAACAGTCTTCTAGTCTACAAACCAGAGTAACCATTTATTTTATTAGAGAATATATTGAATTAAAAAATGTTCCTCTGTTAAGCATAAACCACTTTAAATTGTGTTTTATTTCTGCTTTAAACAAGAAAAAATAAATGTCAGTGGAGTAAGAAAAAACAAAGATAATTTCTCAGAAAATAAATGAATATTTTATGCAAATATTATAAAGTTTTAATATTATCATATTTATAGTAATAATTAAATATTAAAGATTATTATTGATATTTAAAAATACAAAATGAATGAAACTGAAAATGATTATTGGCAGTGTATGTCCTCATCACTATTTGTCCATCCCTCTCTCTCATGTTTTATGAAAGGCTTTAGTTACCTGGAAGGCCTCCTTGGCAAAGACATCATCTGGGTCTCCTCTGGCCCATGGCTGCGAAGGCCTGGACTCCAAACTGCGTCCAAAGATGTCAATGTAGAAGAAGACATACTCCTCCTTGGGGAGACCTGCCCTGTGGAAGTGCACCATCAACTGCCGGAAAATATCCGGAGAACAGCATACAAACACCACTGTAATGAGAAAGAGAGAGAGAACATATCGACATGAGGAAAAAACTTTAGCCTCCTTATAATTCCCTCCCCTTCACACACAAACACATATTCTGGTTCTATGGAGCATTGAGGATATCAGGAGCTCAAATATAGCTTTTTTGTACTCCCATTAGCATTTTTACCAGAAATGACTTCGTAATCAATATCACAACGTCATTACTTCAGCATGACGTGCCAGTATAATGCATCCAGACAGGAATTAGCGTGTGCACGTTCATTTTCATGTGTGTGTACAGTAAGTGTGTCTGTAATGGTGCATTAATGCATTTATGGCTCTGAGTGAATCTGGACTGTCTGTTCTATGCTTTTAGCATCGCACGTCATACATTAAAACATGACTTTGATGATTCATTCACAATGCATAATATAATTTTCCTAATCAGTATTTTTGTCTTTTCCAGTAATATAAATCTCTTAAAAAATATAAATGTATGTAAAATAAGTTCACTTTTATCCACATGCAAAATTGCATAAGACATTAAGATATTTTCATAGAATCAATCCATCCATCCATCCATCCATTCTCAAACCTTCTTGCTGTGAGGAAACAGTGCTAACCACTGAGCCACGAGCCGCCCACAGAGAATATACATATTAAAGTTAATTTTTTAAGCTTATTTTATCAAAATATTGTGAAGTTTTTTGTTAATTTTTTTTTTAAATGTTATAGGTCAATAAAGTTACTTATATACTTACATACATAAATACATACACACACACACACACACACACACACACACACACACACACACACACACACACACACACACTATAAGATATACAATATAAAAATATATAAAACATTCTCTGAAAATAGGTCTTAATATCTTATGCAGTTTTGCTTCTCAAATAAATATATAATGTTTAAAATATGTTTAGATATTTTTATTGGAAAAGAAGTAAAAAAAACTGATAAAGAAAATTGTTCTCACAGTGTAAATATAACCAGTAGAAACATTTTCTATTTCCATTATTCATGTGATATTGTGCTGAACAGGATGTTTCATAAAAATGATAAGGGATATATTTTATATGAAAAGGATGTTAAGCTTCTCCTCAACATTTCAGATAAGAAAAAAAACATTCAGGCGCGAGAAGGAACCACAAATAGTGAAAGAAAGCAAAATGCTTCATTAATTCTGATCAAATGAGTGAAGTGATCACAGAGACGAGGAGAGAGAGAGTGTTAGAACTTGACTCCAGACAGTCATTTGCAGAAGGAGGGTAATTACAGGAGACATAAGCTAATAGCAAGTTATGTGTGTGTGTGTGTGTGTGTGTGTGTGTGTGTGTGTGTGTGTGTGTGTGTGTGTGTGTGTGTGTGTGTGTGTGTGTGTGTGTGTGGTGTGTGTGTGTTGCTCAGTAACAATGTGATTTCAGTTTGAGGATAATAACGAACAAGGTGAAAGATGGATTTAGAATTTTAGAAGAATTCTAAATGAACAACTATCTTTAAGCCTCTCTGCCAATAAAATGATGGAATACAAGTGAAGGATCATGGGGAATATCAATTAATCAATCTATCCATCCATTTATTCATCCATTTATCTATCTGAGACTTCAGAGGCAAGATAACAGAAATAGGCAGAGGCTATAATTCAACATGTACACAGAAAATTTCAAAAAATCAAAAAAAAAAAAATTAGTAAGTATTTTAAACAAAATACTTTTTAAGAACCTGAAACAAAACCTGTAATTAACCTGTAAACGTAGCCTGAGAACAAACAGATCAGTGTCAACCAGTAAAGGTCAGAATGGAGGGACAGGATCTAGATGGAGACAGACAAGCCAGTCAGTCTGTCTCAGTCTATCTTTGTATTGGCAGATCTGGGTAGATGTGGGTAATGAGAGAGTCCAATGACAACGACAGGCAAAGCTTGTTGAGTTGGGCAAATGTGTGTATATTTCAAAATCTAACATAGCATCTGTATGCTCAACAACCAAATTTGAAAGCTTTGTAATTTTCTCAAAAGGACTTAAAAAAAAAACATCTCTATACCTCAGTACACAAAGGAAACATTCTGGTTTCTAACTGGTCTAAACTGGTTATTAGCTGGTAGAATTTTATTTTTGGATCAGCAACAAATCTTCTTCAGCATTCTCTATTAAGTCATACAGGTTTGGAATGACATGTAGGTGAATAAACATACATTTTATTTTTGTGTTAATTCTCCCTTTAAGGTGTAACTTCGTCAATTTTCAACCAGCTTTGAATTGTTACGATGTCGGTAGTATAATTAAATGAACAATGTGATGTAAAACGCGTCATCTGGCGGACTTTTGACAGCTCCAGGGCTTTCGTGAAAACTACAGATTATACTTTAAAATATGTTTTAATCCTTGCCCATGGACAGTCGGATCAACAGAGGGTTATTAAAAGAACATTTATAGTAAGGGTAGGTTTAATCACTGAAAATTGTATCGTACAACAGTATGTCTACTGGTAAAAATGGAACATTGTGGCAAATGCTTTTTTTATCTGTATGTGACGGTATTTGGCTTTGGGAGGTTGGGCGGTACTAATTAAATGACAGTTTCTTTCAGTTTTTCCCCTCCGTTTGCACTGTAAAAAAATTCTAAGCCTCCCAAATCAAAAAATCCAAATCCAAGTGAAATTCTGTAAATTATAAAATTAAATTGACAGATTTTCACTTGGGCCAATTGAAATTTACAGAATTTCACTTGGGCCAATTGAAAAATTTAGATGTTATCGGTTACTTGAAATTTTTGATTTGAGGGGGTTAGAAATTTTTTACAGTGTGGCATAAAACAGTGTTTGTGGTCATCCAGTTTGAAATGTTACAAAATGTTATAAAATAGTTTTTTTTTTTTTTTTCAGATTTTCTGTTTCTTGCACCCAGGAAGAATATTTTTCTACCTATTTGGCAATTTTCCTACCTATTTGGCAAAAGGGAACACAACAGCCTTTTTTATCTAGTCAGGTATCAATTTAGCTGGTTAACCAGCAAAGTAAAGAGGGTAAAATACAGCCCACAATATCAGTCTGCAGGCTAGTAACACTTACATGTGAAAATGGCGAATATAAGAGGGTAAAGTCCTACTGTGAGTGAGTCAGAGGTTCAGTTCTTTGTGTCTCAAGTCAATACTGAACCACAGAGCAAGACCTTTACATTTGCCCAACATGACTTTTGCCATATACCTACACTGTCTATCAGAAAGAAAGAAAGAAAGAAAGAAAGAAAGAAAGAAAGAAAGAAAGAAAGAAAGAAAGAAAGAAAGAAAGAAAGAAAGAAAGAAAGAAAGAAAGAAAGAAAGAAAGAAAGAAAGAAAGAAAGAAAGAAAGAAAGAAAGAAAGAAAGAAAGAAAGAAAGAAAGAAAGAAAGAAAGAAAGAAAGAAAGAAAGAAAGAAAGAAAGAAAGACCGTTCATGACAGATCAGGACAAGAGCGACTGCACTAACTACATTTGCTATGATTACGAAGGCACGTCCATAGTATAAATGCAATTCTGTTTGGGAAAGGAGAATGTCAGGTGTGAGAAGCAACCCGTCAGAGAGATAAAGCAGTCCATTACACACTGAAATGCACATCATTATCAGATGAAGCCCTTGAGAGGGACTTCTGGTAGATATCCAGCCTAACGGGGAGAATTGCTATTTTCAATGCTGTTAAACATTAACTAGCACTGAGCAAATGAGTTCAGGCACTTCGCTTTCCTCAGACGCACACGTAAAAACATTCCTAAACATGTTTTCCCTGGACAGGAGTGACAGACCATGAGTGGGTGTTTTTGTGGGCCAAATAGAGTTTAACTTTTGCATATACTCAACAGAGTTCAGTCTACAAATAGCACTAGTTGGTTGCTTAGGTATTGTAAGAAGGCATCTAATAAGAACATACTGTGAATCGGTAAGTCAACATGGCATCTGAAGCAGTGACATATTATATTTTATCTAAAATGACGAGCAACAAAACAACTGACCTCACATTGAGAATGTATTTTAAATATTTATGTCACACCACAACTATTTAAAGCTACACTAAGTATTTTTCAGCTGGTCATGTCATGTAATGTCAGTATGTCCACCCCAATGAGACGACCCACTCCATGTAACATAAAAAAGCTTTTTTAGGCAACTGATACAATTTGTCTCATTTGAGCAAACTTGATTTTAAGCACCTTACCTTTTCTTTCACCTTAAAGTATTATTCATTCCTTTAATAATAAACAAAGCTGACCAAAATTTCTACGAAAAGTAATTGTTGAATTATATCTAACTGAATAACTGAAGTAATTGTTGAATTATTACATTGAAATCTACAATTGTCAATTCATTTATACTGTACACATTTAAATGAAAAATAAAAACAAAACAAAAAATGTTAAAACAAGAGGATAAATTGTCTTGTGATATGATATTGCTGGCCAAATCAAAGGTAATCATGGGCCAACCTTAAATTTTCTAATTAAACTTTATAAACATAGCAGGCTCCTATTCTTCTGAATAGAATTGGCTGAGAAAAAAATCTTAATTTTTTTATATAGACAAGAGAATTGTCCATTATTTCAAAACTGTGCACTCCACTATATCATCACACCAATTAGACCATGAGTAAGAGAGAGTCTGTCCTCCCAACAAGGAGCTTGCATGCAATCAGATGAGGAGGTACGTTGTAATTGCAATCGAGAAAAATGGCCGCACACAGCGCAGTAATGATAATGATGGGCTCAGCTCAGAAAATGCAATGCCATTCTCTAAAAGAAACCAGCTACAATCACACTGACAGCCAGAATCAGTGTGTACAGTTTTCTGTGTATTGAGTTTGAAGTATACAAGACCGCTTGTGTTCTCTGAAAATAACATAATTAGGAAACAACTTCATGTTCACAACATCAACGTGTGCTCTGCCCTTACTGTTTGTTTTATTGTTTTCTCTATTTGCCATTTTTAACTGCTGTCTGTCCGCTTTTTTTGAGTGAATAGTTGAAACGACTGTAGCTCTATGATCTGAGAATTTATGAAAATGTTTGATCAATCAGAGCAGACTGTTATAGCTTCATTCCTGCACTGACTCTAATCTATCCCATTTAAATGCAGGACTTGATCTGTTTTGTTTAAGCTCTGCCACCCTTCCCTTTCCCCACTGATTAGGTTTTTCTAAAGAATATCGACACTAAAAAGCAGGCACAACACTCACAAAATGATCAGATAATTACAACAGGAAATAGCAATTCTATTGATCTGGATGGAATCCTTGAAGCCCATTTTCTCATGTGCATGTTGAGCATGATAGGGGAGCAGACAGCGACACGGACGGGCTTTATGCGTGCTTATTTATTCAGCCTGATGGGGTTTAAAGGGACTGCATCAGCATTTATTTTACATTTATGGATATATATGAATGTTTATGTATTATTTATTCATATGAAATGGCAGTAGTACATCTTCCCCCGGTTTCACAGGCAAGGCTTCAGATTAGTCCCAGACTAAAATGCATGTTTGAGCTGTTTTAACCGAAAGCAACTTGCTCTAAAAATATGTCAGTGCCATTGCTTTGTCTCAAAATATAAAAAATGTCTAAGGCACGTTCCCCCTGCAGTCAATAATTTTTTCCCATAAAACTCATCTTTAATCACCAAAATTACATATTTAAACGTTTTTTATTTTAATGTTTTTTCTTCATGCCTTAAAATAGCTTGAATGTAACTCTACACTCTTGCCTCTTTTAGTATACCCGGTTCTATGAATATGCAAATGAGCCCCGCCTCCACTCTCTCATACCAGTCCAGAGATCCAATCATTGACGATCACACGTTGATGTGATTAGTTACAAGGTAGTTTGTGACGTCAGAAACACCGTCGATTTCAAAACGCGTTTTTGAGACTGTCTTTGGTTCAGTGCAGATTTAAGGAGAAAATACTCAGCAATGGTATTGACTGGTGAATTCGCACATGGATTGTCTTAAAGCATATTAAAAACACCACATCAAACAACATTAAAAACTTGATTTTCACCACAGGGGGCTTTAAATATCCTAATTGAACTAAGGCCTAATCCTGGCTTAATTCTAAGCCCTGTCAGTGAAACTGGGCCATTATGACCCAGACTCTTTTATATCTTAAAGAGATGGTTCTTACAGAAATGCAAAATATTAGTGCATTCCTGGAACTGGTTGTCGTTACACTACATCCTTATGCATAGCTTTCTGCCAGGACTTTTACAGGCTTTTCGCGGAAGTGACCTCGACGTCCGGGTTAGCGGTAGCATAAGCCATCAGGCAAGTGTTATTTAAATAAACTCCTGATGTACTTACAAACTTTCCAATGCCTCGTTTTATGAGTACAGAACCTATTTGTACTACTGTAGAAGTTTGGTACCATTCTGGGCATTATTAGTGGGGTAATTTACGAGATACAACCTTGGATCCACTAGCGCCTGCACTAAGCTATTCGGCAGATATCTTTAAATAAGCTCTAACTTTAATAATGTTCGACCAAGAGAAAAAAGGCTTCTGGGGGGGCGGCTCGAGGTCATGGTGCAAAGGAGCCTAGGTTGATTTTACTCCGAACCATTTAAACACAACATTATTTTAACATTGTAAAAGAGTTTTGTGGATTTCAGTCAATGTTTGAGGCGTAGTGTAATTCAAAAAATTTGAATTTTACTTTTAGAATTTAAACACAAATTTAGTCTCTCAATATAGAAGACTCATATTGCACTACACTGATTTTTGTCCAATCAAGTGCTCTCTAGAACAAGAGAGTCCCACCCCCAAATACCACCTGCAACCAACAAGTAGCAAATCATGATTCATGAATGTGACTTAACAAAAGATGAACCACAAAATATTTCCCACCTAAACTTCCTGTTTAAAAAAAGAAATGCATCATCAACATATAAGGAAAATTGCTCTCAGTCTTTAAAATGGTGATTTTGCATAAAAATGGAGATTTCCAATCATGCTCATCAAAAATGGACACAAGGAAGTTAATAAATCTTAGAACAAAAACAGAGTTTGGGGGGGAAAACTAAGCACATTTAGAGAGGACTGCTTAACGGAAATCTAAAGTTTGACTGCAAGCAACTAAAAATGCAGGCTCTGGAACCATTTTTTGTCTGTCATGTCCAGCCTGTCATGTTTCTCTTCTAATGCTGTTTAACAAAAGCCAGTATAGGGTTACAAATTATATTAGCGCAGGAATCTGTGTGATGTAAGGGAGGTCTGCCTAACATTACCTCATTCTAGATCAGAGGATGTGAGGTCATGGTTGTATTAAACTGAACCCAATGTTCTGCGGTCACAAAGAGAACATTATGATTTGAGTATTCTGTTCACAGGGGGGCAGATTCAAGACCAGAATAAAGACAAGCCTTCATCTCTACGAATGATAAATGAAGATATGTTTGGGTTTAGGTCTGGAGGTGTTCAGTTACACTGCATTACATCCAAAGGTCAGAAACAATGGGAAATATTGACCTGAAATCTCAGAATACAGCATTCCTCAAGCAGAGAAGCAGTTATAGGCTTATAAAAGTGTGCGATATGAGTATACAATTTTTTTTCATTTTTTTTTTTTCATCTTTCTCTACCTCTCAGTTCAGATAAATTTTTAAGCTGATCCAGATGGATGGAAATGCAGAGAGAAGCAGAGCACGGCCTTGTGGGTAGTTTAGTTCAGCATGGCCGCTCTTGCGCTCGGCAACCATGACGACAAGAGGCCATGAAGCTGTAGACACAAAGATTGGCATTTTACTTGAAAAGATGATTACAGGGTAGACTGATGCTACCGCTCCATCAGAAGAGGAATCGGGGAGGAATTATTTCAAACAATTCCATAAAATGAGCTCTATTAATTTTGAAGAATCATATAGTTCTGCTTGCCCTTGTTCAGAAATCAGAATGTGAAAACCAGACCTTCCTGTTGGCACTCTTGAGTCAAGGTCCTCTTCCTCTTTGATGCAGGTGTAATTGAAGTGATCGAGTACATGGAAAAATGAAACCAGAAGAGCACAATGTGTTTGTGTGTGTATGACAGAGAGAGAGAGAGAGACTGATGTTGAAACACCTGCTGACTTCTGGCCATTAACAGCTTTGCTGTGCTGGATATTTTATCCAAGAGCAAAGCAGCAGCTAAGTGCACATCACTTCAGCACTAAAGAGAGAATGAGAAGTGTTATGAATATGCGTGCATTTGTCAATGTGTTTGTGTAATGATGTGACTAAATAATAATATAAAAAATGTATGTTTAGAGTACTGAATGGACATTCAGATCGTTGTAATTATGAATTAGCTGCACGTCGGACTTTGCAATCTCCAGCTAATGCTCTTTAAATGCCTCAATGTCCAGGAAGAAAGTTCAAGTCCAATTTCATCTGCATTTATGAGCTGGGTGTTTTCCTGTCCCGTCCAGATAATATAGTTTGGTTCAAATAAAATGCACTTGATGATCTCAGTTTTACAAATCTAGTACTGCACTTTAAAGAGACAAGCATTCTGAATCTCCAAACGAAAGAGCACTCGCATGGAAAACTCTAGGATAAGAGCAGGAATACATCAGAGATTCCAATCTCACAGGAGGCGGTGTTGTCTCCATGTGTTGTCTTCCTGTCGCTGATGATGTGAGGGTGTTTTTAGAGAGTTGAGAGGAAAGAGGCAGGAGGTGAGGAAGAGCATTTCAGCTCTTCCGAGATCTACGCAAAAGGTTACGGCTCCACAGGTATTCGCTACATGTTAATCAGTTAGAGACCCCAAAACATTTCTGCATCCACAAAACATTCCCTATGTCATCTGTCGCCAAATCCTCATTTAGGAAGGCACCGAAATTACAATTCTGTCCGAAACAAAGTCAAAAATTATTTTTATGTTATGGCTGGTTATGGCTTTAAAAAAAAAAAAAAAAATTAACTACAAGTGAATTTAGGCAACACAACATTAACAGTACAGTATGAGAAATAGATAAAAATATATATATTTGCTTGAGATTATTGAACTATTAAGTGTTTTAAAGATTAATTTAAGTGAGAATTAGATGACGACATATATATAAAGGCAATAAGGGGGAAAAATGAAAAATGCAAAAAACAACAACTAATAAAACAATGTAAAAAAAGGGCAAAACATATATATATGTATGTATGTATGTATGTATGTATGTATGTATGTATGTATGTATATATATATATATATATATATATATATATATATATATATATACACACATAGTTTTCTATTTATTGTATTGATTATATATATATATATGTATGAAGTCAGCATCTCCATAAAGTTTGTCTGCTGAAGGAAGCATGAAGTGCTCTGAAAATGTCCTGGTAGACGGCTGCGTTGAGTGGACCGCACAGTGGACCAACACCAGCCGATGACATGGCTCCCCAAACCAACACAGACTGTGTAAACTTCACACTGGACTTCAAGCATCTTGGATTGTGTGCCTCTCCATTCTTCCTCCAAACTCTGGGACCTTGGTTTCCAAATGAGATGCAAAATTTGCTCTCATCAGAAAAGAGGACTTTGGTCCACTGTGCTTTATTAAATCCAGAGTCAACACAGCCGTCTACCAGGACATTTTCAGAGCACTTCATGCTTCCTTCATTTTCCAGCAGAATTTGCACCTGCCCCACACTGCCAAAATAACCAAAACCTGGTTCAATGACCATGGTATCACTGTGTAAATACTGTGTGATTTCATGGAATATTCAAATTTTTTGAAATCCTGTTTTCGTGGGTTTTGTTAGCTGGAAGCCCAAATTATGTACAAATAAACAACTAAATACTTGAACTATATATATATATATTTATTACATGGCTTGGCTGAATTCCAATATAGAATGCGGTCTGTTATTTCTTTATAACAGACCGCTGCGAAGTATAACCAGAGCCCGTCTACGGAGAGCCTTGGCACTCCCTATTTAGCCCCATTGTATTGATTTTGGTTGCAGTTCCATTAGAATTCCACTGGGGGTGATCGCGAGCGAGTGCAGACTGAATGGGAGTCAATGGGGCTAAACGGCTAAATGTGTCTCTTTCACCCAAATGCCGTTGAGAAATCTCAGATTTTATTGTAGGTTTTGCAAGTTCAACATGGGTTATAGGTCGAAAGTTGAATGAACGAGTACTTATTTCTTTTCTATTTCTTACAGGTTGAGTTGTTGTTGCCCAGAACACGCTAGCATTCTGCTAATGACGTCAGCATTCTGACGTCATTGACATTTTAAAAGACTTTTTAAACCAAATAAGTGACTCTAAAAAAATCTAACACCCAGCAATGTGTAATGTCTTTGCATCTCCTTTCGAATACAACATTCAAATTACTAGACAAAAAATTATATCCTGAGAAAAGTGGGTTTTGAGGGTTTTTCGCCATAGACCTCCATTCATTCTGCACTCGCTCGCGAGCGCCCCCGCATGGACAGAGACGTGTTACTGCAACCAATCCAGAACCCGGAAGTAAGCAGAGAGTGCCAATTCTCTTCCTATTAGACATTCTCTGGTATAACAGACCGTTGCCATGAAAAACAGCGCGTTGCTATGGACGCGGAACGGACTATTTTCTTTAGCGGAAGCAATACAATCGTTTTTAAATCAATAACCCCTTTTTAAATCAATAATTCGCGGCAAATTATTCATTTATTTTGTAGGTAGCCATGTAATAAGCGGGATAATGTATAGTGAGCCGGTTGTTATAGTGAATAACAACCCCTTCAGGCTGATTCAAGATCCCTCCGCTTCGCGTCGGGATCCCGTTCAGCCTGTCGGGGTTGTTATTCACTATAACAACCGGCTCACTATACATTATCCCTTACATATTAAACCCTTCAAGGGTTTTTAAACCATACACGCAGCCACAGCCTCCACCTCAGACATCATCCATTGCTTCATTCATCTGACTTTTTATGTGTTAGTACAACATTACATTTCTCCCCAGCTGTTCATTGAGTGACTCAAAAGAGCATCCAGTGACTAATGATGAACCATTACAATCTTCCAGTTAGAAAGACTGAATGAACACACAATGAATACAAACTCTGTTTTTGCAGGAAATGCCAACAGATCAGATAGTGTGTGCTAAAATTTATTGCATGCTCACAGGGGTCATAACCTCTGTAAATAAATGTTGTTCAGTTGACATTTTTTACCCCTTTGGGACCTGAAAAAAGGTTTAAAGTACATTTTACCCATTAAAAACTTATAGATACAGGTTTCCTGAGTTCCCCTTTCCGGAAGAACTAATCTGATGCCAAAGTCAAAACATTGACTATATGAGCTACATTTTGTGATGCACTACATCACTGTTACTATAAAATGGATTCTCCTGTTGTTGACATATTGAGCTGTGGCGCTCATAGGAGACTTAGGTTTGAGTCTGGCTCGAATCAAGCATATTGTTTGGGAGAATGGAAAAAACAATTCAGTAGATTACTGTTACATACATCATTCTGAGTAGTTTAATCATGGTTGAGAAAAGCATGGAGAATCGGCAGATTAACAATGACATCATACTCTTAACTTTTCCTGCTGTCCCTCATCTCTCTATCCTTCGCCTTCACTCATTCTTAGTCATGCGTTCTGTGTAATATGCTGAATGTGTTAGTCTGTACACATTTCAATCTGGATCATGCAGCTCAAATCAAGCTCAGGGGACAAAATATGCCATCAAATATACCACAAAGTCACTCATTAGAACCTTCACACTCACCCTCAATGTTCATTGGTGGTAGAAGAATGATATACTGAGACCATCACAACATTTCTGTAAGCATTTAAAGGAACATTACCTCACCCTCATGTCATTAAAAACCTGTATGACCTATAAAGCAGATTCTGCCTGGGTCTACCAAAATAATAAATAAAACCCACACTTTTTACCAGAAAACATATTTTTTCCCCTGCTATTTTGCAATTATATGCTGTTATGGCTTCGGTGTGACTCTTGTTGCACTCTTGAAATTCAGTATTGTGGCACTGCAATTATTATGGGCTCATTTGTAAGTCACGAATTTGACTTCTAACCTTAACGTCACATCTAGGAATCAGTTGGTATGGAAACAGCATGGCAATCGAGGTTAAGTGGATTTTTAAAATTACCTCATCTAGAACATCTCAGAAGCACTGGGAATGTATTAACACAAGGACAGATGCTCACTTAGATGCAGACTGTTCAAGCAAAACAAAAAACAAGCCACTTACCTCTTCCATCATCCTTGATCTTGTGTAGGAGTTCGGAATAGTTAACAGGCCCTTTGTTCTCCTCGAATACCAGGTCCATGGTTGTGATGTTTTCTTCATGCATCTCCGTGTAAAGCCCCTCCAGGGCGAAGTAGCATGCCCTTTCGCCCATTTTGGTGTCACTGAACATCAGCAGGGCATGTTGGTGCCACCCGAAATGCCTGTAGAGGTGGAGGGCGTACTCACCCAGTTTCTTGTGTGTGGGACCCGTGTTTGTGATGGAGGTGTACATTTCCATGAGGAGGAAAGCTACAGCAGGGGCCCCTGCCGTGATCATGGGGACGCCCCAATGAGCAGTGAACAGCCCAACTGGGGAGGAGGTATAGTCACACCCAGGTCCTATGAAGGCCCACGGGTTGTACTCGAATTTCAGGTCCACGGCCATGAGCGGGGCAATGGACTCGGAGCAGATACCGTCCCTATTCTCGCTGTTTGCGAAGATGTGGCGGAGGTGGTGCCGGGGCAGCAAAGTGGGGTCAGCATTGACGCGAGCAATGGCGCGGTCCAGAGCGGGTCCAACGCGGGGCCATGCCCAGGGGTAGGATGTATTGTGTTGAGGCAGAATGACAGCCAGTATGATGTCATCAGTGTGGGTGTGTGCGGGTGTGTGGGACCCTTGGTGTCTCCTGGTCTTGGCACAGGTCAGCAGTGTCCCACAGCACAGCAGCAGCAAAAGCAGCAGAAACATTCTGCCTTCACCGAACCAGAGCAACAGACTCATATCACTGCAGCTCACGCTTCCAACTGATCAGGAACACTACACACACAGACACGTTTATCATATGAGATTCGATTTTATATTTATATTTATTACATGGCTCGGCTGAATTCCAATATAGGATGCGGTCTGTTATTTCTTGATAACAGACCGCTGCGAAGTATAACAGACCGTTGCCATGAAAAACAGCGCGTTGCTATGGACGCGGAACGGACTATTTTCTTTGGCGGAAGCAATACAATCGTTTTTAAATCAATAAACTCCTTTTTAAATCAATAATTCGTGTCAAATTATTTATTTATTTTGTAGGTAGCCATGTAATAAGCGGGATAATGTATAGAGAGGCGGTCGTTATAGCGAATAACAACCCCTTCAGGCTGATTCAAGACCCCTCCGCTTCGCGTCGGGGTCCTGTTCAGCCTGTCGGGGTTGTTATTCGCTATAACGACCGCCTCTCTATACATTATCCCTTACATATATATATATATATAAACATATATAATAGTTGAGTATTCATAGATGTTTTTTTGGAGATTCTACAGTTTCACTGACCCATATTTGGGTCAGAAAAGATGCTAACCTAAATTTACTAATCTTATTTTTCACATCTGAGTAGAAAACTTTATTCTTTCACCTTAGTTTCCAATGATGATTTTTGTACTTTGACACACTTCAAAAACTTTTGAAAAAAAAAAAAAAAAAAGAGTGAGAAAAAGGAAAGAACAGTACTTAAGTATATTGGAAAGGTATATCTGGAGATTTTGCTGTTTCACTCTATATTTGGGTCTGAAAGGCGCATGGGTCTATAACCTATATTTCCAAATGTACTTATCTTATTTTAAAGAAAACTTTATAATTTTACCCTAGTGTTTCACCTCAGTTTTCAATGATGAAATGAGAGCATATCATGCAACCTGTCTGTGTTGCAGTTTGGTTAATCTGGCTATCTTCTACCTAGTAAGAGATTAATTTTAGCCAACATATGCCATTTTGTTACATTCTGTGTAGCTTAGGTGATTGGCTCATAAAAATCTGGTTGCAAAACTGAGCTGCTGTTCTGATGATTTGTGATACCCGCTCAGATTGTGCTACCTCCAGTTAAAACAGTAGGTAGCACAATTTGACAGCAAAAAATTTTACCTATCAGATTGTGCTACCATCATCATATTCATGTGGTTTGAGGCTTTATTAACATCCATACCTACCCCTACCATAAACCTAACCTTAAAACAATGAAAATATAGTGTTGGCAGCACAATCTGATAGGTAGCATTATTTGCCAGAAAATAACCATGAGCAAAGATGACAGATTTCAAATGTATTTCAGGGGGTCTTGCGCCAACCAAGCAACTGTCAATGAAAATAATGTGAATGCTAAAAGATAGCTAGAAACACTTCTCAATAAGGTTCCAATAAATAAAATTTTCAACAACAATAATTTATTAATATAGGTAAATTTAATATAATATTATATATCATTTTATATATATTGTTGTTCATTGTTTGTTTAAAACATATTCATGTTAATTTAATTTATAAAATAATTGTTCAAAATATAATAGCATATATAGAAATTAACAACAGATACTGTAAAAATTTCACAAAGCAGTACAAAGAGCTAAAAAACATCATAAACTCTAAATATGATAAACACCTGAATGCATCCTGAATCACAGCTAAAAACACACTTCATGCCTTCATTTGTAAAGAACAGATTAAAATCAGTCCCCATAGAAAATCTGTAACAGTTGTTCTCAAACGGCTGGTTGCAAAAAATCTGAGAAAAACACCACTGAAGGGCAATAATACATGTAAGTAACCATGTAATCATGCATTTTGGAATGGATAGCTTCACATTTCTATTGTTCACAGCATAGGTTGTGCTTCTAACTTCATGATATTTTGGCACAAATTCCTCTGTCACTTGGTAGAAACTAACCAAATGAATCAGATGCCAACACGGGACAGGTTGAGTGACTTGCCCTCATCCTTGAAAACTAACTAAGACGAAAGGCTAGGGTATAAGAAAATACAACCCAACCACATTAAATTCTGGTTCCAGATTTTGCACTGTGGTGGGTCACATGCCCAGAGTTGAAGGAAAATCAGTCAGGTAAAATCTGAGCCCTGAAGCAAAACCAGTTGAGAACCACTGATCTAAATTTTATGACGAATCATATTTTGTGGGGAAAAAATGTAAACTAAACAATTCTAACACAACAGAACTCCAAACAAGCTGAACAGAAAACTTACCTTACCTTTTATACATGATGTCTTCTGGTCACCTCAACATGAGTCGGTACAAACCCGTGACAGTCCACTCAGCACAGCACAAAACACATCCTTGCCTCTGTGAAACTCATCCTCGCAGCCTGACTGTGTGTCATTCAGAGTGCCAAGAGCAGCTGTGATTTTCTCAAATCACATTACCTCACAGAGAGCTCCACCTCATCTCTGTGTCGAGCTGCATTCTCTGCCATGCTCCAGGGTTCTGAGGGTATTAATGCCTCTCAGCTGCAGTTACTGCCGGAAGAAAGAGAGAGAGAGAGAGAGAGAGTGAAAGAGTATGTGTATGTGTGTGTGTGTGTGTGTGTGGGGATGTGCTTCTATGCTTCCGCAGGGTAAAGGTTCACCCTTTGGTCAGAAAGCACTTCCAAATGCTCCTAGCTATTAAAAAATAACCATGTAAACACTCCTCTAATTTCGAGTCAGAGGAAATCAATGGCATCAAAATCCATTAGCTTCTACCGTGCATTAAGTAACCATAGCTGAACATTACCAATAAGAAACACGAGGTCAAGGTTTGGCTAGTTAGCATGATATCCTGCTGGTATCGAAATGTAGGCAAAAAACTCTTTTTCCATTAGCGAGTGTTAATTAGTGACTGACGATGTTTGAAAAGTAGATTTAACATTAAACAGAGTAAACAAGTTTGGAATAAGATTTTTTTTAAAGATGTTTTTTAAAGAAGTATCTTCTGCTCGCCACCGCTGCATTTGTTTGATCAAAAATAGTAAAATACAGTAAAAACAGCAATATTGCAAAACATTATTAAAATTTAAAATAACTGTTTTCTATGTTAATATATTTTAATTATTATTATTCCTGTGATGACAAAGCTATATTTTCAGCCTCATTATTCCAGTCTTCAGTGTCACATGATCCTTCAGAAATCATCCAAATATGATGATTTTACTATTGAAAATGAATCTCTGCTATCACAGGAATACGTTTTAAAATAGAAAATAGTTCCTTTAAATTGTAACAATATTTCACAATACTATATTTTTGACCAAATAAATGCAGCCTTGATGAGATAAAAGACCTCTTTCAAAAACATTTAAAAATCTTGGTAGTGTATATAGTTAATAATTAATCATTAAAGTGTAGTAGTTTTTTATTTTTATTTTTTATCAGTGCCCAATTTTGTTTTGTTTTTTAACGTAATTTAATATAGGTTAATATTCATTTTTAAATATACTATTGTACATTGTCCAAACAGTTTGTACAAATGTTAATTTACACATACTGTTAACAGATTTATTGAGAAATACAGTGTGGAAATATCTTTACTCAGAAGGATAGACCTTACTTGGCTGAATACTGGGCTGAAAGTGATGGTGGATATGGCCACAGAAGTGATGTTGCAAAGGTTTAAACACTGTTGTGAACTGATATCCCCTCACTGTCATTTGTTGAAGAGGAATCAGTAACCCTCACGAGAGGCAGGTCAGAGCAGTTTCCAGCCGCCCAGCAAGATCTGACCCTATATGTCAGGACAAGCTCTATCTGCTCGCCACACATTTTGAGTTCAAAATCCACTAACCGCCTTCAGTAGTTTGTGTCTGTGGAGCTTCTAGTGTCTCCTTTGTTTTTATAAGTTGCAGTGTGTGTGTGTTTGTAACATGTGAGAGATTCATTTTTGAGCTTTCAGTCACCATGGTGTTCCGGCACGATTCTGACATTTATATTCAAATACAACAATTAAGCTTTTTTCAAGGAATGTCCAAATTATAGTCATAAGCACTGAGGTATGATATGCCTGTCGCAGACAGGTAAGTTGTTATGAATCACATCTCTTTCAACTTTCTTTTCTTGTTGTAATTCGTTTATATTTTGGCATTTAAATAAATGAAAGGGTGGTATAATTCTTTTTGGCAGTGATTCCCAACCAGAAGTAAACATACTTCAGCAGGTTTAAAACACTAATTGGAAGGACTGCAGGTTTGCTATGTTAAACCTATAGAGAAATATATATATTTATCAAGATTAATATGATTCAGTTTCTATATAAGCTGAAAAGCACTGAAATTGATAAAATTCAAATCAATGAATGACAGATAAAAATCTAAATAAAAGACTAAAACCAGAATTAATCATCTAAAATGCTACAAGTGAATTTTGCCATCACAACATTAAAACATACAACATGAAAAAATTAGATATTCATTTTTCAGATTTGATAAAAAAAAAAATCACATTTTGCGGTGTTATTAAATTATTAGTGTTCTTAAAGATTAACTTGAAATGAAAAAAAATTCAAAATAAAATAAAATAGGACAAATGAGCGTGCACAATTATCCAATAATTTATTGTAAATAATATTTACAACATTTAAAAAAAAACAATAGAGGGTTACAGTTTTATATATTGGGTGAAACTCATACTACAATACATGTGCTACTTAAGTTTCACTTACAGTATCATTTGTTTTATGTTTAAATGTGACTAATTAAATTAATGATATTGCTCATTGATATCAAGTATAATATGAGTTAAAGAGAAACCATTCTGGTTAAAGTCGATGAAGAGGTACGTAAGCATTACAGATGGGGCAACATAAAATGAAAAAGGTTAGGAAACACTGCTTTAGATTCAGGAGATGTTTAAAAAGAAAGATACAAACTGAACTCAGCTCATTATTCAGTCAGTTCTAGATTTGTCCTTTGCCCCCCTTCAGAGAGCCCCGGGACGGTCAGATGGATAGAATTACCAAAACAGGATGCAACACAATAGCGTCTCCATCTCTTTCTCTCTCCCAACATTCCCGTTTCCAACCTCTATCTCCATATTTATAGCCAACCCTTATTTAAGAAAAGCAGAAACAAAGACAGAAAAAGGCAGGGAAAGTGAGATTGTTCAGTCTAGCACAGCGCAGACAGGATTCAGTAATTGACCGAAAATGAAGCGGTCAAATGTTTCAAACACATTCACCAGAGATCTGTTCTTGTGCTTTTTGCCATTGTGTAAACTCACCTTAAAATGCAACCATTGCTGGTTCTAAAGCAGGACACTGGCTCCCGGCATTCTTTCTTTCGATCTTTCTCTCTCTCTCTCTCTGGGGAGCAGCAGGAGATAACAGCAGCTGGACAAGCTAGTGGGACTTTGGAGCAGAGCTGCATGTAGGAAAAAATATAAAAAGTATAAACACTGTGCAAGTGTGCATAAACACACACACGTGTGTTCTACATGCAGTGGTGTAAACCAAATAGATCTAGTATTGTTTATTTTATTTCATCAGCACAAAGTCTGAACCCTAATCAGATCCGCCACACAAAAAAAGGCCAATTAATGATATTCCTTTTTCCACACAGCATGACTTGTGTGTGCTAATTTAATTAGTAAAAACGGTCTTTAGCACAAACACATGAAAGACTCTACACAGCATGTCAGTCATCAAGAAGTACAGTACCATTTAATTATTATAGTCTATTCTGTTACCATGGAATTACACTCGCAGGTCTGTGCTAGAGGGGGCTTTGTGATCAACTGCTATGACAGTACTGTGTGTTTAGACTTATGCACAGGAACAACTAAGTTATTTCTGGTCTTACAATTATAGAATGATGGAGGAGGAGATTCAGGTACGTAGAGAACAAGACAATGTGTCACTTATTTTCCTAAGTTTCTTCAGCACATTATGCACATCTTATATCCACTTACTCTTTGTCTTGGAAAAAAAAAGAAAAAAGGTCAAACAACCGTTATAATAATCATCAGTTGACACTGCAAGCACTATTTCAATTTAGGCTATATGGACATGTGCCTCATTCACTTATAATTCCGTACGGTTTCCGTATTTATGCGTGCAGAAAAAGTTCTCGCACAAAATGTCAGCTAGATTCAAAAGATGAACTCTTGTTCTAAACCCAGTTCTATTGATGTTTTTGAAGTCTGATTTATTTTTAAAAGAAATAGTGTCCATGTGATTTCAGTTGGTTCTAAATATTATGCAAACCACTGATCTGTAGTGTGAACTTATTGATGAATCATGACTTCTTGGCATTCTAGCATACTCCACTCACTATTTTCTGCCACATAAAGAAAAAAATAGTAAGTGTAGCAATAGCATGCTATTTCGAATTCAGCCCCAGTAAAGCTAAAAGCCAGGAAGCATTGGCAACCTTTCTGAGGTGGAGAAAATTGGCAATTTTACCTGTAGGTGTTCCCAAAAAGGTTGAGTTTACAGTTGATTGCAAGCTCTCACATCTTTCTCCCAGCAGCACTGATATGGTCAGCACATGTTTTGACTGTCTTAGAGAGCCATTCTGAAAAACTAACCTACTTCTTAAGATGTGCTGCCCACACCAATTGTGCACATCCATTGTGTTTTTTCTGTTTCTGAAGCCACTGCCATAAGTCGACATACCTTGTGCATGGCGTTTCTAAAAATGTAATATTGTAAAACGTAAAAATTTCACAGAATAAAAAAAAAAAAACATGATAACTGTTGCATAAATTATTGTTATCATTGCTACACAATATAGCCAATTTGTCATCTTATTGGTTAGGTTTTAAGGTAGGATTGTGGTGTGTCCTCACAGTAAGGGTTACACTGAGAAAGAGGTGCATTTTGTTTCACAAGCACAGCTTAAACTAGTCATGTTAAGTGGGCAAATCAGACTTTCAGACGCCATGTGAAAACATTTAGATGTTGCAAACTGAAGAGAATGACATGACATCATCATCTTGATATGTGCTCATCTGTATGTGGGGGGGGGGGGGGGGGAGTCCCACATCATTAATTTTTTATTGTAATTCAGAAAGTCTGTCAAAATAATGTGTTCGTGGATGAACCTCAGCCCTCTCCTCTTTGTGTGTCAGTTCATTATAATGAAACTCAGATGAGACAGCTGTCTCAAACTTCATAAAACACTTAAACGAACAATGAAATCTGTGCTCAGAGAGCAGCACAAAAATATTACAGCTGTTTTATTAACAACAGCATGGAACAAGGGTTTTTAAATGACCTACCCACCATGGAGATGATGATGGCAATCAAGCTAACGTGGCGCCCCTGATCATGTAATCTTAGTCCTGATTATTTGTCTTCACTCACCTTGCACAGCACAGGGGCCAAAAGTGAGATAGCTAGCGTCATTCTGCCAAGCCACTTTCATCTCTGACATCATCTCCTGCTGAATGTAGCACTGTTGGCAGGAATGCCATGGCAACCCTCCTCCGGTCTTCAGAGTGGCATATTACAGTTGAAGTGTCTGGACATAAGAGATCAGGGAAGAAGGGATATGGGTGGCAGCTCACCAGCCAAACCGACTCCTGCTAAGAGCCAACGACAAAAAAAATGCATGTCACAGCACACAATACAGGTTTGACATGATAGCTTTTACCTGTTTCCAACTGAGAACTGGCTGAATTGGTAAACAGGGTCATAAATGCAGCAAGTGGGATTTATGCACAGAAGTTGTTGTCATCTGAAACGGTTGACTTTTCATGATCCATCCATGATCCACAGAGTGGCAATGTAAAACATGTGTGCTTAATAATTCAAGAAAACAATTAATATTGTAGAACCATGAGTCTGTAAACAAACAACAAATGAAGCTTTGAAACCTTCAACTCTGCACAATTGCAGCATAAATCACACAAAAGTACATTTACTCTTAATCCATGAATGAACACCGACAGCCTCCCCAGGGTGAGCCTGGGTTTGAAGAAGAAGATCTGGCTTGACAAAGAAAATTGGATTTGGACCACAGTGTGTCTGGATGTTTAAACAATGCCTAACAGATAAGGAAAGATATAGAAAACAGTGTTATCTGACATGCACTTCAAAGAGTCAATGTTTCTGCTAACAGCTTGAAGCATTAAAACCATTTTGAAGGTGTGAGGGGGGCAAAGACATAACCAGAGGTATGGGGTGGTGGCTCAAAAATACAGATTGGTTTCAATTCCTATTGAAGCAGGAAAATAAAAGCGTAAAAGTGAAGGTCTGGCCATCTGCGAACATTCAGAGCCTGACTCTTGACAGTGATGCGAGTAGAGGCAGATCCTTCACTAATTGATTTCTATATAGGATAACTGTAATACATAACTCAATCTGTTTGCTCTAGTATCTCAGAAATTGCAGTTACACATGTGATTCTGATATATGATGTCGCTGGCGACACCATTCTGGACCATGGTAACATGTAATAGCTACTGAAATACTATTTTCCCACACTGTGGGATGTTTCTTCTTAAATCAAAGCTTTTGGACTTTAAACTACAGAAAACTACAAACACCTAGCACCCCCTGCTGGGCAAACATCTAGCATTTACCAAGGTTATCTTCAAGCACCCATTTCTTTATTTAAATGTCATAAATAAATAAATTAATTAATTAATTAAAAAATACACATACACACACACACACACACACACACACACACACACACACACACACACACACACACACACACACACACACATATATACACTACTGGTCAAAAGTTTTAGATCGTAAGATTTTTTATGTTTTTAAAAGAAGTCTTTTCTGCTCACCAAGGCTGCATTTATTTGATAAAAAAACAATAATAAAAAAAATATTATATGAAATATGACTATTTAAAATGACTGTTTTCTATTTTAATATATTTTAAAATGTAATTTATTCTTCAGATGAAAGCTGAATTTTCAACATCATTACTCCAGTCTTCAGTGTCACATGATCCTTCAGAAATCATTCTAATATGCTGATTTTATGCTCAAAAAACATTCATTATTATTATCAATGTTGAAAACAGTTGTGTACAATTTTTTTTCCAAAATTCTTTGATGAATAGAAAGTTCAAAAGAACAACATTTATTTAAAATAGAATATTTTCTAACATTATAAATGTCTTTACTGTAACTTTTGATCAGTTTAACTCATCCTTGATGAACAAAAGTATTGATTTATTTTATTTCTTTCCCCCAAAAATAAAATTAAAATTCTTACTGATCCCAAACTTTTGAACGGTAGTGTTTAATGTTACAAAAGCTTTCCATTTCAGATAAATGCTGTTCTTTTGAACTTTCTATTCATCATAGCATCATGAAATAAAAATGTAAAAAACTGTTTTCAACATTGATAATAATTATAAATGTTTCTTGACCATCATATTAGAATGATTTCTGAAGGATCATGTGACACTGAAGACTGGAGTACTGATGCTGAAAATTCAGCTTTGATCACAGGAATAAATTACACTTAACTATATATTCACATAGAAATAAGCTATTTTAAATTGTAATAATATTTCACAATATTACTGTTTTTGTTTGTATTTTTAATCAAATAAATGCAGCCTTGGTGAGCAGAAGATACTTCTTTTAAAAACAGTAAAAATCTTACCGATCTAAAACTTTTGACCGGTAGTGTATATATATATATATATATATATATATATATATATATATATATATATATATATATATATATATAGGGTTAGGAATATACATATGTTTTTTTTTTTTTTTTTTTTTTTTTTTTTTTTTACGAATGTGTAACAGAACTTATTATTTATTAAAATCTTTTTAAAAAATTGTTTTGTTTTTTTAATTTCCTGGCCATTATAAAACTTAGAACTTAACTTAGAAATTTAGCCCGTGCAACATAGGGTTTTTTCCCCCTCACCAGTATATTTTCACTTGAGACTAAATATAAGGGCTCCCATTTATCTGGACCTGTGTGAAGTCGAAAGAGTGCTAAAGAACACCCTTATCCTCCTGACACAGGCAGAAACTCTGGATACTGTTCTGGTTCAAGTGCAGTGGGATTCAGAGGTTGAGTCATCTGATGCTTCTATAATCTAGGGTACCACACACTATGAGGAAAAGGATAAACAATCAAAACTGTAGCATTCTCAAAAAATCTTTCTCCGGGTTCTCTTATTTAAAAGCACTGATCTACGAAATGACAGAATGAAAGGATACAGTTTGGCAAAAATGGATTTATAAAGAGGGGCCAACTAATTTGTTTCCACAGCAACAGGAGACTGCACAAACAAATCTATGGTCATTGGTCCATCACTACTCAACGGCATATGACAGGAAAGAACTACAGAATCTTGGAGAGATATTGAAATTGTTTTATATTAGTGATAGCAGCAGATGTGTTTGAATGAATAACTTACCCGTGGTCTGGGATTTTCAAAATAATCAGCTTTGGCTCATTTAGCTGTGAAAGAACAAGAAAAATCACAAAGCAAATTGTTATAAACATGGACATGCGAGTGGAGGGTTGCTATTTTCCTTTTTAGAGAATTTTGTACCCTAGCAATTATAATCATTAAAATAAACAAATTAATCAAAGAAAAACGAAGCCCGAGACAAAGACAGCAATTTCCAAACATCTTTTATTAAAGAACAGGAAAACCAACTATCACCACTGTTTAAACAGTTCCACATTAACTTTTCTCTTTTTAATCACCACCTGTAACAAATTATCCAATATTACATATTTATACGTGTACAATTTTGCATATGGTGATCAAATTGTAATGATACAAAACAATTGTGAAAAACAAAAGATGGCTGACATGTATCTCCTTCAGACCAGTTATAACTCAAATAAGTCTATCATAGTAATTGTCTCATATGAATCGTGATACAGTTTACAACCAAAATGGAAAAACGGATGTCGGCGATTAAACAAATTTGTTTCTCATTACAAACAGCTTATAAAATACGAACTAGCAAAGTTTTAACTGAGAGGTGATTCATGTCCATCCAATGCAAGTATTCAATGGAACTGGTTACCAAATAAAGTGCTATTGAAACGATTTTCTCAGAAACAATGTTTTCTAGAAAGCAGCACAAGCCTTTGGAAAGCTTTCAATTCTTTCTTGCTCAGTAGGACTACAGGAAATATAATGATTGTTGAATTAGAGTAACAAACTTGAAGTCAGGGGTTTCGAAGCAGCAGAGCTCTGAGGGACGCAGTAACTATGTACAAGTTCAGGTCTACTGGAGTCAATCAATAAGGACAAATAACCCTGTAACAGAACAGTCTATCTGCAAGTTAGATTACATGCTCCATTAGTTAGGGTTAAACTAAAAAAAATAAGCAGTGGAGCTTAACTTTGGTCTCAGGTCATCAAGCCATGTCCTCCAAATCAACTTGAGCCATATATGCATCCAGCTCTGCGTCCAGACGGCTTTTGGACATGGACATGTACTCATCCAGTTGTTCATCCAACAGTTCCCGAGAAGGAACCTGATGGATGTTGAATCTGGCCCGGCTGCACCCTGAATGCCCTCTGTTAGATGTCAAACTGACAACACCTGTGCACACAGGATGAGAGTTTATAGCCGAGGGAAGGTTATGAATGAAAACATTAAACATGAATGAAGCATGTACTGAATCTAACTGCACCACTTCAGTGAGGTGAAGAAGAATGTCTTTTTGAGAGTAACTAACATCAGCCATCTGGCAGCTTTTTAGTGCTTCAAGCTATTGAGCAGAGCAAAAATTATTAATCAAGAAATGAATTTATCTGCAACAGTTGAAAAGAAATGGAACAGAGCCCATTTGTCCTAAGTGTTTCCATAACCAGGTAAATTGCTGCAATATTTTCTGTTTATCTGATGTTCGTTGCTAACTGAATGCACTGAACATGTAAACAGCAAAGAGCAGATGGAGTTACAGGCATATATTCAATCAAATATGCAGGCAATATTAATAAACAGTGAATATAGTCGTCTTTCACCAGCAGGAAATTGCTTCTGACATCTTTTTGGAAATCAGAAGAATTTGCTTAAAATTTACAGTACACATCAACAACGCTTGATCAGCTGATCAGAAACTTGGCCTAACCAGTTACAGAGAGGTTATGCTGGATAGACATTATCTAAACTACCAAAGAACTAGTAAGTTTGCCAAACCTTGTGGTGTTCCTGGATGTGGCACCTGTTGCTCTGCATTTCCTGAAGAATCCAAACATTAGGAAAGAGTTGCTGAAGTTCATTCTTTAACAAATTTCCTTATAATAATTCCAGTCTGATATAAACAATTCCAGCGCAAAATGGAATAATTAATCACATAACAGACACAGAAAAGACAAAAAGGTGATAGCACGCAGGTTGCAATTCAGTACTTTCAAAGCCAAGCATTGAGATGAATAGATAATAGATACAGGTATTATTATCCACCTTATTTTCAATGTAAAAGCAGGTACGGCCATTTGTAACTTGAATTTGAAACTTTCAGAAGTCTCACACTTCCACAGAAAATAGCTTACTTTCGTGTAGCAAAATAAGGTGGAAAGACATCACTGTCTCAAAGTACGTCCGATTTCAATGCTCATGTTACATCCTGTCTATTGAGATACCTTGATTATTGAAGGCAGAATAGGTGTATTCCGTGACACTTGAGCAAAAAATAAATATGGCTTCTGGCAAGTTGCAGTTGGGGGTCAGTTTAGGTGTACATTTTACACTAACTTTTCCACTTTTGATGTCATTTCTAGCAAGAAATTACTATTATAGTAATTATTTGCTTAATTATCATCTCTCTCTATTTCGTTGTACACAATTAAACCTTTACGATGCCTCAGAAGCCTGTCCGTTTTTCGGGAGGTACCTTCGTGTGCAAATGCTGCCTGAGAGGGAAGCAAGGCAACAAGTCAGCTACCTAAGCTTTCGGACACAGCCCTTGTTCTCACCTGTCCTTTTAATGGCTCCTCCTCCTCTGGTTCTCATTGCTCCAGTCAAATTAATTATGCCTCCACGCTGCTGCTGCTGGCCACAACCCCTCTGAACACCTAGAGTGTTGACTACACCTTGCTGTCTACTCATGCCTGCACACACATGCATGTACATGAGATATAACGTCATGCTGGTGTGTCTCTCTCACTTATGCTGTCACTCACTTCTCCTTGTGTAAAATCCTTTGACCAGTCCTCTTCTGTCGTCGTCGCCTCCTCCTCTCATTTGCCCCCGCAATCCCACCATGCACCCTCTCCCCAAGGGATGACCGAGCCTTGCCTTCGCACTCACTTTGCAGAGTTGATTACTTATATTCTGCAGAGAGGAAGAGTAACAGAAACTATTTAGTCTACCATCAGAGATCACCAGCTCCGATATTTTTGTATTTTATCAAACAGAAAGTGTCTGACAGATACATTATGCAGGGCGGCCAGCACAGAAGGTCTGTTGGCCATCTCCAGAGCCAGCTGCTGGTTCTTCAGCGAGGCTGCAGTCTGCTGTTTCACTGCGGAGGTGATGTCCATCACATCTGCTGGCTGAAGCTTCAGCAAACTAGTGAAACTACAAGGAGTAGCAAAACAAGACCGAGAATTAAAGCACACCATAATAGTACAGTGACTCTCAAGTTGAACTGTAAACAAATGTATTTTTTGACAACATTTCGACAATAGGATTTTTGCTAAGCTAAATCTCACCGGTCATGTAGAGAGACGGTGCATGTGCTGTCCAGAATGATCTTTTGGGGATCCCTAGGATTCATTTTCACATCCAGCTTGCAGTGTAAACGTCAGACTTTCAGTCAAAACAAACGCTAAAATAGTAGAATGAGAAGTCAAAATAGTGTTGACATCTATCTTTAACCCACATATGCCTAATTCTAAGTGTACTTCGCCAAATTGTCTGTGCTTGTTTTGCACAACTGATTTGCATGAAACTAAACTTAGCAAACATTTGAATGTGCAAAACAGAAATGTAGCGTTTTAATATTTAAGCTATATATAAATATTAATCATAAAAAATCGAGGTTTATTGATTTCCCACCACTGAAGATAGCATCGAAACACGCGCTGTTATGTTGTTAGAATAGCTTTAGTCGGATGTTTTCTGCCAGGTGTGCGGAGTTTGGTACAGTGATTCACACGCTGTTGCGGTCCGGCTGATTCTGAATATTCTACCGCCCTCTACCGGACATATCAGCACATGGACACCACAATCTCTGTGCCAGAGAATATACAATTAAAATGAACATTTTCTTACCCTCATGTTGTTTTAAAACTGTATGAGTTTCTTTGTTCTGTTGAACACAAAAGAAGATAAAAAAATAAACAAATAAAAATTAGTTTCTGGTCCCCATAGTATTTTGTTTTCCTACTATCATGTTAATGGGGATCATCAACTGTCTGGTTACCAACATTCTTCAAAATATATTATTTTGTGTTCAAACAGAAGAAAGAAACTCATATAAAACAACTTTTATATGATTTAAAACAACTTGAGGCTGAGTAAATGATGACAGAATTTTCATTTTTGGGAAGATCAAAGATTATTAAAATATAATCTGGATAATATTTTTTATACCTTGTATAAGTTATCCGTTTTCTATTTTTCTATCCACCATTAGAGTAATATTAGATGTATAAACATTTATTTATTTATATTTATTTATATTTAATTTACATCGATTTGTATTTTACAATAAATAAGTAATTTTGATATTCCAAGACGATAATATAAAAAATAAAACCTGAATTGTTTTCTTTGGTTTTGTTTCTTACAGTAAAAAATAAATAAAATAAAAAAACTATATGGCTTTCGATTTAATAAAATAAACCGAATCCATCTCGTGGTTTCCAAACATAAAACAGAATGAAAAACGAAACATGCATGGCCTATATCAATATCTAACATTAATAATTGACTTTTTAATTAATGTTAATAAATTAATGAATTAATAGCTTAGGTCAACCGTCCTATAGAACTTGACTACATTTTATAAAATTTTAGGAGTCCTTTGATGAAAATATGTAGTAGTATTGCATGCTTTCTTCAAACTAATGGCATCCTAGTCAGCTGACCGACCAGGCTATGATCAACTTAGCTCACGATGCTTTTGAGAAACGCAGCCCAGGTAAACCAGCTGAGCTCCAGCTTGACCAGTCTAGTGTGGGATCATCAAGACCAGCAAACCATCTGAAGCAGATTTAAAGTTTTTGTTTGTTAACATGATTAATCTACTTACTTATTGCACCTACACTTGCGCTCTGTAGGAACTAGAATGATTTCAATCCGCGAAAAAAAAAAAAATCTCGTTAATGAAACACACACACACACACACACACACACACACACACACATTTTGTCTTGCGTAGGCAGGGCCGGCGATTGCTATAGGCGAACTAGGCGGTTGCCTAGGGCGACAAATGTGTTGGGGGCGCGGACGCACTCTAGTGTCGCCCTTTCTACTTCCCATATTAATCATAAAATTAGAACGAAACGCGAAATAAAACATTTTTATTAAACATGATCAAAGGGCGCCCCCTCAACCACACGTTTAATTACTTGTCAACCTGATTATTAGATTGAATTTATGATTTTTGTCGACCATTTCTGGATTGGCGGGGGGCGGGAGGGTTGCGTTACGTTACGTTAGGGAAGTGCTCAGCTGCTGGCGCGTTGATCGAAAATGAAGCGGTCTAAACCTCTGGTGCACAGGGACGAAAACGGAGAAAGGAAGAATATAAAAAATAAAGCTCAGTATAGAGTAAGTCTTCTCATCTTAGCTATTAAGGTGTCCAATGAAATAAATTTGCTTAGTATTGTAGCCTACATCACCTAATATTGGACGTTTCATTGCTGTCACTAAGCTATAGTTTGCTAGCTATAGTTACTTTGAAGGTGAATAGAAATGGCAGAAACAACTGTTAATATTTTATTATTTGAGATAGAACTAAAAGAACTTAAATATTTTAATTTTGTAGTGGTACATACATGATCCATAATAGCACATTTGTTTGTAGAAGGTATAGTTAAACCAGTTTAATGGTCATAATTTGCTTAAATTAATCCAATTTGGTAAATATCCTTGAACATTCTTTGTAGAATTTGTGTATAAACAATTTACAGTTGATTCTTCAAGTCATAATTTGCTTGTTGAAGTGTTGGAGTGACTATTAGAGCATTTTTGTTTGTTCATCAATGAACATTCTTTGTAGCATTTTTGTATGTGCAATTTATTAGAGTGTATCATTAAGTAATATTTTGCTTGTTGAAGTGTTGGAGTGACTACAGGTGAAACTCGAAAAATTAGAATATTGCAAAAGTTCATTTATTTCAATTATTCAACTTATAAGGTGAAACTAATATATTATATAGACTCATTACATGCAAAGTGAGATATTTCAAGACTTTGTTATGGCTTACAGCTTATGACATATAAATTCATATCAATTCTAATTTTCTGTGATTTTGAATTTGGGGTTTTCATAAGCTGTAAGCCATAATCATCAAAATTATAACAAATAAAGGCTTGACACTTATCAATTTTCTTATTTCTTATTTTCTTATAAAGAGCGGGGGGGATGGGGGGGGGGGGGGGGGGCGCAAAAACTCAATCTTGCCTAGGGCAACCAAAGGGCTAGAGCCGGCCCTGTGCGTAGGTGTCTGTTTCATATTCAGATTTTAGTTTCATTGTGCTTTATTTGTTTGACAAATAACTCTACGTTTGTATCGCCAGGGGAGTTACCTCTCTCTCTCTCTCTCTCTCTCTCTCTCTCTCTCTCTCTCTCTCTCTCTCTCTCTCTCTCTCTCTCTCTCTCTCTCTCTCTCTCACACACACTCACTCACTCACTCACTGGATATGCGCGCGAGCGAGTCAGATTCAGACGGGCGCAGACATACACAGAAGAGTAAAGCACATGTGACACATAACATGTAAGTAGTCTTTATGTTAACTTGCCGTTTATGTTTTATGTATTTAGTAATTCATAGTTGTGTGAGTAACTATACTGTCTCAGAAAGAGTGAAACCGAACAAACTAGTGTCTGATTCAGGAAGTAACTCTTCGGTGTTTCCCTTACTGAAGTTCAGAGTGATACACATATCATGGAATATGATATACATTTTTTTGTTTAGTTAATAAATATAGTTACATCGAACTGGAATTTTCTATATATCTTCAAACTAAAACGTTAGTGTTTTTTGTGCTACTGCCTGTATCAGGCTACTTGAAATTAAATCCCACATCACCTGTGTAGCACTGTCAGTCTAAATGCCCAGTTCTGAGACCTGTGGTACATTCTTCTATTTGTATGATTTTCCATTAATGCTGTTAAAACTTTAGACATTTTATTCACACTTGAAATGTTTGAATTGTATTGCCTTAGATCAGTGGTTCTACACTCACTGGCTTTGCTTCAGAATCTTATTGGACATCAAGTGGGCTGGTGACCCAACCTAATTTGAAAATAGTTACAAAAGTAACAAAAATGTCTTTAATACCAAATATTAATGTAACAGTGAACTGCATAAGGCCAACAATATTTAGCATTTTATACACAAATACAGTACACTATGACATAATACAGTATAGGTTGACTGGACACATAGCCATGGAAGTCAAAAATAAAAGGTTTCATTTGGAAAGTTCATAACCTATATGTATTCTGACTATCAACCTATATACAATTATACTAAATAGATACAATGAGCATAAGATTTAAATTAGGGCTGCACAATATATTGAAACTATCGAAATATAGCAAATGTATATATCGCGATATGCATATCGCAACGGCTTGCAATAACGGGTCATGAACAAAAGACAGAGAAAATCATCACTGCTCTTGGCTGAAAAACTTTTGTAGCTTTATTAAGAATCAGTATACTATATATATTTAATTCATAGAGTGAAAACTAAGCCGTGTTTTATTTTTACATTTGATTATTCCGTTTCTGTTGTTAAATAAACCTAATGTAGGCCTACCTGAAGCCCTAAACCCCGTGGTTTACACTGATGTAAAAATAACACGTACTTCTTATGCTACAGTAAAACACTGCTGTTCACTTTCAGAAGTTACTGTATAGAGATGTTTTCTTGTCACAAAACCAATGTGAAATACGTATGTAGGTTATATCATTGTAAATATATTTTAAAGATAATTTAAGTTTATTTTACACACTTTAAACATTATTGTATCGCGTATCGAATATCGCATTATTTTATGAGTTATCGCATATCACATTTTTCTTCAATATCGTGCAGCCCTAATTTAAATAATTGTATTATTTGTATTTGCATTGTTTTTTCCCTGCTGTCCACAGACCAGGTTTGCAACTCACCAGATGGGAACCATTGCATTAGATAACAAACCTTTCTCTGAATTTTATGTTTTAATATCCAATGCAATCATACAATTTTAAGTGTTGGTAAAGTGTCCAGGCCTAACTATTTATTTTTCTCTTCTAAAATAGTGGGAGCAGAATGTCTGTGAATGCCCCCAGCAGCAGTGATGCGTGTTTAAGCATCGTTCACAGCCTGATGTGCCACCGCCAGGGAGGAGAGAATGAGAGCTTCGCCAAACGTGCCATTGAAAGCCTGGTAAAGAAACTCAAAGAGAAAAGAGATGAGCTTGACTCCCTCATCACTGCTATCACCACAAATGGAGTCCATCCAAGCAAGTGTGTCACCATACAAAGAACGCTGGACGGACGTTTGCAGGTCAGAGCATTAACAGCCAACATCATTGGTTTTTAACACAAATTAATCACTCGTGTGACAATCAGACAAATGCATGATCTGGTGAAACTACAACTGGTCAGTGACATCTGATGAAGCTGGTTGACTAAGGAAGCAAGTTCTATTTTAAGAATTCTGATGGGGAAACAAGCATACCAACATAGGCACCAGCATCCAAAACACAACATATACTAGCCAGTTTTTGGTAACTGAAATAAAAATAAAATAAAATGTAAATATTAGATGAACAACTTAAACTTAAAAAAAAAAAATTTATACGAAACTTGTAAATATTGCATTAACAACTAACTGAAATTGAATTGAAGTTAAAGTACTAAAATTACTAAAACTAATTTTTTTTAATTAAATCTATGTAGATAAAATTATATACATAGTTAAAATTAAACCTGATAATCTAACAATAAAAGTCAATGCAAAGTATTAATTATTAACAAATACTCTATTATATATATATAATATATATTGTTAGATTAGGCTCGCCAATGTATTAGATTTCTCTAATACATAAAATAAGTATGTTTGACCAGAGTTTGTGTGGGGAGAAGAATTTATTGAAGATTTGTAGTGTAGCAGTTCTTCAGCAGCAATGTTAGCGTGTCGTCCTTCATTAATCTTAACCCAAAGTTCGTGTATGAAGACAAAAGGGCTACATACAATAGAAAACTGTTAGGACCTATCACAGGAGATTGATCTACACTGCAATCTACTCTGAGCAACGTTGTTTCTTTGTCATTCACACCCATCAGTTTCTACAGGCCATACGTCTGTATGGGCCATTTGGTTCACACCTTTACAGACACAGATAGTAATCTTGCATCTGAGGCACAGTCACATCTGACTAAAGTTAAATGAAATACACATAATCTTTCAATATATATATATGTGTGTATTTATACTAAAATAACACAAATATTAGCATGTTAAGCAATGTTTGTCTTTTCAGCAGGTTAATATATTGTATACCAGGCTGTTGGTATCATCTTACACATAAATAGGCTGTTATTATGGAAAAGTCTAATCATTTTTCAGTGTTAATTATTTTCCCTCATGCGACTGACACAGTGTAAACAGGGCATGTGGCCAGTTCTCCACTTCAAATGAAATCTGAACATAAACAATATAAAATAAAGCTCCTGCATGTCAGCGTTAATTACATGTCAAAATAGAGGAAAAGACACACACCACATTTTTCCACAACGGAAGTGACTGCATTCTACGTTATAATGAATTTTCACAAACATAGTTAACTGAAAAAGATTCACTTAAAGAGCCAGTTAATCCAAAAAGCATGCATAAACACTTTAACTGACAAATAAACAGTCACATCATATAATAATGGCTGTTAATACAGTATGTCATTTTGGAACGTGATCACTTTTCATGTTTAAGACCAAAAGTCTGGCAGACTTTCACCTCTGCGGCATTTATAACCATCAGAGGAGGAGAATCGAGGTATGAGTGATGTCAACATGGAAGAAATCTTTTCTCCCAAAATAGTCAGCTCATGGTTTTAGAGAGAGAGGAGAGGCCCGTGGAGAATGAGACAGAAAGTTTTCCCTTCCCCCAGCTGTAGACGGGGAGAGAGGCGGGTGGAGGGTGAGGAAGGGTTGTTTTGTCTGAAACACAGGAAAGGGGCATGGCCAAGCTTAAGCCTGTCTGTCTCGTAGTCTGTGTATGTGGAAGAGAGACGACTGTGTCAGTATTTGAAGCATGAGTGCAATGCATTCAACTGGGACATTTATGCAACAAGTTCTGAATGTATGCGTGCATCCGTAATATCCGTATGCATGTGTGCTGAACTCTGTTTCATGTCACGCACAGCTATTAGGGTTAGTGGAGTTATTGTTAGTGGAGAAATGTTATGTTTATGAAAATGAGAGGGTTCTGAGAGTTTAATATGGTGCTCTGTCTGTGTGTGAGTTTGTAAAACGTAATGGGTTTGGCAGTGAACCAGCTCTCTCAGTCTGTGTGCCGAGTCTGCCGACTGTCTCTGCTTTGACTCGCTCAGGAAGGTCAGTCTCCTGGGTGGAGAATTGTAAGTCATTCCAATAGCAAATGAGGTCACAGTGTGTTGCCACTCACACATGATTTAGAGAAGATGGTCTGACAGAGCAGAGTCAAATGTTTCTCTGTACTTTTATCTTCTGTTCCTTCTCTTTCTCTGACTTCTGTCCATTTGTAACATCTTTCTATGTGTACTTTTGAATGACCTTGATTGAACCATGAGCTTTAAGAGACTAGATCAGGGTTCACCAATCTCGGTCCTGGAGGGCCGCTGTCCCTGCAGAGTTTAGCTCCAACCAGCTCCAACACACCTGTTTGAAAGTTTCTAGTATGCCTAGTGAGACCTTGATTAGCTGGTTCAGGTGTGTTTAATTGGGGTTGGAGCTAAACTCTGCAGGACAGCGGCCCTCCAGGACCGAGATTGGTGAACCCTGGACTAGATTATATTCTGACTGTGGGTCAATTCTGCATGGTAGAGCATCCCTGACATCAGACCTGTCTATCCATCCATTAGAGTTTGACCGTTCTTTACTCATGTCCAGTTGATATTTAGTGTAATGATTGGGTGCGCTGTGAAACAGTAACAACATTTCTTAAAATCTTAAAAATTTTCATGAAACAGAAGTTGCGATCATTTTTCTTCCCTATTGTGACATACTTTATATCAAAGTGAGACGGCATCTCGAAAGGGAGGGGGGGGAGGGATTATATAAATATGCAGCCTTGGCAAACTTAAGATACTTCTTTCAAAAACATAAAAAATATATCTTACCATCCCCAAAGTTTTGAAAGCAAATTTGACCAAATTAAAAACCTGACATTCTGAAAATAAATCACGAGATTAAAAGCAATTCATTATTTTTGAGCCCTAATATTCACGTAAAGTCTCATAGTTAAGGTCTGTTAAACAAAGATGAGAGACCATGATTGTCAAATTTTCCAGTCGTGTTTTACATCACATTACAGCTACAGTCTTATATTTCATTTGGCAAAAAGTCTAACAAACTCATCTATGTCTAAGCCATTAGTTATGTCTTTCTCGTGAGCCAAAATCATCAAATCAATTTTTCTCTGAGAACTGAATAGTTCTTTGGAACGGTGTTAATACTCGGGACAGGGTAGAGAATGAATATGATACTGAGGACACTCCGATTACCAGTGCCTGCAGTTCAGGGAATTTTTCAGTCAGCGCATAATAAATAATACTAAATAGATATAAGAAAAACTAAATTATCAACAAAAAGGTATAACAGAATCCTTCTCTTTGCTAAATGTTCGTAACTCAGTTCTATGTAACTTTTAACCTTTAATATTAGGCAATAAATCCATGTAAAAATGATTTGAGTAAAATACATAATTTTTCAAAATGTATTATTAATATCACACTAAAAGTAAAAAAAGTCATAGCTGTGAGAGTGTGAATTAAGCCCTGTTATAATACTGTACTGTTGAAATCAAGTGTTGTCATTGCTTCTCAGGTGGCTGGGCGGAAGGGTTTCCCTCATGTCATATACGCTCGTCTGTGGCGATGGCCGGACCTCCACAAGAATGAACTCAAGCATGTGAAGTTCTGTCAGTATGCATTCGATCTGAAGTATGATAACGTGTGTGTGAACCCTTACCACTATGAGCGAGTGGTGTCCCCTGGGATCGGTGCGTATGTTTCTAAAAACACAAACTGCTATGAAACGAACAAAAAGTTTTTAGCAGGGAAATATTTTGTTATGGAACATGCAGTATACTTGAACGTGATTCAGTGTTGATATTTTTTGTGATTTTATCATATAACGCAGTGTTCTATGTCACTTTTTCTTTCTTCTCGTCTTGCAGTGGGATTCAGTTTGCCAAACACAGGTGAGCGGAGCTCTGACTGAATGGTGGTGGCTATTAGCACTTGTATTTCTTCTCCACATGTGAAAGAATGTCTCAAACAATCATTTGGGCTAATCGCTGACGGCCCTGATCGCTATGCTGCTGGCAGCCAGCCTTTAATCAGACAGAGACTGCCATAAAATGTGTCAGATCAAGACATGCAAGGACTCGCCTTGCACTGAGATAGACAAATGAACAGGAGTATGGAAAGGAGCTCAGATATGTTTTGACACTCGTTCTCATCCCTCAGGCAGGCTGATAAAAGAAGAGCACATACATGACTGCATCCAGATGGAGGGTCCTTCGAGTATGACCTTACAGCAAGACCATCATCCTACAGATCACTACAGCCCACAGCAACTGAGACTGATGTCCCCAGAGCCGCCCCAGCGAACACCTTCCTCTGTCACTCTCTACCCCAGCCTGCCCCTTTCTCCACCCTGTGAGTATAGCAAAGCTTGATCAAGGCAGTAATTGTCATATTGCATTATGAGACATATATATAATAAGTTTATTTTACTTTTTTATTTTTTTATTTATGAAGTTATTTAGCTTAATTTAAATTTAAATTAATTGTATTTATTATATTTATTGATAGATTGGTTATAAATAAATGATTTTAGGTTCACCTGACCAAATTAAGACCAAAAAATACTATTTTTAACTTGTCTCTATAAATATAGTAGGTGACACTTTACAACAAGGTCTTATTTATTAACATTAATTAATGTATTAATTAACATGAACCAACAATTAGCAATATATTTTATTACAGTATTTATTCATCTTTGTTAACATTAGTTAATAAAACTACAGCTGATGACAAATAAGTTTTGTTTTAAATATTTACTAGTAAATTTTGAGCATTAACTGAGATTAATAAATGCTGTAGACATTCTTAGTTCATGTCAACTAATGCAACCTTATTGTAAAGTGTTAACGTATAATATGAATAATATTTTATACACTGGCATAAGAGACTTCTTTCCAAAACATTTTATAAAATCATAATTATTCCAAACTTTTGACTGCTAGTGTATATAATTTAAAAATACATAAATTGTGGTTTTGGAACAGTTGAAAATCGATAGTAAAATGAATTTTCTTGTTTTGTGTGACAGTTCATGCTTTAGCTGTCACATTGGTGGTTTCACCTTACTAGCTATGACTACCAAACAAGTGCAATCATGGCCTCTTTGTTGTATTAACACAATTGATCTCATTCTCTCTGTCTAACTCTTTTTAAAGCGAGTGCTTCCAGGTTGTCCATGCAGGTAGAACGACCTGAAGGACTGTTGCAGATCGCCTCCCCAGCGGGACGGGCATTGACCTCCAGCTCTCCACCTTCCACCCCAACACACAGTCACGCACCCACACACAGCCAGCCCTCGTCCCAGCAGCCCTCTATTAGTCAGAGTGAATACAGCACCTCCAAACACACACAGACACAGGGCTCTTACCACAGTAAGTGCATGCAGAAATCATGTACAGTCTTGTGTTCGCCATTGACTGTGTTGAATTTTATCATTGAGACTTTAGAAGTTGTATATGTTTGTAAGGCAGTTCATTTGTATGATATTATCAGTGAAAGACTCATATATGAAATCAGTATCATGTCGTGTTAAATCTGTTTATTATGTCTCAGCAACAACCTGGACAGGGACCAGCACAGCTTCTTATACGCCAACTGGACCACAGCAGAATGGGCGGAGTCATCAGCAAGCCCCTCCCCCTCATACCAGCCACTTCTGTATGTAAATACTGATCATGTCAACAGTTCTTGTAAAATATAAATAATGATAACTGTAAAATAATTTAACAATCTCATATACAATAAATTATACATAGAAATATATAAATACATACACTGTTGTTCAAAAGTCTGAAGGCGGTAAGATGTTTTTGAAAGAAGTATCTTATGTTTACCAAGGCTGCATTTATTTGATTAACATACAGTAAAAACTGTAATATTGTGAAATATTATTATGAATATATTACAAAATGTAATTTATTCCTGAGATGTCCAAGCTGAATTTTCAGCATCATTACTCCGGTCTTCAGTGTCACATGATCCTTCAGAAATCATTCTAATATGCTGATTTTTCTGCTCAAGAATTATTACTGTTGAAAACGGGGGTGCAGTTTAATATTTTTGTGGAAACAGTGATAAAAAAAATCAGGATTTTTTTGATGAATAGAAAACTCAAAAGGACAGCATTTATTTGAAATAGAATTTTTTGTAACATAAATGTTTTTACTGTCATCATAATGTTTATATATAATGATAGCTTGCTATTTAATGATATACTTCTATTATATACAGTATATACTTCTCTCTATCGTCTTATCATCTTTGTATTCTAATTGTGTTTCCTTGTAAAAAAATATATTTTTATACTGTTATCAGGGTCTCAGCACCACACACCAGCCTCATACCCTCAACCGGTCTCTAACCATCCAGGTACAACATGCAAACACACACACACTTACATCTCCATGAACACTGTAATGAGCCTGTGTGTCATTGTGTGTACACTCCAGGCCCAGAGTTCTGGTGCTCAATCTCTTATTTCGAGATGGACGTGCAGGTCGGGGAGATGTTTAAGGTTCTAGCAAACTGTCCTGTGGTGACGGTGGATGGATATGTGGACCCTTCGGGTGGGGACCGCTTTTGTCTGGGTCAGCTTAGCAATGTTCATCGAACTGATACCAGTGAGAGGGCACGGTCAGCGATCATTCAACATAATAGATATACACATTCATTCATATATGGAATGACAAAGATGCAAACTTATGAACACCTGACATCCACCCAACAGGCTTCACATTGGGAAAGGTGTTCAGCTGGAGTGCCGTGGGGAGGGGGACGTGTGGATGCGTTGCCTTAGTGACCATGCTGTCTTCGTGCAAAGTTACTACCTGGACAGGGAGGCAGGGAGAGCACCAGGGGATGCTGTTCACAAGATCTACCCAGGAGCCCTCATTAAGGTTCACCTTTAATGACAACACACCTTTGCACTGCTTTATTCTTTGCAATTAAATCCAATCAGACATCAAATCCAGAAAGGTACAGCCTTGTGTCAAAGCACTATAGACGAATACTACAGATGTTTTGGGCATTGTAAATCTGTTTTTTTTTTTTTCGTGAAACAAGCATAAATTAAATTAAGCAGTAAAATTAAACATTAATGTGTGAACAAGGATTGAAATATTTGGATCAACTGTCCCAAGTGCTGGTGAAATTATTCCATTTTATTCCTCCAGGTGTTTGATCTTCGTCAGTGTCACAGGCAGATGCAGCAGCAAGCGGCGACTGCACAGGCAGCTGCAGCTGCGCAGGCTGCAGCGGTAGCAGGAAACATCCCCGGGCCTGGCAGTGTTGGAGGAATTGCTCCTGCCATCAGTGAGTCACTGGTCCCACAAATATCGATTTTCCAGTTCTGAACAATCTCGGTAACGATTCTTAAAACCCCAAATGCCTGAACTCGCTTTTCATCAGTAGTGTGTTGAATCTACAGCCCCATTGCAAAAGAAGTAACATTTTCAACAGAGTTGAACGTCATGAGACGAAAAGCATGGGTACAGCAAAATTATACCAAGAAAATACAGCTTTCGATTCAGTTGTCATCACAAGCTGCATGCAATAACTTACAGCATGACAAGTTTAGCCCGATTTGCAAACAAATGACTCCTATGAACTAGTTTTAGTGAACCGAAAACATACAGTGTGACCAAGTGAAGTCTAATTCACAAGTAAATAACTCAAATGAACAAATTATTTTTATCAAAAACAAACAGTGCAACCAATGTAGCCTCATTCACGAGCAATTGATTCTAATAAACTGGTTCTTTTTAGTGAATCAAAAACAAACAGTGCAACCAATGTAGTCTGATTCACGAGCAATTGACTCTAATAAACTGGTTCAAACCGCATGACCAGTGTAGTCCAGTTCAAGAATAAATTACTCTTTTGAGCTAGTCCTATTAATAAATCTTAAAAAAAGACTCTATTATCCTATTATCCTCTATTAAATAAAGAGCAATGTTACAGCTTATAGCTGAGAGAGAATTTCCCTAGATGTCAGCAAAATGGGCACTATAACTGTAATATTCCCAAATGAATCAGAATCGAACCATGAGCTAGTGAATTAGAATCAAATCACGACATGTCCAGCCCTAGTTTTGAAATAATGCCTTTCAAAAAACTAGATTACTTTCTGTAATACACACTCTCCCTTATACATTTTTGTAGGTCTGTCAGCGGCAGCTGGAATAGGTGTTGATGACCTGCGTCGTTTGTGTATCCTGCGTCTGAGTTTTGTAAAGGGTTGGGGACCTGACTACCCTCGACAGACCATCAAACAGACACCATGCTGGGTGGAAGTTCACCTACACCGTGCCCTGCAGCTGCTGGACGAGGTCCTGCACACCATGCCCCTCGCTGACCCCGGACCTGCCAACTGACCCACAGACTGCAAAATATACAAGTCCTGTCACAAAAACAGGGAAGATGACTGACAGAGAGACACACACACCTGCACAGGCAAACAGTGACTCATAGTACCACATACACGCATAAGCTGTCATGCCTTCACACACACACACACACACAGTTTTTCCACAGCCTTCGCCAGCAAAGTGCCTCTGAACTGACCAGTGTTTAGTCCACTCTTGGGTGCTGTTGACTCGATTGTCATGGTAACACAGACCAAAGGCCCCACTGATGAGTTCACACTAAAAGAGGTGGAAGTACTGTAGATGAGGTAAAGAGGGAGAGAAATATGCATATAGCTGAATATTTGATGACATGGTAAGTGATAGTTTACCTAAAAATGAAAATTCTGTCATCATTTTCTCACCCTTACATTGTTCCGAACCTGTAAGACTTTCGTTCATTTTCTAAACACAAATGAAGATATTTTATCGAAATCTGAAAGATTTCTGTCCCTTCATTGACAGTTACGCAGCTACCACTTTGACGCTTCAAAAAGTTTATAAAGAGATTGTAACTAATCCATATGAATTTAGTCCAAATTTTCTGAAGAGAAATCGCTTTATATGATGAACAGATTGAATTTAGGCTTTTATTCACATAAACATTAATAAACGCACACATCAGATATGGCAAACGGAAGCTCAAGCATGCTTACTTGACGTGCGAGAACCAATGAGGTTCATTTTTGTGTGTTGTGCAACATGTTTGAACTTCCTCAAGAACAAACAAGGTTTGTTCTCGCACGTCAAGCAAGTACAGTTAAAATTAGGTTTATGTTCGCTGGTCAATGTTTATATGGGAATAAAATCCTAAATTCAATCTGTTCCTCACATAAAGTGATTGTTTCTCTTCAGAAAATTTGTATTAAACCTCTTAATTAATATGGATTAGTTACAATCTCTTTATGAACTTTTTGAAGCGTCAAAGTGGTAGTTGCATAGACTGTCGATAAAGGGACAGAAATCTCTCTGATTTCATTAAAATATTCATTTGTGTTCCGAAGATGAACGACATGAGATTGAGTCACTGTTGACAATTTTTTTAATTTTTGGGTAAACCAACCCTTGGAATTTATATTTATATTTACCCTTTAAAGAGGTCCTATGCCCTTTTACAAAGTCTGGATTTTGTTTTTGAGGTGTACTAAAATATGTTTTCATGCATGATTGTTCAAAAAACGCATTATTTTTCACATATTTTACATTATAACAGCCCCTCTCTCCCCATTCTGGCTAGAACACGCCGATTTCGATTAAGCCCCTCCTTCCGAAATACAAAATGTCCTGTGATTGGTTAGCTGGCCCAGTGTGTTGTGATTAGCAAATGTCCCACCCCTCCATAACTGCAAGTTCATCTCTAGTGTAAATATGAATAAGGATGGCATCAATTTCAAAACAATTCGAGCCTGATTCAGACCCTGACAATGTTAACAAACAAGAGGACAGTGCAGAATGGATTTCATGCACAGATTTTGCAAGCACGGAATTCACAGGACATTTCAGAGATATGATATTTGTCGGAAAACTAAGGTAATACAAACAGTAATCGATCACAAAATCATGGCTAATTTTACTAAGGAGCGGTGAACCATCTTACAAAAGCGAGAGCTTACAAAAGCTACAGAAAACAAATGTGCAGTGCACAGATAAACGGTTTTAATGTTCAGTGTTTAAAATAAATTGTAACTACTCTAAGTTCGTCAGCCTTAGGAAGGTCAAACAAATGAGTTTTGGAAATGTTGTTGAAAAAACAGTATCTCTTTAACATAGCGACAACACTGTCTTCTCTAATGCAGCTCAGCCAGGCCTCGTCCCTTTTTTGCATGTTCCGTGGGCGGGGGTTATTTAAATGAGCACCATTATGACTTCATAAGATCCTGAAAAATCGCATTGTAGTCCAAACGAGGCGTTCGTTGTAGTTCTTGAAAAGGGGATTCTGTTAAGTAAAATATCTCTTTTTAGAGTAAACTTTGAGCTTTGTAACCTTACAGATCTTTTTTATGCTCAAACAGCAACATTACACACTAACTTAAGTTGAAAAATTGAAAAAGCATAAAAGGACCCCTTTAAAATGTTTAGTTATAAAACATCTATTTTGGCAAAATTACATTGGAGTTGAATTTGAAAAATTGCAGGGCTGGGCATTTAGGGTTGCACGATTCCCCTACTATTTTTCAGAACACTAAATAAAAGTTTTGAATTCATAACACAAATGTATTTCAAAAATAATATATACAACCAGTAAGGATAGTCATTAAAAAATTAAGAAAGGTCAATATTTCATCATTTTAATACTGTAAATATTTTAAATGTATTACCGGTCATTTTAATACCACTTCATTAAAAATGTTATACATAGAATTTAATATTGAAACGACTCAAAAAATGTGAATATTTTTTTTTACCATTGAACATTTATTAGCCTCCACTGTGTGAGAACAATAGAAAAATGTTTGACCCCTAATGCCCAGTGTTGCATTATTTGATCAATTTCAGAGTGTCATCTATTCTACTGCTACGTCACGTGTAGTTTTTATCCACATTTAGTGAAAATTAGGTAATTAATTACTTTATACAAATGTTGCAATTCTGCTACACTAGGTCTCTTAAGGGTTAAAGCTCTGACTCAATCTGATTTATCATTGTTCTTAAAGTGGCAGCTGACCTCAATACTGAGTGCAGGCAGGACATCCATGAACAAATGCATTTAAAACCAGCTAATAGAAAGGAAAAAAAAAGTGCTGTATTATACAAACCAGTTATTTAATCTGACCAATCTTGAAATGAGACCAAAAACAAGTGATATCAAATGAGATCAAAGAATCTGCAGTTTTAAAGACAATCAACTTGTTATGAATACCATACTAGTTTATAATTCAGTGATACAGAGATAAAAGTTTTGTTAACAGTAGGATTTTCGTCTGCTAGGCTATACATGAGTGATGCCATAACAATGTGCCATAACAGTCTGACACGTTCAAGCCTTTATAAGCCATGACACTGAGACAGGAGTGAGGACACCTAGTGGTTATTTTTTAAAGTATTACATTCCTTCATACACAGCCCTGCATTAGACTTGAGTTAAAGGAAAACTCCGGTCAATTTTAACATTGAGCTCATTTTTTGTACATTTGGAGTGCTGTCAATACAGAGAACAACGACAAAAATCGGTGTTGCCTACACCGAGTTATTCTATTTTTAAAATTTGCACCCTGTTGACTTCAATAGGGCAAGTACTAAACCTGCTTTTAGGCTCTTAACATCCTTGATGTGTCATTACAAGTGCACAGAAAATGTGAGTGATTCCTTCTGAGTGAACACGAGTGAATCTGACTGCAGTAGATGTGAAAGATATGTATAAAAATGATGTTATTTAAGCCAGCGCAAATACCTGTTTACATCATGTTTTTCGGTTGAAGTCCAAAGTAGTCGATTGCCGAGTTCACGCGCATAGGTTTAGTCATAGACATAATATACATAGACGCCCTATTGGCCGCTGGATCGTACGTCAACGGCGCCGCCATACTGCGGAGGGCAACTTTCCCATACCTCTCATAACGAGAATTGAGAAAAATGCCTATTTCTTGTGCTGCTTGGGGCTTTTCAAATCGCCACACAATTGAAAACAGGTCTCAGGGAATTACCTTTCACAAGCAAAACTGAAAATTTGTTTCTGGTTGCATTTCATTTACTATTTTTATTTTCAGAGGAGAAAGGCCGCGAAATTTAAAAATACTACTGTTATTGTGTCACGAAATGTAGTTTTAAGAGTTTTTCAGTCGACAATGTAGTTGTTTAAAGCTCAAATCTGTGGTTTATTTATAAAGATAGCACCTTTTTTAAAAATGTTATCTGACGGTTTCGGAGTTGTGAGATCCAGCGATCACCGCGGGCGCTCAGCGCTCATGTACCCCGCCGAGAACAGCCTTGCCTCGGCTATAGTGCTTCTGAGTTCTGACGTTCGTCGCTGTCAGTCTAGTGAGAATAATTCGTCTTGTGTTTATCTAACGGGCGATCTTTGGTTTCATTAATCTATAATTTGTTCCTTGGCAGATTGTTTTGGCTGAGGGCAAAGTGAAGTTTCATAACTTTATATATTTAGGCTATTTAACTTTAACAGTGTAGCCTACTGTATGTTTGACTGGATCGTTTACTTTATTTCTTGACTTGTATAGCTTCTTATACCTTTTAAAAACTGAAATTTAACAAAAAGAGACAGTGTTGCGTCATTTTATTTTATATAGCCTATGTAATAATATTTTAAAATGTATAAATTTACATTATTATTTTTATTATAATAATATACCACTTGCGATTATCAATCTATTATAGTTATGCTGTTAAATTATTTTACTATTCATAACTATTTAACTTATTATTTTTTGTCTATATTCTGTAATTGATATTTCATATTCTATTGCTATTATTATAGTATTATACATAAACTATATGCTATTATCAATATATTATTATTATTATTATTATTATATTAGTACTTATGATATTATATAACTATACTTTTCATTACTATTTTATTTACTGTATACTGTTTGTTTATTTTATTGACTAAACTATTTACTATTAGCCTACCTCTCACTTTATCTTATTTACTATTTGCATTGCACTGTAGTTGTACCATATCATATGTATACCATAAAGGATCCATCAGTTATCTTTGTTATTGCTAAAATCGGGTCAAGACAGAATATGCTTTTCCCACAATAAGAAAACTTTATTTAATTTAATGTGAAAATTAAATTATATCTCAGTATGGGGGTGTTCACAATTCTTATTCAAGAATGAAAAGCTAAATACATGACAAGCCTGAGCTTTGGCCATTCCTTATTAAAAAAAAAAAAAAAAAAATATAAGTCTAACTATCAAGAGTTTAACTAACTACAGATGGAACTTTTTTGTACACCACATACAAACCACCGAAATCGGTTGATAAATTTATTTATTTTTTTGGTTTTTATACAGAAAAACCGCAGCTCACCTGTTTACTTGCATTTGATTACAGCGCAGTCTTGCCCTCCACAAAATGGCGGACGCGTTGACGTATCGCAGCAACGTTCCAAAGCGGCCAATAGGGCGTCTATGTATTTATTATGTCTATGGGTTTAGTTACCTATGATCACGCGCGTGAACTCGGCAATCGACTACTTTGGACTTCAACCGAAAAACAGGATGTAAACAGGTATTTGCGCTGGCTTAAATAACATCATTTTTATACATATCTTTTACATCTACTGCAGTCAGATCCACTCGTGTTCAGATCCACTGGTCAGATCCACTGACCTGTACAGCACTCCAAATGTACAATAAAATGAGCTCAATGTTAAAATTGACCGGAGTTCTCCTTTAACTTGCATGACTCTTGTTTAAGCTTTATATATTACGAATTGTATTTAATTCAAAGATTTTGCTAGAGGCTCTGCTATATTGTGAATATATTCATGGCAAAACACCTCCAACATATGTGCTTGCTAAATATTTTTTTTTTTCAAATCCCACTTGCCGATTGTAGGATAATATAAGGGGTCTGCCACTGAGGGGGGCCTCCAAACATGTGTTCCGGGACCATGGCTCAGCCCTACTTCAGCCGTGACTATATTCAGAATACAGCGCACACTCAAGTGTCTTATTCCATACAATGGTCCCTACATAAAATATATATATATTAAGTAAAGTAAATTCGGGTAATATCTGTCCGCTAGAAGATATATGACACCTGGCATAATGCACTAACAACAATCATACAACTTTCTTGGTACTTATAGCACCCCATAGCTTCATGGGATAGGAAACCCATGGTCTGGGTTGCAAATTACACAATCTCAGCAGATGCAGAAGATCACGGATTACCAAACTTTTTTTGTCAGCCAAAACATTTAATCTGAATCTATCTGAAATATTTACTGGATGTACCTCGTTAAGATTTTAACACATTTGCATGTTCATGGTTCTCTAATGACAGTTAATGGTCTCATGACCTGCGGATAAACAAAGAACGTGTAATATTTTTTAGTAAGCATTTTATTTAGATTGCTTTTATTTAATTTTATGTTTTGTTTCATCAATCACAAACCCCCTGAAGTTCCCTTCTTGGTGAACCCGTTTGGGAAACCCTTCCACAAGTCATCTGGGAACTGCCTGCTGTCAACTTTTTTGCTCATTCTACTCATTTAACATACTGCAAGTATGGATATTCGAACATGTGTTTTTAGTATTCTAATTTCATGTCATATAAAAAAAAAAACATTATCTTGACGTATTTTTGCAAAGTGCATAACCATAACTACCACGTTAAACCAAGCTGCTGCATGGTCTTAAAGTAAAAAAAAAAAAAAAAATAACTGTTAAAGAGGTAAGATCTTATTCCCCCTTTTTTATTTAAATGTACCTCTACGGATATGAAAACGCTGGAAAAAACGGGACGGTGCGATCCTTGGATGCTCGCTGCTGGTGGGCGGTACTTACGGTCAGACTCTCAATCTGACGCAGTGCATCCTGACGCTCAGCATCCTTCAGGGCGCAGCATCCCACAACGGCCTGGACCGGACCAGACTTGAAGACCCCACGTACTGTAGAGATGTAGACACCCACATTATACCAGCTAAACATAGGACCGTCGACATCTATTGTTTATTCCACGGCTGTTATCCGGATCACAGCGCGCCCAACCCTCAAAATGGCTGAGATCACTGAAATAAGCGCAGTGTACGGTGAGTAGCCTATAGCGCAGGCCTGGGCCATCCCAACACGCCTGTGATATGAATACTACGTGTTATGGATACACCTGACCTGGTTAAGATATCATTCATTTCGGGTTTTATTTTGGAGAGTGCTTCTGGAAAGGGAAGTCAGACTATTTAACCGACATCAGTAGGCTATCTGTTGTCCAGGTAGTGATTTATTATATAGCGAGCGTTTGTGAACGTTGAATGCATGATGCTAAAGTGTTTTAATGGAGTGATGCGCACATTGCGCAGTGAGATTGAAGCAGGAATGACGTGATGTCTATTCCGGACTGGACCCGAGGGCTCTTTGTTTGTTAACAACGCGCATCGCTGAGATTACAGTCTCCACCCATGTGTCCTCAAAATCACCAGCTATATGGGCTGGAATTGAGCATACGGGCTCTATATCAGTAACTGAAATATTTTGAGTCAAAACTAAAGTACAATTATACAAATGTGTGTTGTCTTTAGGAGTGGTGTTGAATGCTGGTTTCAGTCATTTTGTTCAAAACCCTCTTATAGAACCATTTCTAATACCCAAAATGTTGTCATCATTTACACACCCTCATGTCCCAGACTTTCATTTGTATCATGGGCAAAAAAAGACACTTTTGCTCAGCTGCTCTTTAGCTGGTACCATTTTTTTACTCCAAGGCCCCACAATATCCGCAAAATTCAAAGCCACAATGACTTTTCCTGTCATTCATGATTTACTGGATAAATATTTTTTTACTTAAAAAAAAAGAAAAACAGTTGTTGAGGCAGTGAATTATAATCTTAAGTTGATTTAGGTTATTTTAATGCCCCATGGGCATTTGTAAATACAGTAATTTTAGTATAAATCAAAATAATACAGAATTGATTTTCTCTATACATCTGAATGAAGACAAATTTGATTGTTATATTTTATGTTTTCACTTGAATTAGAAAACCGATTTATGAAGTATTATCTTTTAAGATATATATATTTTTTTATAAGAGTGTCGTGTCTGAGGGTGTGAGATAGCATTACGGAAAGGAGTGTCCTCGTATCTGATGCCAGCACCAGCTGGCACCACAGTGCCCACCTCCATCTGGCATCAGTCTCCGAGAGACATTTATGCTCCAGACACCGTTTCTTCACCCACCCTCACTGTGGGCTGAGCACGATTTACACAAGGACCTCTTTTAGAATCTTGTAAAACAGTATTGTGCATATAAAATCATTTTTTGCCATGTTTTACGATAACAGATCTCATCTTATATGGGATTCAACCAGTTAACCTGTTGTTAATTTTTAAATTAAAATCGACATGAAAAATGGAATTTAACCCTATTTTCTAAATGCATCTTAATGATTTTATTGTGAACAATATCCATGCATGTTTTATTTTTTTAACATCGTAATTTTATTTAGACAGTCATCACTTGATCTTCTAGTAAAACCAGACTTCTCTCTGGTGACTTCTCCAGCTTAAACACCGCCTCTTTCTTACAAACGACTGCAAGCTCGCATTCACATCTTCCTCCATCCAATCAAGTTCCAGCCCTGCAAATTTTTCTTTTACGATAATCCATTACTCGTCACAATACAGAAAAAAAGAGCTCTTACTACTTGTTACATTGTGACTTGGGTTAGGATTGAGTTTTTTTCTGTTTTGCTGCATCATTCTGGTTTGAGATCCACACTGAGACCATAGTGCTGGAATAACTGGCAGTACTAATTTTAGTCAGGGTTGGTAAATTGACCTGAATTGATTCCACTGCTGAAGACAGTATTGCTGTTGTACTGTAGATGTGAATGGCCATTACCTGGTTTTGGAAAGTCAGAGCACATAACATTGAACCCGTCATTTTCACCCACATACAGCGTGTTTGTCATTTATTAGATGCTTTTTATATGAAGGATCTTACAGTTCACTGATTGCTGTAACATTGATAGGGCTCTTTTAGCGATCCTCTCAGGTCTCCCCATCCTTCAATCCAATCTGTAATGTTTTATCTAGCAATGAGTTATAGCAATGATCATCTCTGATGTTTGATATTTGATCACTCTACCGTGTCCACAGTCTAGACACACCTATCAGGGCTCTAAAGGGATGTTACTTTGATTTATATCTTGAGAAATACAGAGAAATACACCAAGAATTTAATCATAGAGATGTCTTGGTTTGGTGATCAGAGACTTTTCTACTCTCACTGCATTGATTAAAAAACTCTAACAAAACTGTTTAAGTGTGCGTGAGGTGGGTATTTCGTACTTCGGATGAGACGTAAAAGGTCCTGACTCTCTGTGGTTATAAAAATCCCATGGCACTTCTCGTAAACAGTAGGGGTGTAAAAATTCCCTCTATTGGCCCTTGCCAATCAAGCCCTCTTAATAATCCCCATCAACTGAATTGGCTCGATCACTCTCTCTCCTCTCCACCTATAGCTGGTGTGTACTGTGGCTACCAACGCATCATCCAAGTGGATACTGCACACTGGTGGTGGCTGAGGAGAGAAACCTGTCATTGATTGTAAAGCAATTTCGGTGTACAGTAGTAGGATATGCGCTATATAAATATCTCATTCATTCATTTATCTATCCTCTTAGTTTGCGTGTGTATTTGGTTCATGCGCATCTATGGCCCATGGGATTTTTCCAGGTAATTGGAGCAGCTGTTTTTTTGGAGCCTACCCAAGTCTTGCGTCATCTAGCAAGTGGGGTGAGGGTCTTTGTCTGAGGTTTGGTGAGAGTAATAGAGCAAAGAACAACATGCTGGGTGGAGCACTGGCAAATATCTCTTTCTGTCTGCCTTGTGCTGTTAATTTTGGCTGTAGCTCCATCATGCTATTATTTTTTTTGGCTGTAATGACTATTCTCTTCTTATGTGATGTTTTGTTGCCTTCACCTTCACATTTTCTTCTGACTCTTTGTCTTCCTCCTTCACAAAAAAACATATATATATTTTTTAAAAGGCATCCAGTAAACCTTTTGATCTCACATCTGATCTCATAAGTTTGGTCACTGTGACCTTATAAAATGGCACTGTGGGGTGGATAGAGCGTGGATTTCAGCATAAAGATTCATTGTTAATCAAACCATGTTTGAGCAGCTCATCTTACAATCGCCATATATCAGCAACATACACAAACACACTCTCCCGCAGGGAGTGTTTCTGTTCTGCTGTCATCAATCTTCGTCTTAATTTATGTCACTGTGTCCTGACAACACAAGGACAGAAAGCTCTAGTAATAACTGTCCTTCAGATTTTTTTATCAATGTTGAAAACAGTTGAGCTTCTTAATATTTTTTATTGAATCCATGATCCTTTTTTTGATAAATATAGAAAGAGAAATATAACAGCAAATCTTCTGTAAAATAGTTTTTACTGACTTTTGCATATATACATAGATATATACACTCACCTAAAGGATTATTAGGAACACCATACTAATACTGTGTTTGACCCCCTTTCGCCTTCAGAACTGCCTTAATTCTACGTGGCATTGATTCAACAAGGTGCTGAAAGCATTCTTTAGAAATGTTGGCCCATATTGATAGGATAGCATCTTGCGGTTGATGGAGATTTGTGGGATGCACATCCAGGGCAAGAAGCTCCCGTTCCACCACATCCCAAAGATGCTCTATTGGGTTGAGATCTGGTGACTGTGTCTGGTGTCCTAAAGTGTGCCAAGAAAACATCCCCCACACCATTACACCACCACAACCAGCCTGCACAGTGGTAACAAGGCATGATGGATCCATGTTCTCATTCTGTTTACGCCAAATTCTGACTCTACCATCTGAATGTCTCAACAGAAATCGAGACTCATCAGACCAGGCAACATTTTTCCAGTCTTCAACTGTCCAATTTTGGTGAGCTCGTGCAAATTGTAGCCTCTTTTTCCTATTTGTAGTGGAGATGAGTGGTACCCGGTGGGGTCTTCTGCTGTTGTAGCCCATCCGCCTCAAGGTTGTGCGTGTTGTGGCTTCACAAATGCTTTGCTGCATACCTCGGTTGTCATCATCATCATTTCTCTTCATCCCCTATGGGACATAAGGCTTCAATGAGCACTCTCCATTGTATTCGGTCCCTGGCAGCATGTTGGGCCTCTCCCCATGACAGGTTCATCTGTTCCAGCTCTTGTGTCACAGTTCTGCGCCAGGTGGTTTTGGGTCTCCCTGGTTTTCTTTTACCAGGTGGTGTCCATCTTAGGGCAACTTTTGTGATGCTGTCCTGCTCCATCCTTAACACGTGTCCTAGCCATCTCAAGCGTCTTCGTGTAATCTCCTTGGTGATACTCCAGCTTCCCGTTTTCTTGTACAATTCATTGTTTGAGATCTTATTAGGCCAAAATATCTGGCATATTCGTCGGAGGCATCCATTATGGAACACTTCCATTCTCCTCATATCAGTTTTGATAACTGGCCAGCTCTCTGAACCGTACAGCAGAACAGACTTTACATTACAGTTATATAGGATCATCTTCGTTTTAAGGCTGTATTGTTTTGATCTCCATATAGAGCGGAGTTGGGAGAAGGCACCCTGAGCCTTTCCGAGCCTTGCTTTGATATCTTTAGATGCCCCACTGTCCTTACTGATGAGACTGCCCAGATAGGTGAAATTTTCCACACACTCAAGTGGTTCCTCATTAACAAGGATGGGTGCTGTGGGGATGGAGTTGACACACATCACTTGTGTTTTGGAGGTGTTAATACTGAGCCCAACTTGACTGGCAAAGTTGTTCAACCTATCAGTTTTAGCCTGCATGTTGTACTGGTTGGTTGATAGGAGAGCAAGATCGTCGGCGAAGTCAAGATCTTCCAGCTGGGAGAGCAGAGTCCACTGGATGCCTCTGGGTCTGTCTGCTATGGTGTTGGTTGTGATCCAGTCTATGGCGACCAGGAAGAGGATAGGGGAGATGATGCACCCTTGTCTCACTCCGGACTGCACAGGAAACCACTCAGAGAGGTGATTTCCCATAATGACACAACACTTAAAATGTTCATAGAATGTTTTTATGATTGAGATGATCTTTGATGGTATTCCATAGGATTGCAGTATCTTCCAGAGGGTGTGTCGATGGACACTGTCGAAGGCCTTCCTAAAGTCCACAAAGTTGATGTAGAGGGGTGTATTCCATTCCAAGCACTGCTCTATGATGTTACGCAAAGCAAATATCTGGTCCATACATCCTCTTCCCTTCCTGAAGCCTGCTTGCTCCTGTCTAATTCTGGTGTCAATGGCTGTCTCCATGCGGTTGAGAAGGACTCTGCAGAACACCTTGCTTGGGATAGACAGAAGAGTAATTCCACGCCAGTTGTCACAGTTCTTAATGTTGCCTTTCTTGGGTACTTTGACAATGAGGCCTTTGGACCAATCTTCAGGGATGGTGTTACTGTTCCAGATGTTTTGGAATAGGTCCGTCAGCACTCTTGTTGATGTTAGAATGTCAACCTTGAGCATCTCGGCATGGATAGCATCTATGCCACATGCCTTGCCCCTTTTCAGGGTTTGGATGGCAGCTTTAACTTCGGCAAAGTCAGGGGGGTTGGTGTTAATTTCCAGGATATCCTCTGTTATTGTGATGTTGGCTGGTTGTTCAGGCTCAGGGAGGTTGAGTACTTCCTGGAAGTGTTGAGCCCATCTGGCTGCTTGTTCACTCTCTGATGTACAGATGTTGCCATTCTTGTCCATAACATGGGTAGTTTGGTTTGTGCATCTGCCGCAGAGTCGCTTTGTGATTTTGTACACTGTGCCTAGATTTCCATAGGCTGCAGCTTTCTCGGCTTCACTTGCCAGGTGTTCAACAAAGACCCTTTTGTCTTTTCTAGCACTCCTCTTCACCTCTCTGTCCTTGTTTTTATAGGACATCTTGGTTTTCTCGAGGAGTCGTTGGGACTTGGTGTTCAGCATCTTTGCCTTCAGCTGTTTCCTCTCTTCGATTTTCAGCCAAGTGTTAGCGGATATCCATTCTTTGGCCCCTTTCTGTTTAAAGCCCAGGACTTTTTGTGCTGTTTCAGAGTATATGGTTTTGATAGCATTCCATTTGCTGTTTATGAGGTTTATGGTGGGTTCTTCTTCTATTTCACAGGAAGCCTCTAGCGTGCTGAAGCGGTTTCTGAGTTCCAACACAAACTCCTTGTTTTTCTTTGGGTATTGGAGTTTTGCAATGTCCAGTTTCTTCTGCCGATGGCCTTGTGGGATTAACTTCTTCAACTTGAGTTTAATGGTGGCAGCGATTAGGTAGTGGTCGCTATAGGCATCTGCACCTCGGTAGGCTCGAACATCTTGCAGTGACCTGCGCCATTTACCATTAATGATGATGTGGTCGATTTGGTTGATGGTCCTACCATCAGGTGACTGCCATGTGAGCTTATGGATGTTTTTGTGTGGAAAGATGGTGCCGCCGATGACCAGGTTGTTACTCATGCAGAAATCAACAAGGCGTTCACCATTGTTGTTTCTGTCGCCACATCCATGTCTACCCATTGCTCTCTCGTTGTTGAAGTTGTTGGTTCCCACTTTGGCATTCATGTCGCCAGTTAGGAGAAGAACGTCGTGTTGGGGTACTTTGGAAACCGCCATTTGCAGTTGTTCATACCAGTCTTTTTTTATCTCCTCTTCCGCCTCGTTGGTTGGTGCATAGCACTGTAAGATGGTGAGTTTACAGAACTTTGAGTTGAGGCGTATTCGGATCAGTCTTTCACTTACTGGTTCCCACTCTAGCAGGGTTTTGGCCTTCTCCTTGGAGATTAAAATGGCTACACCATGTGTATGGGTGTTCTCGTGACCAGAATGGAGGATAACAGACCCTTCATGCAGGACTTGACGACTAGAGCCGATCCAGTGACTCTCACTTATCCCCAAGATGTCCAGATGGTACCTTTTCATCTCACTGAGGACTTGTGCTGTCTTGGTGGTCTCCCACATGGTACGGACGTTCCATGTTCCAATGCGGATCTTGGTTTTAGGTCCTAGTAAGCCCTCTTTCGCACTCCTGACTTCCCTACGGATTTCATCAGGGGTGGTCATACTGCCATCCGAAGAGTTTGGGTGGCCAGGGTCTACTATGGGCCTGATGTAAGTAATATTGCTCATTGTAGTTTCAGTAACAGTAGATTTTTTTACAGGGTGGCATTGTTAGCGCCACGCCCAACCCCCAACCTGGAGGGCGAGGTGCTGCCTTTCGTCTCACTCCTCACCCAAGACCAGTCTGGTATGGTTGAACCTACCAGGAGCCATAGGCTCCCTCCAGCATAGCTCTCAGGATCATAGAAGCACGCAAGCCTCTCCACCACGACAAGGTTGCAGCACACGGAGAGGATACCTCGGTTGTAACGAGTGGTTATTTCAGTCAAAGTTGCTCTTCTATCAGCTTGAATCAGTCGGCCCATTCTCCCCTGACCTCTAGCATCAACAAGGCATTTTCGCCCACAGGACTGCCGCATACTGGATGTTTTTCCTTTTTCACACCATTCTTTGTGAACCCTAGAAATGGTTGTGCGTGAAAATCCCAGTAACTGAGCAGATTGTGAAAAACTCAGACCGGCCCGTCTGGCACCAACAACCATGCCACGCTCAAAATTGCTTAAATCACCTTTCTTTCCCATTCTGACATTCAGTTTGGAGTTCAGGAGATTGTCTTGACCAGGACCACACCCCTAAATGCATTGAAGCAACAGCCATGTGATTGGTTGATTAGATAATTGCATTAATGAGAAATTTAACAGGTGTTCCTAATAATCCTTTAGGTGAGTGTATATTAGGGGTGTAGCGGTTCTCAAATCGAACCGTACCATCTCAAATCTGAAAACCCATACTTGGTTTGTTGAAAATAAAGTGTAAAACAGACAGAACGAGTTCCACTAATGTATGTTTCTGTCAATGGATATGCATTCTGGCTTCCCAATATGTCACAACAGCGATGATCAAAAAATATGGACAAAACAGTCACTCTTTTAAACTTTGTTCAATGCGAGTGCTGTATGCTCATTGCTCAAACATGACCAGACATTTACGCCGTTATCACCAGAGTGTTGATTGCGCGTGAGCGCTGGTGAGACCTGAGCAGCACACGTTGCTATCTGTGTTTAAACTAAACTCATTTTCGCATGTTTGAAGCCATGGCAATTTAAAAATTCAAGAGCAAGAAGATACGAATGAGAACTTGAGAACACACGGAAAGCCGCGTCTGCGCACAAATATTGAGTTCTCTTTCAACTCTTGCGCTTGAACGGGCAAATTCACACAAAAATTATGTCAAAATGCCTGTCTTGGTGAGTATCCTAGCAAATATTAACATAGTCAATATGTCTTAAGTTAGGGCTGCACGGTTTATCGCAATGGACTATATGCACGGCCACTTCTTGGTTTTAGATAAGCCAGCTGTCAATTCTGGTCAACTGTCAAAAATCAATCGTAAGATCAGCAGCCTAATATTCCTGCTGCTGTCTGTGTTTTTAATGTTAATCAAAAAACAAAAGACAAGGAAATCACTCACTATACGACTGAAAAGCTTTTTGTAACATTAATAAGGATTAATCTTTAATTTATTTTACATTTGATTATTCAATTTCTGTACCTGAAAACTACTGTTAGACCTACCTGAAAAAACATGTTAAGCACTGTTTATTTTATTTGTATCTTTGCTCTATTGTATTTATTTGTGCTGTTGCTTGTAGTTAGATTATTTGTTCTTGTTTTCTTTATTTTTATTTGATAGCAGTCCTTTTTTCTTGAACATAGCATATTCTGAACCGTACCGAAACAGTGACCCTAAAACTTACACCACTAATGTGTGTGTGTGTGTGTGTGTATATATATATACTGTATATATACATATTCTCTCAACTGACATTCTATTCTATTCTATTCTATTCTAAAGGCCAACTTTACAGCATATGAGGTGCTTTTAAACAATATTTTAACATAGCACACCATTAAATGCATTTACAGAGCAGTGACTGACAAACACTCTGATGCGGCATTACATTTATACAGAACAGAAGCGTAAAGACACCTAGACAGAATGATATGATAGGATTTCATGATATTTCATACCTATGTTGCAGAGTGAGACCGGATGCAGTAGTTTGTTATAGAGTGGTTTGTCTCTGTGTGGGATTGTGTTCCTCTGCATCATGCGGGTGGAGTGGGCATGAAGTAGATATTAGAGCAAGTCTTCCGTGGGTTTGTCAGTCTGCATTTTCAGAGCTGTTGTGCTTTAACCATCTAGATTCTAGAACGAGAAAGACTGTTTTATTTTTTAAGATTCAAGCCTGTGAACATCTTCAGGTATGTTTAGACTGTTGGTGAATGTAGAAAAATGTATGTGATCAAGTTGTTTTTCAGTCTGTTTACTTTTCCGTCTCTGTTTTTTCTCTTTCAGATATGTCCCCAGTGCTAGCGGGGTTTATCGGTGCTGGTGTGTTGGTTGTTGCAGTTTTTGCGTTAATCTTTATGTGGACTTGCTGTCAGAAACATTACAACAGGAGGAACTACAAGCTCCATGGCATCCAATCGGAACACAGCGACCCTCTCACAGACCCGCCGTACAAGTTTATTCACATGCTGAAAGGAATGAGCATCTACCCTGACACGCTGACCAACAGCAAGAGGATCATTAGGGTGGCACGCCAGGCAAGGTCCCAGACCACTGATGGGGCTCAAGGCAGCAAGGGCCGCCCAGTGGTGCTGGTAGATATGGATTCGGCAGCAGAACGCGGCATGCTGGGAGAGAAACAAATGCAGATGAGGCTCGGGGAAAGTGGCCACGAGGTTCCCAGGCTGGAGAGGGAGCTTCCCGTGCGTGCGGATTACTGCTGTCTGGACAGTAGCTCTGCAAGCAGTAGTCAGACCTCCAGTACTACGGTTTCCAGCACGGCTACACCCTTCACCCCTGCCGATGAGCCCAGCAGGGGGGACCTCAGCATTGCAATCGACTATAACTTCCCTAAGAAGGCCTTGGTGGTCACCATCCTGGAAGCTCGGGGGCTACCGGCAGTGGAAGGCCAGGTGGGCAGTGCAGACCCCTATGTGAAGATGACCATTCTACCAGAGAAGAAACATCGTGTTAAGACTCGTGTTCTGAGGAAGACTCTGGAGCCTGCTTTTGATGAGACCTTCACATTTTACGGTGTGCCGTACAGCTCCCTGTCGGATCTCACTTTGCACTTCTTGGTGCTGAGCTTTGACCGGTTCTCACGAGACGATGTGATTGGGGAGGCGATGGTTCCTCTGGCAGGTGTGGACCCAAGTACAGGCCGGGTCCATATTACGCAACAGATCACGAAGAGAAGTATGCAGGTGAGAGCGAGCATAACACAAGTGTTCATATATATATATATATATATATATATATATATATATATATATATATATATATACACATACATACACAAGGAACCCAGATACATAGCATAATATTTCAAGCTAATATAAAAAAAAAAAAAAGAGAACCCTCAAAGTAACAATAACTACGCTGACTTAAGTCTAATTCCTCTGAAGGTTTTTGTTTAATTGTTTGTATTATTAGAATTAATATTATTTGAAATATTGGTACATTTTACAGATGTTTTTATCCAAAATGACTGACACTGAATTCACGGTACACATTTGATCAGTTCTTACTTTCCCTGGGAATCAAACCATAACCTTGGCACTGCTAGTGCCATGCTCTATTTATTTAGAGCCCATTTCAGATTTAATAAAACAGTTTTCATTTAATTCAGATTTAATTCAACAGTTATTTCTTGAAATTAATTTGTACTGCATGAAAAAAGCATGTGAACCACATGAAGGGAAATTTAAGTAAAGAAAATATTTTACATTTTTATTATATGAAATATCATAGCATTACATGTATAATATTTTTACATTATGTATAATATATTATATTTCAAGCTAATATTAAAACCACCACACAGTAGAACATTGCTGTAAGTTTAGTTTATACCCATCAATAACAATAACTAATGTGACTAAAGTCAAATTCTTCTTAAGATTTTAAGCTAAATACATTTAGTTTTCCTTAAACACATGTTTCAGTTTAATTTTAACAATTAGTTTATGCATTTTATTCATGCTGCCGCTGTGTGACTGATTCATCTGGGTTCTTTTTATAAGTCTGACACTTAAATGAGCTCAGCACTGAATCATCACTCCCATCCTCCTACTGTAGTTTGTAGTCATTGATAAATGTGCTTATCCTCCTGCTCACTGAGTGGGTTTAGATGATGCGTAGACAATCCTGTTGGCACATACATGAAAGCCTCCTCGTGCCTCCGCACAGAAACGAACCGAAACTCAACAAGTTGAGCTGCCAAGATAAATGGAAAACAAGTTATAAATGAGTTATCAGCCCAGTCATTTTGCACTTATTAATGCATCTGTTACTTTGCTAATACACCAAGCGTAGAAGAGCTGCTATGACATTTTCACTTACCTGCTTATGCTGCAGTTCTTCCAGTGCTGTGGAGGCACACAGGACCCATGGTCTTATTCTTAAATGTACAGCTGATTTAAGACCTCAATATTAAACCTAGTCTAAAAAATTAAAAAAATGGTTGTCTTGCAATTAAGAATGTATGAGAGAAGCAATTTATTTGACTTATGTGTCTGTGTATTTGTATTTCTCCAGTGTGTAAGCCGTGGAGAGCTGCTGGTCTCTCTGTCCTATCAACCTGTTTCTCACAGACTCAGTGTGGTGGTGTTAAAAGCGAAACACCTTCCAAAACTGGACATCACTGGGCAATCTGGAAGTAAGTATATATGCAGATATTTTTTTCTTGTGTACATTTGTGTTCAAATGTTTTGGGGTCAGTAAGATTTTATCAGTCAGTAAGTCTTAAATGACCACCAAGGCTGCATTTATTAGATCAAAAGTCAGCAATATTGTGAAATTACAATTTTCAATTTAAATATATTTTAAAATGTACTTTATTCCTGTGATGGCAAAGCTGAATTTTCAGCATCATTACTCCAGTCTTCAGTGTCACATGATCCTTCAGAAATCATTCTAATATGCTGATTTGGAGTACAAGAAGTATTTCTTAAATTATTATCGCTGCTGAAAACAGTTGTACTGCTTAATATTTTTGTGGAAACCGTTATACATCTCAGGATTTTTTGATAAATGGAAAGTTCAAAAGAACAGTATTCAATTGAAATAGAATTATTTTCTAACGTTATAAATGTCTTTGACAATTTTGCTAAATTGCTGAAAAAAAGTATTTTTGTAATCTTACAGACCCTAAACTTTTTACAGATAGTGTATAATTAAATGCAATATTTTCAAATATGAAATGTAAGTATTTTTTCTTCTAAATATCTAATCAAATGTCTTATCTTGTGTCCCAGATCCATATGTGAAGTTAAACGTGTTCTATGGCCACAAGCGCATTGCCAAAAAGAAAACGCATGTGAAGAAGAGCACACTCAACCCTGTCTTTAATGAATCCTTCATCTATGATGTACCAGCTGAGTTGCTGCCAGACATCTCTATCGAGTTCCTGGTCATGGACTTTGACCGCACTACTAAAAACCAGACCTTGGGACGGCTGGTGCTCGGCGCAAACAGCCCCTGCCCCTCGGGTGCCGCCCACTGGCAGGAGGTCTGCCAAAACCCACGGCGCCAAATCTCAAAATGGCACACACTCAATGAATATTAGAGCTTCACCACACTCTCTCCTTGCACACACTCAAACACAGGCACACAGGAATAACAGAGACAGAGAGAGTTTGGGAAAATATGCCTTTGTTACCGTCACTTGGAAGGGTAACTGATCTTCAGGAGGACTTAAAAAAAAAAAAAGAAAGACTTAAGCCAACATTTACGTCATTGCTGATACGATGACTGGCCTCGGGAATGAATCTTAAAAAAAAAAAAAAAAAAAACAAGTACAATCTTACTTTCTCGCTCAGATGCTCACACACACACACACACACACACACACACACAGCCAGAACATAAACATACATGATAAATAATAAACGAGACCAAAATATTGAAAGACTGTTAGGGGTTTGAGGTTTAGGATTCTGTAATTGTCCTAATGAAACTTATCGCATGTCTTAACACTCCATGTTTCACTCCAGAATGGGACATTGTGTGGATTTATGATGCCGACACACATTAAACAAGCTTTGTTTTAAGGCATCTGATTATTGGAACTTACATAAAGGGGAGCTTGTGATAAGTGGCTTCTGATATGTACTGGTTCTCCACTGTTTGAGCAATGCACTGAAGTGACGCATAGGTTGTATGATCTACGCTAAAGATTTGTTCTGTTTCGCTTTGGCTGGAGATGTTTCAGAGATTCCTGCTGTGTCACATTCTCCACAGCTATAAGTTGAGTCATGTGATTGTACAACAATAACCCTTTTGGCAGCACTCTGGGCCTGATTTATTGCTAGTGCAACAATTTATCACGCACTTTGGATAAATCTGGCCCTGAAAACCTTAATCTGCACTGCTATGCTACAAACAAACTCTGAATGTCACTGTCTGTATGAATTTCATACATCAGAGCTTCACTTCACCATAAAACAGAGGTTCACTGTTTCGTAGATATTATTAGCCCACGTCATCAGATGCTCTTTTTAAGGTGGATTGGATCCGCTGTCATTTTAAATCCTGTGTGATATAGAGATAGACAAAGCGGTGTGTTCGTAGTTCAGAGCTGGAAAGCTCTGCCATATTAAGGGGGCATTCTGAGCCCTCTGGTGTTATGTTTGGGAAATGGAAAGATATGTAGCGGTATATCATTTGTGGTTCATAAAGTCAAGAGCGAATGTATTCATGTAATTCTATCAGTCACAACACGTCTGTCTATTCTTCTAGCATATCTTGTTCACATCAGTTCCCCCTTTTCTGTCTTATACCACTTTTCCACATCTCTCTTTTATGATGAAAATTGGTACAGTCATTTATTTGATTTAGTGTGCTTACCCTCAAGATCTAGATGGTTTGCCAGTGTGCCTGCTGATAGCCTGGGCCTTTATCTCTGATTGGTGCTCCTCACTGCTAACAAAGAACTGTCTGTATTTCATATGGATGCAGAATTAAGGTTGGGAACCGAGAATCAGAAATGATTCCATTAGAAAGAAATACTGGAACCAAATGACGTTCGACTCCATTAACAATTCTCGCACATGCATTTTTTCGCTGATGCAGACGAAACGTATTAAAAAACTGTTTCCTGTTTTCTCAGTTTCCTGCACAATATATTCAGCAGCGCCACAAAAAACACTATTGAATCTACAGCATTAAACAGATTACTACTTAAAGATTACATTAAAGTTACTAATTAATTTTTAGTGAATTGAAACCTGTGCAACCAGTGTAGTATGCTTCCTGAACGAATTACTCTAATGAGCCGGTTCTTTTTAATGAATGAAAAATGTACAATGCACTTTAGTACAATTCTCTAAAAACAAAAGGACTCTTAATGAGTCAGTTTTATTTAATGTATCAAACCCACAAAACAACTATATCAATAGTTGAAGAGTTCAGATGCAAAACCCTCTAAGTGCCATCTGAAATTTTCTCCTAGAATGATCATTTTTATCAAGCTTGTATATTTAAGTTCAGTAGTTTCACTTAAATGACAATTAATAGGTAATTTTCATTGCTATTTAAGTGAAATTACTGAACTTAAATATACAAGCTTGATAAAAATGATCATTCTAGAAGAAAATTTCAGATGGCACTTAGAGGCTTTTGCATCTGAACTCTTCAGTTGTAGACATACTGTCAAACACAACTACAGTAAATACATTTAAAAAAATACATTATGTATTTTTTTTATTAGTATTTTATAAATATTAATAAATAAATAGTTGTCACATTTTTGTTTGAGTATATTTAGGTATTTTTAGTATATATACTTCAGAACAATTATTGGACTGCATTTATGTGGCCTCTAAAAAATGTCAAGAATTGTTTTAAATGTATTTATTACTGAAATCATTTAATCATTTAGCAATGCAGTTGCATTTTTCCCTTAAATATTTATTTCTTAAAAATACTAAAAAATAATTGTTAATTGACCGTTCAGGAATCAGAACAGGAACCAAATTCTTTACATTCTTGATCCCCATGCCAAGTAGGAAATCTGCCCAGGATTCAACAGACCCAGCAGAGCAGGGACCACCACTGATCTGGGAAGCTCAAAACACGGTGTCATTTCTCAAAAATACATTGCAAACATTCCCACTTAATTCCCCACAAATTAGCCACTAGCAGTCAGCTGGTCGCATGGCACATGGACTCTATCATAGAGGTGTAAGATTCTAAACTGTAATTCTAGATGGAAAAATGCCTCCTTTCCATTCAAGCTTCTAACATGCTAAATTCACACTCCCTGTATAAAAGTGCACTCTATCCACCCAGTAATAGCTTTCATGTAGAAGATACTTCTTTGTGTCGGATCACTGTCATGGCAAAATGGAAAGGTATTAAAAGATTCAACCCATGTGAGAAACAACACACAGGAGAGAAAAAAAAACAATACATTTTTAAAAAAGAAGGAAAAAAAAAACGAAATGACAAAGTAATTTGTGACCTAAGCACAAACGCTTTGGTGTTCAAAATTAAATTGGCAGGAAACTGTGAAAAATGTTGTATAAGTGCAAACTAAAAAAATATCTTGTGAATATTTGACGTATAATGTACTACAAAATGCTGTGAGATCTCTGCTAATGTTACACACCCACCTGTATGTTAGTGTTCTTAACACCCCACTGAATGTGCAAAATAAACGTGATACACAAGTGAATTCTCTCTCTAGTATATTTTCACTCCAATATTTAACGTGTTTGGATATTTTCTTATGACGTCTGCTTGAGATGGGTGATTTAAAATTAAACAAGGCCCTTTTGTAAATCAAAATATAATCAATATTAGAGGGATAGTTTGTTAAAAAATAAATCATGTCATCGCCCTCAAATTGTTTTAAACCTGTAAGAGTTTCTTTCTTCTGTTGAACACAAAAGATGATATTTTGAAGAAAAATGGTAACCAGACAGTTGACGGCCTGTTTTTTTTTTGTTTGTTTTTCTCAATGGGGCCCACTGTTTGCAACTGTTTGGTTAGCAAAATATCTTCTTTTTAGTTCAACAGAAGAAAGATACTCATAAAGGTTTGGAACAACATAAGGGTGTAAATGATGACAGAATTTTCATTTTTGGGTGAACTATCCCCTTCACACTGGCAGTTGAAATCAACTCCATAATACGCAATACGCCCCCAGCGGACGTCGTACTACACCGTTGAAAACCGTCGGAAGCTTCGGAAGCGAAAATGGCGGAGAGATTAGAACGGTTGATTTTGTCAGTGTCATGTACAATTCTGTATGATCTCTCTGATGAGGGTTATAGAGACATTAATCGGAAGGCTGCTGCGTGGAGGAAAGTTGCCCAGGACATTGACATGTCACGTCGGCTAAAGCCCAATTTATACTTCTGCGTCGAACTTACGCTGTAGCTACGTCGTAGGCTGTGTGTAGCGCGCGTACCTTTCGGCGTACCCTGACGTGCACGGTGCACCTCTCCAAAAATGTAACAACGCGTCAACTCTACACGGACACAAGCGCTGTGATTGGTCTGCTAGCATCGCTCCCTCGGGTTTCACATGTTCCCTCTGCGCGCGTGAACGCGGACAACAACGCAGAAGTATAAATGAAAACCAACGCGTTGCCTACAGCGTAGAGGCGCCGGCGTAGGTCCGACGCATAAGTATAAATCAGCCTTAAATGTGATATAGTGGTTAGGTGTGAAACGGTACACAGAAGTCACGGTTCTGTTCATACCTCGGTTCAGACATCACGGTTCGGTACGAGCTCGGTACAATGGAGGGAAAAAAAATATGTTTTTTTATTGTGCATGTCTCAGGCTGTACTACCTAGTGTCATACAGTCTCTCCCCTGAGCTAGCTGCAACAGTCTACCCTGAAGTGTGTAAAGTAAGATGTAAACAAAATAAGACAATCAGCTATAAAAATTTAAATAAAGCATCTCTTATTTATGTGCGGACGCACGAGCGCGAGGGTGCACGTGGCAAAAATGTCGTCATTGCGGTGTTGGGCGGTCGTGCGCGTTGGGTGCGCAAGGTCACATTTCGCGTGGCGGTGTGCAGTGCACGGCTTTTTAGCGCGCACGGCTCCGCATCCGAAGACGCACGACTTCGAGCCGAATCTGGCCGAGCATGTACATCTCACAGCACCGGCACCCAGTTCTTGAGTCTAAATTAGTTGCTTACATTAACAAAATAAGCCTACAATAGCAGACATAAGCCCTTTAAATAAAAATAAATGGCCATGTTTTATAAAAAGGTTCACAAAACTAAATAAAAATGTTTAGAAATAATGTAATTTAGTTGTAGGTTACGTTCTCATATCCATTTTTTTTCTAATGTCACAAGGAATAATCTGGTTACACAATTCTTTTGTAGTGTGGTTTTGGTGTACTAAAGTGTTGTTGTATTGTAACAAGTTACTAAAATAAACATTCACGAGTGTACCTTACTTCTCACCGCTGATTCCTGATGGTTTAGAGGACAGTTACACCGAGTCGCACCCTGTCGTTTCAAAGAATTGTACACCGCCGGCGAGAGCGAAGTAGAAATGCCTTGTCTATTTGGGGAGGCGCTCGCGCTGCGGAGGCAGAGCCCGTCACCTATCTTAAGGCGGGGCTACAGATTAGGTGTCCCTAAAGAACCCGCATATCTAACAGTAGTTCCGCATTACATTAATTAATTTGCACGCGAGTTTTATTTATTTTATACCGTGTATTCTCCGTGTAAATTCATGCACCGAACCGTGACGCCCGTACCGATTCGGTTCAATACGAATACATGTACCGTTCCACCCCTAATAGTGGTATATAGGGCTTTTAATTGTATTAACTGCCCTAATAACGTTAGAAAATCATAAAAATCAAAAAATGACATGACAACTTAGCGTTATAAAATCTATATAAAAAAGTACCTTAAAGAAAATGAATGGCATTAAAGCTAGACCAAAGCAAATATCTGCGGTGTGAGCAGTGACGTCAATTAAAATTTAATTATTTACCAATTAGGCCTACTAAATGAAACCATGAAGGTTTCTTGTGTCTCACTCTAATGTCACTAAGAACATTATTGATAGTAAACAATTCTGATATGTAAATGTTACCAGACATGTTTGACTGTGTAATGAAATAATGTCCTCTTTTGCTACAAAACCTTAATGGAAAGTCTGAGAAATTTCCCAGGCTCAAATTGTCAAACGATTGTTTACACTTATTAAAAGGTCCAGTTTACGGAGTAAATTTTTTAGTTGGGAATTGAGACAAACGGATATGAGACTACATTACTCTCCAAAGAGAGCCTTTGTGAAGGATTTCAATAATGACATGGCAACATGAGATGATCTTAATGTACCTCATCTCCAATGAAAGATTGATTTTCTCAGAAGAAACCTCAAGCTTCTGGTAGTCCATTCTTCCTCATTCAATTTCTGAATCAGAACAGGAATGCTGATATAAATGGGGCTGAACACCCATTAAACTTTTGAACTGTGACATTAAAATCATAACTGACTAGACATATCTGAGTAGACTCTCTGTACACAGCAGACGTATTCATACATCACAACCTAGTTTAGGTAACCTAATTTAATACATTTACACAACTCTACTTGTCTGTTGATTACAATAATGATTTGCACTGATGTACGTTGTCTTTCCACTTGTTTTAGGGAACAAACGTAATTCTGGTATAAACGTGATACCCCACACAAGTCCTACACTATTTTTCATCTGCATTAATGTAAGTAAATCAAAGAGCTGATGTGAGGAATGTCAGAGAAACATAAAATCACACACTCTCAAGACTGTCTTTGTCACTGTTAGGTAAACCAATAAACTGGCAAACAACACCTTAGAAACGTCTCGACATGCGTGGACTGGCCGCACCCTAAATGAGGGGCATCACATGCACCAACCATGAAAAATTACAAAACCATCCAACAAAACCCTCATTTCAGACACAGCAGACAAGGACTGAGACCTAATAGAAAGGGCAAGTCTAGTGGGTTTGTGACAAATATCTATAAAAGATATTTACCATTTCTACATTTTACCATCTCAAAGGACTCAACACTCAATCATTTAAAGGTAAGAACTGTTTCTGATTTGACGTTTTTTGCTGTCTGCTTACCGTCTACTTGAAAATAACTAAAACATGACAAACACACAATTTGTAGTCAAACAGATACTCTCAGAAATGGGTTAATTTGTTGTGAAACTGTAAATATAGCAGATGGTCATGTGTATTTTAAAATGTAATCTTAATACACAAATGTGTCTATTGTATATCATCTATCCATAATGGCCCAAAATAATATATTTATTATTTTTTTATAACATAATTTGTGGAACATTTTAAATGTATTTTATCATAACTATTGCTGATGTCCAAAAAGTATCTGAGAGAAGTTGATTATTTTGGTTTACTGTAATTGTCAGCATAGACAGGTGTCTAACCAGGGATCAGCTACCCATATTTATATTTGCAACATATTTATTAGATAATGCAAGGCAAACATGGCCTGGAGCACTGGAGACTTTATCAGAATGATCACTGGTCTGTTTCAAATTCACACATGTCTGGTTTTGATCTTAAAAAAAAGAAAAAAAAGAAAAAAAAAGAAAAGAAATTCTACATTTTTCACTCACTAAACAAATTAATCCAGCACAGAAGACCCATTTTATTAAGGCAGATTATAAACAGGTTTTTGCTATGATTATTGTCATTAATGTCATTTTTAATTCAGATTATTTTCTTTTTTGTAGCAGCAGCAGTGCTGACTTACACTGGGATCTGTAAGAGCGCCCCCTCTGTGCAGTAAGTGAATCTGATTATAAACAGGCCTGTGAGAATGCTTTGATCAGATTTGACACGGTTGGATATTATTCCATGAGATAACATTCTGAAAATTTTCATTTGATCAGAAGATATGTTTGAAAGACTTCAAAAACATTTTTAAAATGCCTGTTTTTGGATGATTCCATTGGTTTTGGTCGGAGGGCTTGGGCCATTACCTGAAATGATATTTCAGGGGCATCATGATCAAATGACAGCTTCTAAACCACTAAAACTGTTTAATCTCACAACATTATTCACTGCAGGAATGTTTCTCAAATATACATCTAAATATAATATAAAATAAACTAGTCTTTTGGCCATTATTTTTTAATAAACAAAAATCTAAAAAAACAAACAAACAATATTTAACCATAATAATTTCTGATGTTGCATGACACTGTTTCACTGTTTGAATGCTAGGTCATTTTTGGCCTGTGTGGTTTAAACGCTTAATAAAATTTCCACAGCGAGGTTGTGTCAAACATAGGCTAGTATTGTCATGTGACATCATCTGACTTGGCATGGGCAGGTCAAATTAATTTATACAGATCAGTATTGACGTAGTTGAAATTGAATGACGTTGTCAGATGGCAGAAGAATATGCCTACTGTTTGGTATTAATATGCTGATATTTGAATCTATATTCACCCATCTACTTTACTCTTCCACAAAACATAAGTAAAAATGTAGAAACTAATAATAGAATAATAAAATAATAAAAATAATAGAACTTTAATAGGACACTTGAATGTTTTATGTTCTCTGCTTTGCCTCAACAGCGCAAAGCAGACATGTCCAGAACAAAAAACAGTGAGGTAAGCTTTCTTGCATTGTCAGCGTTTTACTTAGTTAAACAGGACGAATCAAGTGTTAGGTATGTCATATGTAATGGGCTGTGAAGCAGTGTTTATGACAAACCAATAAAGCCTATATCCAGCCTTTACTTGGGCTGTACGTATTTAATTTTTGTGTGTGTGATCGGGAAGTTGCAGTGACGGAAACAGTGACATTCCAATTTAAGTTTGAAGGGAGTAATGCCTGTGTTTAGGCTATTAAGGAAATGCAATTTTGCCAAAGAAGAACTTTAAAAGCAGCCTACTTCAGTGTAATATGATGTTAATATGATATGATATAAGATGATATTACCATATCATCACTCTTAACACGGATCATTTGAATAATTGTGAGAGTCGGGTGAGGGTCGGGTGTGGATATCTAAATCAGAGAAAATCGTAGGTGCGGGTGGATGATTTATTTTTAGCAGCAGATTCAGGTGACGTTAGTAATTAGTAATTCATCATTACCATGTTCAATAAGACACTGACTTGCCTCTGCAGGGGAATGTGCTGAAGCGTGTGGCAAAACTGCCTCTCATCAGCTCAGCGCTGCAGCAGGCCTCTTCCGTCTACATGGGCGTGAAAGGTCGTTATCCGCTGCTCGGGTTTGTGGGAGGAGTAGCAGAGCTGGGTGTCCGCAGTGCATCCACGGCAGCTCTGCAACAAGCAGCACCTTTGCTACAGAACCTAGAACCAGAAAGTGAGTCTGGTTAAAAAAGGAGATCAAATGCTTATAGTAAAGACATAATTGGACTAAAGACACAGATATACTGCTAAAACATAATTTAACATGCAAGTCTTTAAGGGTAATAAAAGTGAATCAATAGTATGTGGGCCTTTGCAGTTGAGGCGGTGAACAGTTTTGCACTGGTGGGTTTGGAGCAACTTGAGAAGTTTTTCCCTATCCTCCAACAACCCACAGATGAGGTGAGTGCCTGAGAGTGCAAGAAAGAAGAGTGTCAATATCCACGTGGCAGTTATCTTGACTGTCTGGTAAAAGCCAACAAATTTATTTTGAATAACAAATTTAATATAGTTTTAAATGATTTATTATAAATGTATTAAATATATTTAAATTTATTTAGAATTATTACATTATTTTAATAATTTGCCGTTTTTAAACCTAAATAAAATAATAAACAAAATAAACAAAAGTACATTTGCACATAAACAAAATTAAATACTTTAACATTATTTTATTGCTTTAACATGTCCTTTAGTAATATAGTAAGTTTGTAGCAAGTTTTACATTTTACCTTAAAGGGGTAGTTGCATCATCGTTGCAACTTTCAAGGCCCAGAAAGGTAGTAAAAGCATTGTTAAAATAGTCATCTGACTACACTGGTTCAAATGTAATGTTATGAAGCGATAAGAAAAAAAAATTGAGCGCAAATTTTTTTTTAAAACAGACATGAGGGTGACTTAATTACAGAATTTTCATTTTTAGGTGAACTTTAATTGTAACAGAGAGGCAGGGATTAAGTGGAGAGAGAATCCACATGCAAGCACTAACGTTACTTTAATAATAATACAAACAGGCAATCCAGGGCAAACAAAGAAACCCAGGACAGGAATTTTTTTTTGTTCTGCATCTTGGCTTGCTGACTGAATTAAACATATCGAGCAGCCCTTTAAATAAAGTGATTTAAAGGAACACTCTGACTTTTTGGGACTTTAGCTTATTCACAGTATCCCCCAGAGTTAGATAAGTCCATACATACCTTTTTCATTTCTGTGCGTTCTGTAAGTGTTATTTGACGCACCCACCGCTAGCCTAGCTTAGCACAAAGACTGGATGTAAATGGATAAGGTAGCATACTAATCCCAATAAGTGACAAAATAATGCAAACATTTTCCTATTTACATGTTGTGATCTGTATAGTCACAGCGTGTACAAATAACAAGGCTATATGAGACAGAGACCATTTTTAATCGTATAAATACTGGGAACTATATTCTCACTAGGCGTAGGAGCACAGCTACCTGGGGCGGAGTGGCTACTTGGGCGGAGTGATTAGCGCAGCACACGAGACGCCCTGTTGATGGTTCCGTAAACAAAACAAACGTGACTAACTAGCTAGTAGCGAACGTGACTCGTGATCATGGCTGACTTTGAGGAATTGTCAGAGGAATTTTACTGGGTATCAAACCAAGATCCAGAACCATATAGTTTTGAGCTAGAATACACAGACGAAGAGTTACAAACTTTGGAAGCTGTAAGACAAGATACAGCGAACACCCATGATTGTAAACTATAAATTTACTATCTAGTAATTGCTGACTCTATTACTCCAACTCTGAGCGAACTCTCTGCTCCTCACCACAGGGCGTCTCGTGTGCTGCGCCCAAGTAGCTGTGCTCCTACGCCTAGTGAGAATATAGTTCCCAGTATTTATACGATTAAAAATGGTCTCTGTCTCATATAGCCTTGTTATTTGTACACGCTGTGACTATACAGATCACAACATGTAAATAGGAAAATGTTTGCATTATTTTGTCACTTATTGGGATTAGTATGCTACCTTATCCATTTACATCCAGTCTTTGTGCTAAGCTAGGCTAGCGGTGGGTGCGTCAAATAACACTTACAGAACGCACAGAAATTAAAAAGGTATGTATGGACTTAAAGTCCCAAAAAGTCGGAGTGTTCCTTTAAGGTACTGAACAGAAGTAAGGTATATCGACTATGAGCTGTCAGAATATATCTACTAACTTACTGATATTGGAAGAAAGGATTACAAATATGCAGAACTTGACCACATTTCGTTTTTTGTTAAGAAAGTCAAAAGTCTTAAATGATTTTTGTAAACAAAATACTTCTTTGTAATATATTTGATATGTAAATAAATATGGATAAACAGTGACAATACAGGCCTATTTGTTTCGTCAATGTTCTGCTGTTATGTTACTAGTTCAGATGTCTTTTCGCGCACTTTTTTTGGTTAACGTTACTGAAAGACCATTTGAAACGGCGTAATATGTCAAAAGAAAACGGTTTAATGTAGTGTAACCGCTATATATTAACTCTTTACCTAACTTACTAAGATAAAGTAGGATAAAAGTAACTTAGGTATGTACTTGTGGCTGTTTCTGTTGAAACTTGGGTGCGTTTTTGTTTTACTTCTGTGAACATATTATGATAACCGAACCTGTAACCCGTAAGCTCGATGTTTTTTCTGCCCCATTCCCCTCTTGGTGCACTCCTGCCTGTCTTCTCTCCTCTAAGGTGGTTGCTAATCTGAAGGACGCTTTCTTCTCGAGGCTGGATGGTGCGCAGTCTCGAGTAAACGATGAGCTGGACAGGGCCGTGAACAGGTGGGGTGAGGTGGTGGAGCTCAGCTGGCGCCTCCTGGCGGAAGCTCAGGATTCAGCAGCAGGGCGCGTGATCACCGCTGGCCTGGATGAGCTCATCACTCAGTCAGAGGCGGCAGTGGCGTACTATCTACCTCTGCCACCCACGCTGCGTAAGAAAGTGTGACACGGATTCATCTGAACTGAGACAGGGAGACACATTTTTATCTGAAATAATCATGAAATAGCACTTTAGAGAAGGTTTACCATTTATTTCATGCGTACACAAAACGTTACCACAAGGGGGCGCAACTGGTCTTCTGTTTTGCAAGTACTTTAGCACAACTAAAGAGCCATTAATCTCATCATTAAAGACCAGTCGTTAGAAATCAGAATAAAACTGCAATCATGTCAAATTCTGTAACTTATTTATATTGTTTATTTATATCTATTATTATATTAAAACATTTTTTCATGGACCCCATAGCATCCCCCTGAGGCACCCTGGCAGTCCCTGGACCACAATTTGAAAACCCAATTTTGAAAATCAGCTTTCTTTTTATTTAGCTCAGAGTTGAAATCTGCCTCTTTCAGTTGAAATCTGAATATTGGTGGTTGTATTGAAATTATAAGCAATTTGTCTCATCTTGCAGGTCGTGAGTGGGAGAGAATAGTGCAAAGCTATGAAGATGAGGATGAGGAGGATGAAGAAGAAGAGCCTCGGATGTGGACGCGGATCCGTGGCCTGTTGTTGTGCCTGTACCTTCAGCTGAACGACAGACTGCTGAAGCTGAGAGAAAGAGTGGACAGTGTTTTGCAGATGCTGGGGGCAGCTGCTGAAACGGTAGGCCCATGTACAGAAATAATTCATCACTAAATCTTTGACCTTATCTTAACTAAAAGCTCTGTTCAGTGACTCTTTAGAATAGGACAAATACTCTCTCGCCAAACTAACTGCTTCTCAGTGGCTCCGAACAACATTCATGTAGGAATCAGTTTCTGATATATGTCACACTGATAATGGGGAACCAAGCTCGTTGTATTCATATTCCAATTTAACAATTTTCGTACTTTAATCTAAATGTTTTCAGTTGGCTATCCAACACAGAAGAATAAAAAAGACTTTGGCCCTTCAAAAGAGACCAGGTTTATTACAGTTAACTAAAACCATAAAACCATTTTCGTTTCTTGAAATAAAATAACATTTACTGAAAGAAAATAAAATGTACAGAAATGTATTTTATTTCAGCCAGTTGCCAAGAAAACATAGTTTAGTTTACCTTGATGTACTGAAATAACTAAAACTAAACTGAAAAATTAAACTGAAATAAAAATTAATAAATAGATTTATAGAAAACGGAAATTTAGACCTTTTTTTAAATACTAAAACTTTAATTAAAATTAAAATGAAAACAGAAAAGAAAAACTAATTCAAATTATTAATAAAAAACTATAATAGCATCTCAATGGTTCTAAAATAAGACTGAAAGAGACCCAATGTGTGAGTCAAGACTAAGATTAACTCACAAAATAAGTATAGATGCAGACATGTCTTGGTGAGAGACTCAACAATAAACACTGACAAGATGATATCAACAGGGAGTGCCTCATCAAAATGTCCTCAAACTATAGCCTATCCCCTCTTCTTTGAGTACGAAGTTAAAATAGACGCTCTACGTGCCGCTTCACCATGCTGCAGTCATTCACGCTGCCCTGCCACCCTCAGGGCTTCCTGTCTAGTCTGCAGACTCACCCTCACTCGCATAGAATAAAATCACTGCAATTACTTGTTCTAAATGATGACCCCTGAGACACATTCAAGCAGGAAAGGACATGGGGAAGACGAGAGAAGCTGTATTACAACATGAGCTGAAAGCATTATATATGAGATTTTTCACACTGTACAACACTGTACCAACTTGATTACACAGAATTTATTTACAATGTATTATTTTACATTTATGCTTCTAGTCACTTGGTAGTGGAGTAGATTCATTACCTCAGATTTTGTCAGTCACTCATTTGTACACTTCTTCATATTAAAGTTAGTGTTTAGGCTAGATAGAGACTTTATCATCAGACTTCATCATTTTATAGTCTAGCATATTAGTGAGTCTATTAGTGAGTCATAATGGCTATAAAAATAAATGATGGAACGTTCCTGTTTGTGTAAAAGGAAAGCAGTTTTTTGTTTCCTAGAAATCAAGGCTGAAATCAAGAAGTCAAGCAGCAGTGCTTTTAATTGGAGTGCTTGTTTAGAGAGAGGATGGTCATGATTGAGCTGAAAACCCAGTGGGACCTAATGCTACGTGCTGTTTGGCGGTCACTGCATGTGACTTGAACACCCACAAACCCATGAGGAGATTTGGAGACAAACATACTTCTAGTTTTATATAAGCATTAAATTGGTCAAAAGTGACATTAAAGAATTTTACATTGTCTCAAAATTTTAATTTCAAATAAATTCTATTCTATTCATCAAAGAATTCTGAAAACATTTATCACAGTTGCCACAAAAAAATATTAAGCAGCAGCACCACTGTTTTCAACATTAATAAGAAGTAGTGCAAAGTGCCCATGCAAAATTAGTTTTTGTTTGAGTGCTCATTGTTACAATTACACAGCAAAAGTTCAGTGACATTTTTATTTGTGCATGGTAGAAAGCAAATACTGATACTGACATAATGACATACAATAAATACGGAAAATTGAACTATACGATTCAGGGAGCAGGCTACACAGTGAACTCCAAAAAAAAGCTACGCTTGAGCAAACAGTTTGTGAATAGGCTACTACAAATGATGGCCATGAATAAAATATAATATTCAGAAGTAAACAGTGTAGCTGACTTAATGTTTAGCTGCCAGAGTGTTTATGTCAGAATGTTTATTTTTAAACCACAGCCTTCTAAGTGCTTCTTTTACCGGTATATTTAACGATATCTTTTGCATTTCTCATCCAAACAACGTCAAACTTGGCGCTGCACTCGTGCCCGTAGCAAGACACCTGTCAAGTTTGAAATCCATTGGACTAATGGTTCGAGAGATATGCGAATAACAGACACACAGACAGACACACAGACAGACAGACGTTTCTATAATTTATAGATAGATAAGAAATATTTCTTAAGCAGAAAACCAGCATATTAGAATAATTTCTGAAGGATCACGTGACACTAGATTACAATAATGGCTGCTGAAAATTCAGCTTTGCCATCACAGGAATAAATTACATTTTAAAATATAAAACTTTGTAATAATATTTCACAATATTACTGTTTTTTTCCTGTATCTTTAATCAAAAGAATCTAACCAGTGGCATTTCTGAAGCATAGAGTGCACCACAGTTTGGCAAAATTGTATTTGTTCTCAGGTCAGTAGAGACACCCTACCTCAACTGACCTGTTAGAGACACATGGCCTATCTCCGACATGTTTTGTATGAGTTGACGAGTTTGTGTGCTGAGGATCAAAAGGCCAAGGTGGAGTATTGTCTGTACAGGGTCCTTCTGTGCTTTCCCAGCAGTAGGGTGGAGGGTAATTGGACCTGAGAGAACGAATGCTCCAGCGCACCGTGTTCAAAAGAGTCTTCATTAATAAACTCTAAAAGACGCCCCAGAGAGCCTGGGCTGCAGAAATGTGAGCGACAGACTATATTCTACCGACAGTGATGCTGAGCTGTCAGAGACACAAACAACAGTGAGACTTGGCAGTATAATCTCCTACAGTAATTCACGTGTTGGTCACGGGCTGTGCAGTGGACTGGCGGTGAGGTGGTGGCCCAAAGACAATGGGAATTGAGAACACAGAGAGGACCTTTAAATTGGGCTGACCCACTTTATCCTTCACCTACATTAACCACCAATAGTTGGAGGGTCCTGCTGCCAAATCAGTACTGTTTGTGACTGTGTCTGCTAGCCTGGGCCTGTTCTTTTGCACTGTGTACTCACGCTCACGTTGGCTGGCATCAGATGAAGCTCCACGTGAGAGTTTGGCTGCTTGTGGCATGGTGGTCTGTGTTAATAAATCAGACTTCAGTACGATTTCAATGTTCAAAATCTTTTTGTTATTCAAAACATGTATGTTGAGTTTGTTACAACTTCAAATGCATTTCGTTTTAAATGCGTTTAGCAGCACAAACGCTGCCAGACAAACTAAATTATACTCTAGTGGTTTTAATATTAGTAATTCAAATCTTTTGAATCCCTTCGCCAAAAGATTTGTTCATTGGTTCGTTCAGTGACCCTTTCTGCAAGTTACTTAGGTAGCAACAAGTGAGTCACTGAATCATTTACTTAAAGGAGAACTCCGGTCAATTTTAACATTGAGCTAATTTTTTTGTACATTTGGAGTGCTGTCAATACAGAGAAAAACGACAAAAATCGGTGTTGCCTACACCGTGTTATCCTCTTTTTAAAATCTGCACCCTGTTGACTTCAATGGGGCAAGTTTTAAACCAGCTTTTAGCCTCTTAACATCCTTGATGTGTCATTACAAGTGCACTGCCAATGTGAGTGATTACTTCAGCGTGAACACGGGTCAATCTGACTGCAGTAGATGTGAAAGATATGAATAAAAATGATAATAATTCAGCCAGCGCTCATACCTGTATTTACCATAGATATCTACATCCTGTTTTCGGTCGAAGTCCATAGTAATCGATTGTCGAGTTCACGCGCATAGGTTTAGTACCTATGATCACGCGCGTGAACTCGACAATCGATTACTTTGGACTTCGACCTAAAACAGGATGTAAATACAGGTATGATCGCTGGCTGAATAAACATAATTTTTATTCATATCTTTCACATCTACTGCAGTCAGATTCACCGTGTTCACTCTGAAGGAATCACTCACATTGGCTGTGCACTTGTAATGACACATCAAGGATGTTAAGAGGCTAAAAGCAGGTTTAAAACTTGCCCCATTGAAGTCAACAGGGTGCAAATTTTAAAAAGAGGATAACACGGTGTAGGCAACACCGATTTTTGTTGTTGTTCTCTGTACTGACAGCACTCCAAATGTACAAAAAAATGAGCTCAATGTTAAAACTGACCGGAGTTCTCCTTTAATCTGAGTCATTCATGACAAGTCGTATCATCCTTATTAAGATTAGCATGTCTACAATTCTACTAGATTACAGAAAGAGTTTTTTTTTATCCATGGTGTCAACTGCTGGTTATGATTTATTATCAAGCTATAGAAGAAAAAAAAACATCCTTACATCAAGTTAAGTATATATTCATCAATTATTTTTACACATTCATAATTCTTTCTGCCCAATAAATATGATTTGTTCCCTCAAAAGATTAATTCACTTAAAATATTTGTTTGAAACACTGATTTGTTCACAAACTAAACAGCAATTCTATTCTAAAGCACTAAACTGTAGTGGATATATGATTGAGTGGCCATGGGAACAGTTAAACAAGGTCAAATGAAATGAGACAAGAAGAATAAAAAGCAAAAAATGGACATTTAGAAATAGGACATGATGAAATGAAATTATTTAGAATAACAGGACTAAAAGAATGTTGGACTGTTTCTTTTGTTAGTCTTATAAAGTTTAATTAACCCCAACTGTGACTGACAATACCAGTTTTCACAGCAATTACAGTTTCTGTTGTTTGTTGATTTATTTGCACAGAGCAGGGAGTGTATCCCGCAAAAACCCATTCACGTTCCTGCAGGCATTATGTGAATAGAGCCATTACTGCCACTTGATCAACGGGGCCACTAGGCCACTCCAGGCCACTAGGTTCAGCAATAAAAACGTGACTGAATTAAAGTTCTGCGTATTCCTCAGCCCATGTGACCAGTTGTTCTGCCACATTCGCTTTTTAATGCCTAACGGTGTCAGTTTCAGGTCTATCATTGTTACTGGTTTCCTAATTAGGTATTGTCTGTAATTTGTCATGCTCAGGTGGGTCTAACGCAGATGATGCAGATGGTGGAGTCCCTGCTGCAGCTGCTTCTGTCTTTTTACACGTCTCAGGTGCATCGTGTGGAGGAGCTGCGTTCTCTGCTTGTAGCTCAGCTCACATCACGTATACAGGCACTGAAGGTTTTGCCCCCTGTACAACAGATACTGGCTTTACATACTCAGGTACACACTTTCATGAATGATCTACTGGAACTGGGACAGATTCTCATACAGCTGCTCATCAACACCACCCCGCTCTACGACCTGGTGAGAACACACACACACACACACACACACACACACACACACACACACACACACACACACACACACACACACACACACACACACACACACACACATACCATTTTAAGCTTAATATTAAGAAATGTGCATTGTGCAATAAAGAAGTACTCCAAATAAAGTTTAATTATAATATTTATACCAGTAAGTCTCAAGCGATATGTCAGTAAACATATTAATGGATTTGTAGTATTGTACGAAATAAAGGTATTTTAAATCCATTTTGGTATAGGTTTTTTTTCACTAGGGTATTGATAGGATGAACACAGCTAAATATGTCAATATGTTCCCATTTAAACTAAATGAGTAAATCTGTGTTTTATAGGCCGTGCTGGCCCATGAAACAGTCTATGGCCTGGTTTATTTTCTCTCTATGTTATACTGTGCTTCTTTTCAATTTTTTTTTTTTTTTTAGCACAGTATCCAATTGAAGATCAGGTACATAATGGTTTCAGGCCATTATACAGCTTAATTAAACTTCAATCAAATATAAGAACTGTTATGGTCTAAAAACACTTCTGTTCAGTTGCAGAGTTAATTTAAATGAGCTTGATGCTCAAACCAAATTGGCAATATGTGACCCTGGATCACAAAACCAGTCACAAGTCGCACTGGTATATTTGTGGCAATAGCCAACAGTACATTGTATTGGTCAAAATTATCGATTTTTCTTTTATGCCAAAAATCATTCGGATATTAAGTAAAGATCATGTTCCATGAAGATATTTTGTACATATCCTACCGTAAATATATAAAACATTTATTTTTGTGAGTGAATTCAGCACAATCTCGAACATAAATGGACAACTTTAAAGACGATTTTCTCAATGTTTCGATTTTTTTGCACCCTCAGATTCCAGATTTTTAAATAATTGTGTCTCGGCCAAATATTGTCCTATCCTAATAAACCATACATCAATGGAAAGCTTATTTATTCAGCTTTCATGTGATGTATAAATCTCAATTTAAAAAAATTGACCCATGTGACTGGTTTTGTGGTCCAGGGTCACATATCTGGATTTTGTGGTCTATAAACACTTGTATCTTCTAAGGCTAGCAAAATGGCATTTGAATTTGAAACAAAGACAGCATAAACCGTTTTTTAAAATCAAGTATTTTACAAAAAATCTGTTTGGGGCTATGTAGGCATCAGAATAATCTCTTATTCATTGAATGATTATTAATAATGTTATTATCTTAAACTTGCTTCTACCTACTAAATTTTTCTCCAAAACTTCAAAACAGTTACATATACATTAAATGACCACTGGTGGCAGTAAAACACCAAGTACTTTTATTCTTTTTTACACATATTATGATTGCAGGGGCAGATTATCGAATAATAAAGACTTGTTTTTGAGCAGTTCCTATGTCAAAACATTTGGTCTGTGAAACGAGTCACGATAAAGCAGCTCAAAACGTTAAACGGCATGGTTTTTCAGCAAATGCACTTTTGTTAACACTATCGGTCAGGTTTAAGCAGAGGTTTAGAGGTGGGATGTTATTTTCAGTGAGAGGCGCTAAAAGTGTATTTTTCCAATAAGCCTGGGATGAATTAAATTGTTGAATAAAGATTTCAAAAGAATCAAAAGTATCAGAGTCTTCTTAGCTTACGACTCTGCCCTCTCTTTTCTCTCAGATAAAACAGGTTTCTGATCTCGACGCAGCAAACAACCCAACTCCAGATGAACTTCCTGAGAGTCCCTCCAGCCGTGCCTTCGCAAACAGCCTCTTCCTCAAAGCCATGGACGGTCGTCCACGTCGCCGCAGAAGCCTTTATGCCCGTTCCCGTCATGGGTCCACCAGCGGGCTTCCAACAAGCCCAGCTCCCTCTCCGACTCCTACCCCAGTCCCAGCAAATGGCAGAAAAGGCAGTTTGAAGCTAGATTCCCAGCCCTCGGGCCCTCCAGAACTTGACACACTGGCTGTGTCCACTACCGATGTGATCCGCCGCCGTTCCTCGGCCACCGAGGTCCTGCTGGCTCCTATTATGCAGTTAGTATCACAGAGCCAACAAGCTTTTGAGTTTCTGAGCTCTGGCCCTTCATCTGAAGATCAGGTCATACCTGTGGTGGAAACCACAGAACATTAGGCTCCACTTTTCTCATCCATTAAACCAAAATGCAATCACAGATCATTCGAACACAGATTGCTGCAGCTCACAGGCTGTTATGGATAGTACAGCAAACATACCTTCAAACAACAATCCATACAGTGACTTCTCTAGTAGGCCTACAAAAACAAATCTTATTGTGGAGACAGTGCAGTTACAAGCTAACTTTTAAATAAAATCATTAGCCCAGCATTCAGTACGTGCAGACGGTTTCAAAGCTAAATAAAGCATTGTTTTAGCTATGCATATTACTTAGAGTGTAATCAAAACCGTTTGGGTACGTGGTGCTTTGTAGCTTTGAATGCCTGATTATGAAACAACTCAACAGATGAGTTGAAATTATCTTTTTTCTATATATTCATTGTTGGCATGTAACACAACATTTTGTTTAGACTAAATAAATGTACTTTTATTCCTTAGCTTTTTTAGTTCTTATACACTATAAGCAATGTTTAATCTATAAACTGTGACTAATGACTGATAGTTAGGTTAATGGAGTGAGTGAAACAGGATGGCACCAGGACTCTAGTCAGTTGGAAATTAACCCTTTGAAAATGTATTTGACTAAAAGCCGAAGGTCATGCGTGTTGAATTGAGAGGAGAGGATAAAATGACATGGTTAATGTTACTTTGATTCTTCATGGGTTGTTTAATGTTTTAACATAAAGGATGTGTTGTTACAAAGGTAGAAACATAAACTGAACTGTGTTATACATAGACAGGCATGGAATGGTGTTAAATGACTAAGTGGCCATTTATAGATAAATCCTAACAGCCTTTAGTGTTTTTTTCCTGTAACAAATGTAACATTGACTCTAAATGTAATAAAATATTTTATAAAATGTTATTGATGTTGAGTACTATTTGAGCAGAGAATGAATGGCTAATTGTGCAACAAAGGTAAATGTTTTTCCTTTATTGAAATCGAACATTGAAATACAAACAATATAAACATCTCAAAAAGGTCTTTAACTAAAAACAGCATATCATTTAAATACAGTAAATATCAAGTAAATACAGGGCAATAACACGCTGTAAAAATTATTGCTGTGATTACCAAAACCTCACAACATTAAAATAAGAAATAATGTGTAGTTTCAACTTAAATAATGTGTTCGTGTTACTAAAGTTTAGTTAACTTTAGTTGAATATTTAAGTCCTCAATAAATTTTAAGTTGCTGTAACTAATTACAGCAACATTGTTTACATTGCATGTACAGACACTCTTCATATCTCACTCTTCTTAGATCGTTCACAACATGAAAAACAATTATAACTATATTGGCGTACACATGGTACGCATGGTAAAGTTCTGCCACTTTAAATGCTCAAGCTCTTCGGATGGATTCTGATTGGCTGTCCATATTCTTAGCGTTTATCAGCAAGAAAAGAAAACATTCCAAAAATGATTCTGACTATATCGTTCATGTGGTTATCGTTATAATTGTGTTTTAGACTTTGCTATTCTCATAGAATTAGAATTATTAATAAAACCGTATAGTTACAACTATTATCCTTGGTGTGAACGTGCCTTACATCAAATAACATTTATAGTACCACCAACCTCAAAGAAACTACACAGAAAACAATGTTCTGAACATTACAATATATACATAAAATGTCTATATATATACACACACTTTACTATATATAGTCTCCTCCCAATCACCACATTTAATCATTCACATCTAAATGTCAGTGGAGATTCAGAAGAGGAAAACACAGAGAGGATAAAGTCCAACTCTATATTTCAGGCATCTGAGATCCAGAGCAGAAGATCACTCGAATTCATCTACATCATCTTTTCAGAGCTGAAGGATCATTCTTTGAGAAATGACAAGGACTACAATCGATCCGGACCGTCTCTCGGTTCATATCAATACCCTAGCCCTGCTGTGACCAACTTAAATCAAAGCCCAGGATCACTTATCTTCAGAACCTCTTTTATCACCTTGCTGTAACAAACTTAATCTACCTTACTTAACCATAAAGCTGGGCTCTAAACTTTTAACATGCTATCATCTCATTCTTTATCTTTCCACCATCCATGTAGGTTAATAAGGCGAAAGTGGCCCCCTTCGGTTCCAAAAACCCATTGGCCCGAGGGTCTTCTTAGCTGTTTAGACGCAAGGCTGCCAGGGGCCTCATATCTTCATCATGCTCATCATCTTTCACATCCCCAACTCAGTTCTTTACTCCCATTTCTTTCCAAACACTGCGGACACACTTCTGACTATGCCCTTGATTCCGGCCATCCCCCTTTTCAGTGCTCTGGACTCCTTGATGAGATCCAGTATTTCATGAAAGACCAGAAGCACGCCGTGGTAGGTTTCAGCTGCTGAGATCTCGAAGAAGCCACAGTCTGCGGAGAGGGCGAACAGTCTGCCCTCCTCGCTCGACACGGCTCTCTGGTGCAGCAGGTCTCGCTTGTTCCCCACAATGATGATCGGGGCAGATGCGGACAGCTTCCTAGTCTGGCGGATGAGCTGCACCTGTTGCCGGACCACCTCAAAGCTGGAGCGGTCACAGATGCTGTAGACCAGGATCACGCCGTCTGCCCACTGAAGCTGCTTGTCACTGATGGATTCAGTTGTTTCGCAGCTCTGGAGGAGACAGAATTCAAAGATTAAGTCACTTAACCTCACCCAGAAAGCATGATCCCAAAAACCTCCATGAATGCATAAACGTTGTCAAAATGCCACGGATTGGATTTAAGGTCTTTCAATTAAATATGATAAAAATGTATAATCATGTCTACTTCCCTCATACATATGCAGAAATTTTTTTTATTTCATATGATTATTATACTTTTCCATCATTCTCCAATTCACAGGTACAATTTTAATAGTTGATCAAATAAATTTCAAGCATTTAAGCACCTTAAAAAGTATCTTGGCTCATTTAGTCAGGTATTTTACATTTGTACAGCATGCATCATTTCATATTTATGATATTAATATATTTTATTTTTAATATTATAAATTATGATTATAAAGAGCCCACCACACAAGTAAACTAAATATCCAAACACAAACTATGAAATTGACAGTCTCTCTCTCTCTCTATCTATCTATATGAAAGTCATACTTAGAAACTACAGAAATAAGATATAGAAACTAAATAAGACCTATTATTCTTAATTATTCTATTATTATAATTATTCTTAAAATTATTCTAAATTTGAACTATTTAAAAACATCTTTTCAAATCTTATCCATAGAAAAAAATGTTTTGCCATATTTTTGACAAACCTATAGTGAGATAAGGATTTAAATATTATTGACTTATCCTTTGATAATATATTAAAAACACACAATTTGACCCCTTTATGTATTCCAACAATTCAATTTTATGCATTCAAACGCAACAATCACAAACAAAATATACATCGTACCTGTGGATACAGAGAGTCCCAAATATTTAAGGATATCTCTCGCCCATCTGTTTTGTCAATATGACTGTATATTGATTCTGAAAGAGAGCATAGTGAAATTAAAGACTTCTGTTTCATAAACAACATAGTTAATTTGTTCATTATCAATGGTATTATAATAAATCTTATTTGACGTACCAATATCCCCATACTCTCCGATGAATCTTCTGGTGAGAAATCGCACGGTGAGGGCTGCAAACAAGTAGTTGTAATAAAGGATTATTCGGAGGCTTAACAAAGCAGACCATAGAACATGACAGAAATTTCTGTATGCAAACAGCCAAGTTCAGTTTTGTGCTCACCTGACTTCCCAACATTTTCTGCTCCAAGTAGCAGAACATTCGCCTCTACTTTGTGGTGATTTCCATCCATCGCTTTACTGCCCAACTGAGGACTCGGTTTGACCAGAACAACCATTTCACCTGTGAACGTCTTGAGTGAGTGTTGAGTGTGAGCTTTGCAAGCCACTTCAACTATATATATAAAAAACAGTGGGTGGGGCTTATGGAAGTTGAGTCGATTTTAAACCAATCCGAGAACAGTGCATCTGTTCGCTTTAGCAAACCAAACCACCAAAAATTGTCCTATCAAGTAGCGCCAGGACAATCAGATATTTACACCGTGTTTTCTTTCACCCAACTGAAATATACAGCCCTCGAAAATGTCCCTCAAGAGAGCCTTCTGCTTGTTTTGTTCGCACTCGCACAGAGAAAAACACAAGATTTAAATCATTTCATGACAAACCCTTTAGGATAAAATTGTGTTTACTATTATATCCCATATTCTTTTTTTATTATTAAAACTGACAGTTTTAGACTTTAGTTATATGAAGGTAAAAATAGATTTTATTTTGAACAAAATTTAAAACTTTTGCTTACTCGTGTCCCAGATCAACACTTTCGATCTTAAAATATGAAAATCCATTATAAAAATATTGCATATTTAAAATATGATAATCTAAACAAAGAGTTAAATTAAACATCAACAATTTCAATGTGATGATTTAATATGTTATCTGATATTTCACATTATTGCAGCTGTTGAATTGTTCTGCAGTGTTTGATAGAGGGTTGTTTTGAGTGTCTATCTATGATAATGGCATGCTTCCTAAATATACCTGGGTTTTTTTTCTGTTTTTCAAAAATTCGATGTCTTTCCTCTGCAAGTTTTACGAACAGACTGTTCATTAATGTCCGTAGCACAAGTGGTCCATAGCACAAAAAACATTGAAGTGAAAATAGAGCCAGTCAATCTAAGGGTTCTCGCGCCCTCTGCTGGCATAACAGCTGCATAACAACATTGAACTGGAATGTTTATAATAGAAACCCCCATGAGCTGTGAAAGAATGTGACCTCAAATTAAATAAACAATCTGTTTAATAAAAATTTTACTTCAAGGCAAAGGTAAATAAACTACGGTACAACAATAAATAGAGAGTGATATAACTGTGTGGTTTCAAAAGCATTGACGCAGACACTTCAATGTTCACCAGCTGTAGTGTTCCCACAGCCATCTCTCTCCTTGCCTTTATCAGTGCAGGATTTCTTTGCTGTTGTACCACAGTTTTCCATGAAAAACTCTCGCATGCGTTTCAAAGTGTTTCTGTGCTTCTCTTTTTGAGTCTCTGTCTCTGAAGTATTTCTTGGATCCTCACTGCTGGAGTATTTCAGGAGAGATGCATGAAGGCTCTTCCCAAAAGTTTCATTCAGCCGTTGCTGGAAAGATTCTTGAAGTTTGACAATCATGTTTTTCCTCTGTATAAATAACCAAAATAGCACATCACTATTATATAATAGTCAATTCAATGATTAAAATGTATACATCTGTAGTATTTCAGCTAAAGTTTTGATCTACAAAGAAGCTTGCCAGTTAAATTACACATGAATGTAATAAATGAATGGCAGTGGTTTACCTCAGAGTTCATCATCAAGATGTCGAAAAGAGTCCAAACATCTGACACCAGTTCAGCAGCAGTCCGATAAGGCGGCTTCATTGTCCCCAGGATTCGGCTCAGTATTATATCGAATTCGGCGGTTTTTGAGTTATTCTTTAAAAACAAAGCACAGCTCATAAGATCATTTTTATTCTATTAATTTATTCAAAAATACATCCAAATACAATGACTTGGTATTACACCTTTACTATGATGAGCATGAAGAAAGAATATTTACATATTAAATAAATATTAATTACATTATTTCAAAGAAACCCATAATATGTAGTTTGGCATAACATTTTATTATTATGTATTAGAAAAAATAAGCAGTATAACATAATACAGTGAGGAAAATAAGTATTTGAACACCCTGCTATTTTGCAAGTTCTCCCACTTGGAAATCATGAAGGGGTCTGAAATTGTCATCGTAGGTGCATGTCCACTGTGAGAGACATAATCTAAAATATATGATTTTTTAACTATTTATTTGTATGATACAGCTGCAAATAAGTATTTGAACACCTGTCTATCAGCTAGAATTCTGACCCTCAAAGACCTGTTAATCTGCCTTTAAAATGTCCACCTCCACTCCATTTATTATCCTAAATCAGATGCACCTGTTTGAGGTCGTTAGCTGCATAAAGACACCTGTCCACCCCATACAATCAGTAAGAATCCAACTACTAACATGGCCAAGACCAAAGAGCTGTCCAAAGACACTAGAGACAAAATTGTACACCTCCACAAGGCTGGAAAGGGCTACGGGGAAATTGCCAAGCAGCTTGGTGAAAAAAGGTCCACTGTTGGAGCAATCATTAGAAAATGGAAGAAGCTAAACATGACTGTCAATCTCCCTCGGACTGGGGCTCCATGCAAGATCTCACCTCGTGGGGTTTCAATGATCCTAAGAAAGTTGAGAAAACAGCCCAGAACTACACGGGAGGAACTGGTCAATGACCTGAAAAGAGCTGGGACCACCGTTTCCAAGGTTACTTACTGTTGGTAATACACTAAGACGTCATGGTTTGAAATCATGCATGGCACGGAAGGTTCCCCTGCTTAAACCAGCACATGTCAAGGCCCATCTTAAGTTTGCCAATGACCATTTGGATGATCCAGAGGAGTCATGGGAGAAAGTCATGTGGTCAGATGAGACCAAAATAGAACTTTTTGGTCATAATTCCACTAAACGTGTTTGGAGGAAGAAGAATGATGAGTACCATCCCAAGAATACCATCCCTACTGTGAAGCATGGGGGTGGTAGCATCATGCTTTGGGGGTGTTTTTCTGCACATGGGACAGGGCGACTGCACTGTATTAAGGAGAGGATGACCGGGGCCATGTATTGTGAGATTTTGGGGAACAACCTCCTTCCCTCAGTTAGAGCATTGAAGATGGGTCGAGGCTGGGTCTTCCAACATGACAATGACCCGAAGCACACAGCCAGGATAACCAAGGAAGGAGTGGCTCTGTAAGAAGCATATCAAGGTTCTGGCGTGGCCTAGCCAGTCTCCAGACCTAAACCCAATAGAGAATCTTTGGAGGGAGCTCAAACTCCGTGTTTCTCAGCGACAGCCCAGAAACCTGACTGATCTAGAGAAGATCTGTGTGGAGGAGTGGGCAAAAATCCCTCCTGCAGTGTGTGCAAACCTGGTGAAAAACTACAGGAAACGTTTGACCTCTGTAATTGCAAACAAAGGCTACTGTACCACTTATTTGCAGCTGTATCATACAAATAAATAGTTAAAAAAACATTGTGATTTCTGGATTTTTGTTTTTTAGATTATGTCTCTCACAGTGGACATGCACCTACGATGACAATTTCAGACCCCTCCATGATTTCTAAGTGGGAGAACTTGCAAAATAGCAGGGTGTTCAAATACTTATTTTCCTCACTGTATGTTTATATATATATATATATATATATATATATATATATACACACAGTATATATATACACACATATACATACACACACATACAGTACAGGTAAAAAAAAAAAAACAGCAATATTGTGAAATATTATTACACTTTAAAATAATGTTTTTTCTATTTGAATATAGTTCAAAAAAGATTTATTTCTGTGATAAAAAGCTGAATTTTCATCAGCAATTACTCCAGTCTTCAGTGTCACATGATCCTTCAGAAATCATTCTAATATGCTGATTTATTATCAATGTTGGAAACAATTGTGCTGCTTAATATTTTTTTTATAACCTGAGATACTTTTTTCAGGATTCTTTGATGAATAAAAAGATCAAAATAGAAATCTTTTGTAACAATATACACTACTGGTCAGTAATTTTTTCTTTCTTCTTTTGGAAGAAATTAATGCTTTTATTCAGCAAGGATGTGTTAAATTGATAAAAAGTGATAGAAATGTTTTCTAACAATATAAATTACTATTTTGAATAAATGCAGTTATTTTTAACTTGTTATACAAAGATTTTTTTTAAATGTGGTACAAACAAAATCATGTGGTGTGACAAATGCTGAAACATGCAGGAAAAATAAGGAAATGAAAACTGACATGACTGTGTGTCATGGACAGTATGTCTATTAATATCTCATTTTCATATTATGTTAGCTGAAACCATGGTCCTTGGTATTTCATGTAATGCAAGTCAATGGATACCATCCTTTGAGAGTAAAAAGAAAACAAAATTAATACCGTGGCTCCTGACGACACACTGAGGGTCTTATGAAGCTAAATATGCGACAGGAAGCTCGCGCTCCATACTGCCATGAACTATCACAGGCAATAACGCTGCAAATAATGCTCAGTTTCTTGATCATTTCACTTCATAAGACCTCAATGTATCGCCGGGGGCCAAGGGAATTAATTTTGGTTTGCCTGTCTGTTTTTTGTTTGTTTGTTGTTTATTATGTGAATCACCAAAGACCACAGTTTCAGCTAAAAATCTTTTTTATATTTCTACTGAAGAAAAAAAAGACATCTTGTTGACATCTTGGATGGCCTGAGGGTGAGTAAATTAACAGTAAATTTAAAATTGACCAACGTGAATACAAAAGATTACGTCTAAAAATGTGGCATATCTATTTTGAGCAATTTGTCCTTTATCTTGTACATTCTAATTTTTCATTCACTAAACTGTCTGGAATATCCTTATAATGATATCATTGTAATATTGTGTGGAACACCATCAGTATTTGTGACTTCACATCTTAATATATAAAAACGGTCTTGCTAAATACTACAGCAACCGTGTATTTACCTTGGTGACGCTGTAGAGCAGGCATCTGTTCTCATCACACAGGAGACTAAGGAGAAGCTTCTCACACTTCTGAACAGAATGGATGACATTACATCAGTGTGACTTTATATCACTGCAGAACAAGAGATGGGAGTTGTGGCATGAAACTCTATGCTAAACAACAATCCTCTCCTAAATATCCTTAAAAGTGTTGCAAGTGTAACTATGAGTGTAGATCCTTTCAGGCTGGTGGTGTCTCACTCTTTGATCTTGTAGACTCAGACTGGACGTCCTCATCTCCTCACTGCCATACACGGTCTCATTTACATCCTCACACAGCAAACACACCCAATCCTCACTGCAAGAGAGAAGATATACACCAAGACTCAAATAGTGGAAAGAGAAAACACTGTTATTGTTCTTAAATGCACACGCTTATCAAACTCCAAAGTCCTATTAATCATAGCTACTCAAGAATTGTAATTAAATTCAGTTTTATACAATTCCTGTAGTTCCTGGTCTCACCGAGATTTTGTGAGGATTGGTGGGATGTGACAATCAGAGTGAAAAGCACATCCACATTTCACACACAGAAGAGCAGCCCCTGCAGACTGACACACTGCACAGAATTGTACGTCAGATGCCGGGGAGCTGTTGCTGCTTTGCAATGTAGAGCAGGAAGAGGCTCTAGATGGTATTGGATCTTCATGCCATCTCCACACCTGCTTAATCTGGGGAAGAACAGGGCACAATTGAGAATAGCTGTGGACTGGAACTATCATGGCTGTAGCCTAACATCAGTCACACATGTAGTCTTTCCAGCTTTACAGAGTCCTTACCTGTCCTCCCTGGGATTCCTGCACTATGACGTGGTCTCTAGAGATATCTGTAGTAAGGTGGAACTCTGGGAGTGGCTGCCCACATGGAAGCAGAGATATGGGCAGGCGCACCAGAGATACGCGTGGAAACCTATTACAAATAGAAACCAGTGGTGACCGGTCAAAGAAATAAATGTATACACTAGCGATGTTTCAGATCAGTGAGATTTTTTTTTTCAAGAAATTTAAATTGACACATTACGTTTAAAAAATAAATAAAAGTAAAGACATTTAAAATGTTACAAAAAATATATATTTCAAATAAATGCTGTTCTTTTTTTAAAACTTTTTATTCAAATAAATTAAGTTATTTTGCAAAATCTCAGTTTCCAAAAAAAAAAATCTAGCAACATGCAAAATATATTAAAACAGAAACCGTTATTTTAAATTGTAATAATATTTCACAACATATTTAATTAATTAAATAAATAAAAAAGAAATCTTGCAGATCCCAAACATTTGATTGGTAGTATAAATACTATTAATAATATTATTAATAGTTATTACAACCAAAATAATGTTTGTTGTGTCTTTTGCAGAATAAGGTTAATAACTCCTGTGATGCAGACAGGATGCAAATAAACACTTTAGATCCCATTTTGAAGCATGTTTATAGTATATGGACCGATGGCATATGGATTTATAGTTCACCTCTTGAATTGTTTCTTGAATTGTTCCAACAGCACTAAAAGACACAAAAAAAAAAACAGAAATGAGTGAGGAAAGCAAACAATCACTATACTTTTGCAAACAAAATCTGAAGAAAATCACCTGCTGATTCTTTTTCTTCCTCTTTTTCATTTGTGTGCTCAAAATCCCTTTGGACAGTCTTGTCACATGTCACCCTCTGGTATGAAAAGTAAAACTTTTGAATGAAACACAGATCTCTAACATTCAATACTCCTGTTTGTAAAAAAACAAACATTTACCAACCTCCAACGCAATGTCCTCTGATGTGCCACATGGAGTTGAATTCGCTGGAGGTGTGTTGTTCTGATTGTCTATTGAGCCGACAGGTGTGCATGTTATTTCTACAAGCTGACGAAAAGTTGTTGGCATGCCAACGCTCCAGTGTTTTAGTCTAGAGTCGCTCTCTGTGAATGACTGACCGGCTTGAGCTTGTCTTGAATATTTCCCTGTGGTGGTGGAGAGAGAGTCCTGGTGAAGTTTGGGTGGGCCAGAGGAATGGGTAGGATCTGGTGAAGATTCTTTGGTATCTGTCTCTGACACAGTGGAAGTGGGCAAGTTGCTCTCCGAATGATCTGTATAAGTGAAATTCGTGCTGCTCACACCTGTGTCCTGATCACAGACGGAGTCAGCCAAAGCCTTGACTGGGAGGTTAGCATTATTGTTGCCACTAATGGGAGCAGAACTTATTGGGTTTACAGGAAGTGAAGACAAACTAGTTGTGCTTTGGATGGCTTTAAAGGTCGGACTGGTGGTATTCTGTGCACAAGGGTTATGGGAACAATGATTTCTCCCACAATTGGAGGGTTCAGCAGAGTGGACATTAGAGACTGAAGTAACATCACTTAAAGAATGAGTGTTTATGGTAGAAAGAACAGCTAAAGGAATATTTGGTTGTGCTGCAAAAGAATGCACGGGTCCCAGGAAACTGGTTTGTATTGGATAGGCCAGTATAAGTGTTTGGGTGTCAGTTGGCATGTTTGAAACTGGGTGGGTTAGTACGGGTGTTTGGTTGTTGACTAGTATTGGATGGGTTAGTATGGGTGTTTGGTTGTTAGCTGGTATTGGTTGGGTTACTATGGGTGTTTGGTTGTTGGCTGGTATTGGTTGGATTTCTATGGGTGTTTGGTTGTTGACTGGTATTGGAGGAGTTCGTACAGGTGTTTGGCTGTTGGCTGGTATTGGATGAGTCAGTACAAATGTTTGGTTGTTGTCTGGTATTGGATGAGTCAGTTGGGGTGTTTGGTTACTGGCTGGTATTGAATGAGTTAGTACAAATGTTTGGTTGTTGTTTGGTATTGAATGAGTCAGTAAGGGTGTTTGGTTGTTGGCTGGTATTGAATGAGTTAGTAATGTTGTTTGGTTGTTGGCTGGTATTGAATAAGTCAGTATGGGTGTCTGATTGCTGGACGGTATTGGATGAGTTAGGATGGGACTTTGGATGCTGACTGGTGTTGGATGAGTTGGTACGGGTGTTTGGATGTTGAGTGGAATTGGATGAGTTAGTGCATGAGTTAGTGCAGGTGTTTGGTTGTTAACTGGCATTGGGTGGGCGATGGAAGGGTAATAGTGTAAGGTTGAGGTCTTCCTACTCTTGGCTAACTTGGAAATATTGTTTATTTGAGACGCGGCGTTGTTTGTGAGTGGAAGACGAGTCTGAAAATTAGAAGATGGATGAGGATTCGTTTGAGTTTTTTGAGCAGACGGAAGAAAATATGGGACACAGTGTGATGAGGGACTGTAATCATGCATGGATTTCCCAGGATTGACATCCTGGCACAGGACTTGGACCGACTGTGGTGAGGAAGAAAATGATCTTTGAAGTTCTGAAGAGGGAAGTTTAGATTGATTTGGTTGGGATGAGGCAACATTAATACTTGCAGAGTGGGTTGTTGCCTGGTTAGACTGAGATGGTTGGCTGGGCTGAGATGGATGAAGCAAACTTATAAGAGCCTGGTTCATTTGTACAGTCTGTGAGGAAGCACAGGAACGCGGTGCAGGACTGTTAACTAAACAATCACCCTGAACTTGTGCATCAACACTTGATGAGGCCTGTATAGGATGAACATCCGAGTCAGTTTGTACAGAATTTGGATTTAAGCTTTCCACAGACTTTGACTGAGTGGAACCAGTTCTCAGAGAGGTAAAAGGAACAGGAATCTTTCTAATCTTCATAAATCCTGGGTAGAAAAAAAGGAAGAGATGTTCAATTAATAGATTTTTATAAAATGTAAATACTTTTAATTAGCAAAAAAGTGGAAGGTTTTGTGTACCAAGTTTGATGATATGTTGACAGATATCATTTTGAAGCTGAACATGCAGTTTAATCATGGTCTCAGGGGTGCATGTCTCCTGGGACAGAAGCTTTTTCACCTGGGTCTCAATCTGAGTTAGAGACACACAAAATATAGCAAGGGGATCTGCACTCAGGATCTGAATGTGACCCAGTTTTGGTAACAAATATGACACATGGTCATAAAGTGGTCACATAAATCAGATGAATATACAAATGTAAGTTCCTCACCTCAAAACATGGAGCTAAAAGTATCCTAAACAATATAAATAAATCTAAGGTGGAAAGTCTTGAACATCATCAGTATGAAGGAATTTAAGGAATAAGCATGAAACAAAAAGGCTTACTCTTTTTTTGTGGACTAGGAAGCAATGGCCCTCTGTGCTTAGGATCTTGTCAATAAAAGCTACTATGTAGTCCTGACAGCCTTCCAGCCTGTTCAGAGATGTCTTCCGCTCCAATAAAAATTTCCCCTCCTCTTCATACAGGGCCTTAAAATTAAATGTGCAAAGTAGTAAGGGTTACAGACTCGAGGTTCCTGAACAGGATTGGGGGCTGATAAGACGCAAGTCGCACAAAAGAAAAGGGACATTGTTCTGTTGGGAAAGTCCGGTTCTTTTTGCTAAGTGCTTTCTGTTAATAATAAGGTATGTGGGTGTTTCTCAGGGAGAGTAAGAACTTTTCTTGGCTTTCTCAGATAAATGCGCTCTTTCAAAAACACAGAAATATCAGGCACTATTTTAATACTAACATACAGCCTTTATTGAAGCTCAGAATCCTTTAGACAGAAAGAGTGAAATGGTGAAAAAGATGATCAGGGTTTATGATGTGATGGAAATTCTTTGATCGAGAGTATGTGGAAGTGCTTAAGGATGATGGAAATGATGATTAATTTATTAGTTTTGTTTAATTCCTCTTTTATATTCTTTTTTTATATTCATGCTTACATTGAAATGTGAAATGGTGAAATGTACCGTGCAAATTCTAGGAAGGTTAGAAGTGCAACTAAAAACAGCCATAGAAGGAACAAATCCCATAGAAGGAACAAAAACTATAACTAAATCTGTCTCGATTAATTAGTCTAGACTGGAAATGCATAACAATGGGAAAATATCTGCCTAGTGTAATCAATCAAATCTGAGAAAACCATGCAGTTCATGTTATTTTCATATATTCTGCAAATTATAAATGAGAGTGCATTTTTTGTTTGATGAATGGGCTTTGATGAAATTAAAAAACTGATTGATTCTAAACAAATTAATAATCTGAATAGATGGCCAGTTATTAGAATTACTGAAGCTACATGCTGTAATAATTGAGATAGAAAAGACATTTTGAAATATGTGAAGTACGCCAAATATTCATCATTTACCTTTTTAGGGAAAAATTTAAATCATGAACAGCATGTTTTAGCAAATTGCGCAATACATTCTTACCTCTATCTCCTTTAAGACCTGCGTAGCTTTCAGTACCAGAGCCTGATAAAGAGAATGGACCACCTGTCTCAACATCTTCTTTGCAGCAACTTTTAGATCCTCAATGTCCTGTAATCTAATAAAGAATAAAATATTCTCAATAGCATAATTATACACAGACAAGATAATAAAACAGGAAATGTCTGTAAAGCAAACCCATGTTAATACAACTTTGGATGTGAGCACATGTGCTACAAACTAACTGCTATTGTTCTGCAGTAGTCAGGGAGCTGACAAAGTCGAAAAAGAGTGCTGTGTGATCCTCTTTCACATACATACTCTTTTAATATTGCACTGTGAAATGTAAAACACAACTGAATGTCTGGATTTCAGAAGTGCTATTAATCTTAGATGTTTATAAACTTCATAATATATTTTCCTTCTTTGTGGATGCTTTCCTTTTGTAATGTAAAAACTGAGCATATGCTGTGTGTTTCTTTACCCACTCTTCAAGGCTTGCATTCCTAAAGAGGAGATAAGAGTTCTGTGTTTTCTCTCTGGATTAGCCAGTTATGGCTCTTTGACCTTTGCAGAGCAGAGGTTTTTCTTTACTTTATAGATTTGTGGAAAATATATTAATTCACCAATCATAATCACATAAAGTTTCTTTATTACTGATTGTTTTAACATATACATGCATGTGATAACCATTCAGCTGTAGAAGCTTGCAATCAGAGGTAAATAAACTTGACTTGCTTTTTACCACTGAGTGGCCTGACTGTATATTACAAGTGAATTTCCACCATACATATCTCTCAAAAACAGCTTTGATGAGTTGTTGAGTTAGTTACTATAGTTTTTGTGGAATACTACCATTTCAGTAATGTTTCTAGTGACTATACGTTACCAGGATGTAAAGTAATTTATTCCATTCACTGTTGGGTCCGCTTTGATCTGCCATTAACACCTCTCCTGGTGCTCACACTCTCTTTTTTCTGTTTTGCCTTACCACTGTCCTTTTGAATAAAAGGCCCCGTTTACACCTGGTTTCTGAAGAGTACCAGTCAAACGTTGTCAGGCTAGACAGATCGGCATTTACATCTCGTACTAACGATTCAAATGTGTCTCCTGTGACCATTTGTTATTGCATTTCAAGGGCAGGGTCTGTTTAAATCTGTATTTAGTATTGTCAATTTCTGATCAGATATCTGAAAATAGATACTGATACCAGGTGTAAGAGTCTTTTTTACTTTTAAGGAAGTTAATGTAAAGTAAATGATTTTCACGCATTATAAACTTACTTTGTTGGACTTTGGAGATAAGAAGTCACTATAGTATATTTGTTATAGAAGATGGTTTGATGCAAGCACCTTAAGGTTGGCCACTTTATACAACATTTGCCAAAATTATTGCACCAATTTACACTCTGGAGGAGTTGACACTAGTTGCCGAAAGTCAGAGCCAGTCTGCAGATTTTGGGCAGTCAGTGTTTTCACAAAAAAGCCTTTAGTTTATGATAGGCAGGCACAGACTTTTTTTTGCTTCAGACTCAAAAATGTTACATTTTGAGCCGGTTTTAGAATGCATGTGGTTTTAATTTGTCATGCATCAATGAAGAGCATGTTTCTGCAAGAGTTTGTTGTGTTCGGGAACAGATACCGACGACAGACCGACACACTTGGTGGGTTTTGATGGATCAGTGTGTTACCCTGTCGGTATCCGTTTCCATTGATTGTTTTCGCCAAACATGTTGAATCTGCGTTTGTCGGGATGTGGAATGTCTAAGAAGGGACATACTGTAATCTGGCGATTGTGCGCGTTGTTCTGCGTCTATTGGTGCAGTGTGAATTGGCTTTTAGTTGTAAAGTGTACTTTAAATTGTATTCAATTGGTGTACTGTTGACAGATTTTGATAAAAAGCATAAAGTTTTTCTGTTAAAAGATGTCAGCTTGCATGGGCCTATTCACTTACCTTGCCTCTAGGAGCAGCAGACTGCTGCTGACTGTCACTTTCTGATGTCTGATGGAGTCCAACAAACTCTGCAGTAGCTGTCTCTGAGATCCCACAGCTTCCTCCTGCTGCACAAAACTGACATATAGATGGATATGTAAAAACATGGAACAGGAAAAAAATAAAACATGTTAAAGCTAAGTAAATAAATAAGAAACAATTACTTAAAAATGCTAAAAACATCCATTTAGTTATCTTTTAATCTTCACATGCACTGATCTGAGAGGGTTGATTTGAATTATACCTGTGGCCTCTATGAGTGATCAGCTGACAGTCTTTACAGGTGAGCTCTTCACAAACTAGACAGAAGAACCTCAAGCTCTCCTGAGTGTGCGAGGGACAGCGTCTTCTCTGTACCCAACCTGAACAAAAGAAACAACAGAACAGATCTGAAAATGCACAGAAGTTTATAGTAGTGTTAGTCTTGGTCTGAACATATAGATTTATATAGTAAGCAATATGGGAAAAAGTATAGCTGTGGCCAGGAAATGTTCTGTGTTTCTTCCATCTTTGGTTTTAAAAGATGTGGTGCAATCGTCAGTTTTATCACATCTTGAGTACTGCCCAATGATATGGTCAAGTGCATCTGAGAAAAACTAAAAAAAAAAAAACTTCAGGTGGCTCAGAACAGAGCAGCTAGGTCAGTGCTTCATTATCCATTTCAGGCCAATGTTATTGATATGCATAGAAAATGATCATGGCTGCTAGTGAAGGATAAACTACATTTACGACTGCTGGTGTATTTTTATAGGGTAATCAAGTGTCATACACCCTGTTTCTTCTCTGAAAAACTTTTAGACATGACTATGGAAAGCATCAAGTGAGTAAGGCTCAACTCTTTTTAGCTTGTCCACACACAAATTTCATGAAAAAAAACCTGTGCTTTATCGAGGTTCTGTTGCTTGGAATATGGTTACAATAAACATACGAAAAAGTAAAAGCACATGTACTTAGAAGACAATGTAAAGATATGCTTACAAATATGTAAATGTATGTTGCATGTTTGATGTGCTGCTACTGCTAAGATGTATAGTTTGATGATTTGATTAGTGTAATTATTTCTTGGTTTTATTTTATCTGTATGTTTTTGTCTTGTATGGCTGTGTGGACCCCAGGAAGATTAGCAACCACTTTGTGGAAGCTATTGGGGATCCGAATAAAGAATAATAAATAAAGCATGCATAGAAAGCAAATCTAACCTGTGGGTGGTTTTTTGGGTGTGACTTCATGGTCACGGGTCACTTTTACCCTACGATGGGCAGACATACAGTCCAAACACAGGGCCTCCTCACACTGGACACACCATCCACTAACCTCACTCTCCTCGCAACCGGCACACTGCAAAGATTGATTAAAATTTTGATTGAAGGATTACAATGGAAGACAGAGAGGAAATGTCTCCTTTATGTCAGTGCTGAAATTCTTTGTGCCAATTACGGCCCTTCACAACAAGGATATTCTCTATAAACTTGCAATAACTGTTCTATTTCTAAGAGAATATGGAAGTCCACTCCACGCCACAAATATAACATTTATGACAGAGGAAAGATATTCTTGGAATCACTTTCAGAATTATTTTTTTTCCAGCTGATGAATGTACCATTTTACTCATAATCGTAATGTTTTCCGAAATCTATGCACTCTTACCTTGGGGGCCTTGTTATCATTAGATGCGTCTTCAAAAAGGGAACATTCTGTGACCTCAGACAAACAAAATGCCTGAGCACATAATGGACAATCTAGACAGAAAGAAACAAAAGTCTCAGAAACACTAAACCCATGTTACTGATGTTTAGCAAGCCACAAAACCACACAAAAAAGTTGTTTATTAGAGTAGAATACTATTAATAAAATGAAATCCAAATGAAAAGTGCTTGCAAGTAATATTCCACGTGTAGTGACGACACTATGTCATGACATTAAAGAAAGTATTTTTTATTCATTTTTTTTTACAAAAAAAGTAACCGTTGGAGCCCTTTGAACTGCGGTTAAGTTAGTTTTATATTTCACAGTCGTTTTCCATTGACGAAAATTCCAATTATATTCTCTGTTTACACTCCTCCTATATTTAATTTAAAAGAAATATATTGTAAATTCAATAAACAGGGCTTTGTGTCATGAAAGAGACATTTGAGAAACATTTTTACATTTTGTGTGATGACATAATGAGAAAGGGTTAAAAATATGGATTTGTACTTTGTAGGGCTAAAATGATATGAAAAAAGTCCACTTTGTTCTGACCAAAGAAAACCTATTCATGCATTAGAAATAGAATCATAGAATATAATTAATTTTCGCGAATGTCAAACGGATGTCCAAATATAAATCAAACTTAACAGCAGTGCCCTAACGTGACTCGTCTAAACTTCCTGTATTGGACAAGCAAGCGATTTCAGGAGATTTTAAGATCATTAGTTATAATTACATTAGTTATAATTACTACGACCTGGCCAGAACCCTGGCTTTACTCGTCTATACTCGTCTGGACTACAGTACCGTTACAGTAAATTAAACCGAACTTCACGCGACTGTTTGAGCCTACAGTTCAACGCGATTTTAAAAACGTCACGTGCAAACTTGGACCTTCGCGAACGGCCCCAATAAAACCAATCAAACTGTGACTGTGTTAGTTCTTACCTTTTGCGGCTCCATCTGTGCAGATCTTCGTAAGGCAAGTATTACAAACGGTATGCAGGCAGGGCAGAAGTCTGGAGTCTGCAGAAGAGTTTAGGTGTAGTTTGCAAACAGCGCAGGATCCGCAAACCGTTTTTTCTAAATCCAGAAGGGGCGACGCTAGACGCCCTGTTTGGTCAGGGGTAAACATCTGTTGCTAGAGAATTATTATTAACACCATACGAAATATATCGCCTTACGGGAAACTCGGCGCGTTGACCCTGTTATTGCGTAAGTACATCTAACGTTATGCCTTTCCTAACACTTCTGTTGCGTGAGGCGGGGCCTCATGGAATATTCAACAGTTCCCCTATAGTGGGGGCGTGGTGTAATTTTAACAAAACAAAAGTCTCATTTCGAAGGCTGCGTCCTCCGGAGACATTTCCGTGTGTTTTCAATTTGTAAAGGAAACACTTAAGGAACATCTTTATAGCACTTTACCCGTCAGCTTGGAAGTCAGCATTTTTGTGGCGTTATTAATTAAACGTAAACATATTTTAAACGTATTTTTACTTATTTTTACAGTCAGTAATAATTTGTAACCTACCAGTTTATTGATGGTGCATCATAGCACATGCATGAAACAGTTACTTTAAAGGTTTGTACATTTGTCTTAAACCAAACAACAATGTTTTGCTATACAATGGCTAGTCCAACTAACCCCATATGTTACCAAGAATCTGAGAAGCTGGCACCAACATTTTTAGCTCCACAGCTTTTAATTTGTCAGAACAACACGCCCACAATAAGAAAGACTGATTATTACTGAATATTCTAGCAAGCTCCGCCCAGTGCAACAGAAAACCTTAGGAATCTCATACATTTGTATAACCTTAGCACACAGAGTGGAACTTATATGTGTTTGTGCTGGGAGGAGTGGATTTGCATGGAGGGTTTCTGGGGAGGTTTATAGTAACTAGTATGCCAGACTTAACTGATTCTTAAATACATGTTTAATATAGAGAAGATATGGAAAGGTGACAAAAATAACAAGCCCGTTTTGAAGATTTACGAATTCCGATTGTATAGTAAAATTCGATCAAATTGAATTGAATAATCCTTGCATATTCATATTATGAATTAAGAATTTTAAAGGGATAGTTCACCCAAAAATGAAAATGCTGTCATCATTTAGTCACCCTCATGTTGTTCCAAACCTGTATGACTTTCTTTCTTCTGCTGAACACAAAAGAAGAGATTTTGAAGAAAGTCGGTAACCAAATGCCTGATGGACCCCTGATGAACCCCATTGACTTCCATAGTAGGAAAAAAAAAATACTATGGAAGTCAATGGGGACCACCAACATGAGGGTGACTAAATGATGACAGCATTTTCATTTTTGGGTGAACTATCCCTTTAAATGAGTAAAAAAAACTAAAGCGTAATAAAACATTTTGTATAAATCTTAATGGAAGAATGGAATGGACTATTTCAGTTTAGGTAATTCGTATTCATACATTTATTTATTTTTAAATATGCTTAAATGTATGAATACAAATGAATACTTCCCCCGAAGAGCAATTAACACCCCAATTGCAGCTAACACCAGGCTTCTGGTTACATAACAAAAGATAAGGTTTACAACTCAAAGGAATGTAGAGTTTCAATCTAAATTCACTTTGAAACAGACAAATGTACCATTTTTCTATACAGTCCATTCTAATCCTATACCCTCAATATATAATAACTTCAAATCATGTATGCACTTTTCCTATGCAATCATATGTTCCTCTATAGTGTTTTGACCATGTATTAATCTAAACTCTTTGAATGAATGTAGCCTTACTTAATCAAGATCACATGTGTACCATGTTTGGTATGAGTTTCTGTTTTAATGATCTGCGTGATCATTAACATTATACGTCGATACCTATGCAACATATTAGTTTTATAAGAATCTTTAATAGTTTCTCCATTGACACCAAATCAAATTACTTATGCAGCACCCTGCTAGAAGACAAAGGATCGTAAAGTTTCCATGGTGGAGTTTCTCACCCCCTGAGGCTGTGACATCTTCACACTTTAAAAGATCACTGATCACAAGATCACAGCCGATTCTGAGAAATTCTGATGTGAAGATGATGCTGAGCTAGAAGCCTTCAAAGGACCTCTAAATTTGTGCCTGGCTGCGGCCTTGTCTTTCATTCATCAAAGATTCTATTTATGGGTGATTCTTATATGGGCACTTCTATGTACTTTGGTCATATTTTTAAAAATACATATGATTTTGGACAAAATCCTCTTTCTTTTTCAAACTAACAATAAAACCTCCTTAAAAACTTTTTACTACCTTTCTATTATGATTTTTTCATACTTTTCAACCTCCTTATAGGTGTCAAAATCACTGTTTTATCCTTGTCACACACCCAGACTTTTTAACTTCAACAATGAAAATACAGTTTAAAAGTATGACTTATCTGGTAACTATTAATATACCTAAATTAAGCACTAGTAAAATAATTAAAATACATTATAGTATTTAATGTGAGACCACCATCAATATTACCTTTTATACAAAATATAGCTGTCGCACAGTATTGGTGTCATTTCCACCACAACACTGTAATGTCCCTTTAAAAAGTTTGTGTGAAAGATTGTTTAGGTGGTTTCTACGGAAATGTTCAGAGACATCAGAGCACATGTTGGACATGGAGGCAATTTTAAATTTTCATCAAGAACAAAATAAGAAAAATCAAGATAAATATTGCTTGATCAGTTAATATATTTATTCTACGTCATTTCCAAACATGCTGTACCTTCAAGGGTGTTTTTAAAAAGTTAAAAATTTTAAGTTAAATAAGAGTATTTTGCATACATGAAATGCTAAGTATTAATTCAAAGCTAATCAGTGAAGCTATCTTCCATTTTTTTCACAAAAAACTACAGAAATGTAATTTCCACCACAGTCATTTCCACCACACTGCCCTCTGTGGTGGAAATGACAGCATGTAGTGGAAACATGATGTACCTTCAAGGGTGTTTTTAAAAAGTAAAACATAAGTTTAATACTGTAAGAGTATTTTGCATGCATGAAATGCTGAGTATTAAAAAAATATTTTTTATATTTGTGGGAAACCGTTGCAACTTAAGAATTTCATTGCATGGTGTAAACTCTGTGCATATGACAAATAAACATCTTGAATCTTGAATTCAAAGCTGTACAGTGAAGCTATCTTCCATTTTTTTCACCAAAAAACTACAGAAATGTCATGTCCACCACACTGCCCTCTGTGGTGGAAATGACAGCACGTGGTGGAAATGACATTTATGATTACAAAGTATAATTTATATGGATTGCAAGAGTAGATTGACTTTGTGAATTGAGTTTACTGAGTGTGATGAGTTTCTCAAATAAATATTTCTCTAAATATTACTGTTTCTCTACATTCACGTTAATTCATTGTCATTTCCATCACCACACACATTTTTTAAAAACATTTAAAAAGTTCTCATCACACATTAAAAATGTATCCACAATTTAAGAGTTAAAGCTGTCATATTAGCTAACTGCATGATTTGTATTATCTTAGAACTGTACATTTTTTGACATGGACATTACTTTGACACATTCACCTACAGTATGATAGTAGATCACTCTAAATTGTAATGTAAAAACATGCATTTCTTCTGTAAAGTTGCTTTGAAACAATATGTATTGTGAAAAGCGCTATACAAATAAATTTGAATTGAATTGTAAAGTTAAAAACAAAAGTGAAAGCAGAACTGGTTTTTATTTCGGTATTATTTTAAGGAACTAATCTTCAGTTGTCTCTTTCAGTTCTCATTATATCATGCAGTAACAACAGTGCAGAGCAGTTCCTTGCCACTGTCGCCTTTTTCACCTTTGTTGCCATTGGCTTTTGGCTTGCTTAGTTGGGGACATTTAATTTACCATTTAATTTAATATTCAACAGTAATATTGATCTGCCTGCATTGACACTATTACATGAGAACTAAACTGAGCTGGACGATGACATCATCATGGTTTTCTCCAGAGCGGCTATTGATTTTCCTTTGCCTCATGTAAAAGTCAGTATTGCTGTGTCTCAGACAGAAACCAGGTTAAACCAGGTCAAAGGGTCTTTGAGGATGGAAAAGTACCTTACAAGCCCAGAGAGAAGATGGTACTAAAAAACATGTTAATTAAGATGATGGATGGCACCGGACACTGCAGGTGTGGAGAATCATGTTACATGAAGATATAGAAAAAGATAGCTGATTAGCTACCTAGTGATAAGAAAATGTATAAGACCTGAAGCTCGACTATTGCAAGTCAGATGAACAGCTGCATCTCAATGAATCGAAACATCACTGAACTTACTTAAGCTGGACTGTGAAGCTATTTTCTTCTGGAAACAAACTTTGTTGCATTATTTTCCTGTTATCTCTGTAAAGCTGCTTTGAAACAATCTGTACCGTAAAAAGCGATATATATATTTATAGCACCCTTAGCCCTTAGCACCCTTAGCATAAAGATGAGTAACCACAAACCGTCATTAGTTGCATCAGCAAATGGATGTCATGCATTTGTGGTTAGGAGCTCATTGCTCTGACTCTGAGGTGTCTTACAGGTGTGAAGTCACAGAAGACAATGTATCTTTGTTTCAGCAACTTATTTTTTTTTTAAATGTATATCTTTCTTTGTTTTCTTTGTTTGTTATTTGTTTGAACATTAACTTAAACCCTCATGTTGTGTTTTAATTAACTTTTTATGTTGTACATGTAAAAATAATAATTTTGAACAATTTATCTTTAATATTTTTTTTTTTTATTCTATAATTTCAATTTGAGGTCAAATTGTTTAGTGTTAAGGTGCGTTCACGCCATGTCAGAATTACCGTAATTACAAGATTTCAATTTGTAAAAAAGTGTTCACATTCTTGTAAACTCTGAATTTTCTGAGCTCCAACTTGCACATTACAGCTGTACCACCTGACCACTACAAATTCATATTGGCATTGATAGTGTTGCCATAGACATGCATAATTCTGAGTCAAAGGACATGAACAATTGAACTGGTTGTCATCTCATAATTATGGTTCCACCTGTGTCATGTTAGTTTGATTATCCCTGGCCTGCGTTGCATCCAAATTCGTAAACTGTATAGTAGGTACTACATTTGATTTGAAACTTGCTTCCTGACCGTTAAAAAAGTATGTTCTATGTAGTATGAATTTGTGTAGATTCGGATGTACTGTACTACATCCACTATATTGTCACTGTCATGTAACCTACGGTGTCAGTTGCGTCGCTTCACTCCTATTCACAAATCTTCACAATATATCACAATATCACAATTCTCTCGTGGCCTCATGGGACAGTAAAGTGTCCAGTGGATGTGCTCTTCAGAATCTTGCTGGAAGCAGTAGGTCATCCGGGTATGTTTCACCTACTGTTTTATGAATATTATGAAATATGCATACTACTTAGATAAGATACTGTTTTTCACCTTCTTTATAGTATGGAAGTAGGGATAATTTTATGCAGGGCTATTTGTCAGGTCTTCTGTGGTGGTTTGTTGGGTTTGGTTTTCCATGGTCCATGTCCTGATCCTGATGTGTTTTGTATCTTTTGCTTGATTCATCTCTTAAAAATCGATAAAATATCGGTGTCAGGGACTTTGTGAGCCCAGAGACTGTAGTGCACACCATTAATGTTTTTTACAAGCTTAGCTTAAAGTTGGTGTGAAATGGAAGTCGATCGTTTTTTCTTCCCTATTGTGACGTGTATACGAATGAGAAATTTTTTTTAGACAAGGACTTGATTTTGTCCATTGGGAATTGATTGGATTGTTGAGGTTTGCAATTGCTGTAATTTCCTGTGAGTGACTTGTTGTCCCGCCCTTGTGCCAGTAAACACATCAGAGAAGAGAAGTTAATTTGATTAAAATTTATGAGGGCACATTAATTAAAATAATAAAATAATAATGTGCATGGATAAATAATTTAATAAACATTGCAATATTACATTTAAAAAATGGTCCATTTTGATTTCATGGTGACTTTAAATGTGTGATATGAATAAATATAGTTTTAACAAAAATGGTATTCTCATTTGAAATTAGTAGTCTTGGTTGGTCCCAGAAAAAGTATTCATTACGTCATAACTTAAGCAAATTATTATTAAAAAATATATCTGCATTTGGATCCTCTCTTCCATGTTGTCTGAGTTCACCCCAGCAAAACTTTGAGAAACATATGTGATGTAGAATGGTTTGTTAAGATTATTATTAAATCATAAGATTAGGATAATCATTACGTTTCACCTTGATGCCTTTTTAATATATATATTTTTTTGAGCTATTAAAATGGTCTTGGACAGCTGGATAGAACAAAAGGGTTAAACTGTAACTAGATCAATAAAGACCATCCACCAAACTCAAGAATATTTTCATTACACTTAACAGATCATTCAGACAGTGAAACCTTCAGCACACATTTAATAGCATCAAATACAGTACAGAATGTGTGGTGTCACAACTTTGGTTTCCTTCTAAAATATATTTTACTCACATTATATATTTTCCAATTTATGTCAGTCTGCACAAACAGACATGTGGCCCACATTATTTCAAATATAATCACAGTTGTTACATCAAACAAAAAGAAAGTAAAAATGATTGGACAGGTTAAAAACATCACAATAATACAAAAACCTGCAGCACCAGAGGAAATGAGGAAATAAATTAGCGACTAGATCTTACGTTATCTGGCCAGGCAGGTGTGTCTCAGGTTACACTGATGTTAGAGATTACTTGAAGTCTGTGTTGTAAAGGCTTGTGAGATATTTATTCAGGAAGCTCTATAACAACACATAATATTATAAGACCTCAGCGCATATGCTAAAGACCAGCAGAGTGACATGTACAGTATTGCAGAAAGTGATGGGAAATAGAAGTGACTGATTGAACGCGTTTTCTCAGGGCTGTGGTGGACACCTACGTAATGTTGATTGGACTTGTTTGCTCAGGGCCGGTTTCACATAAGACTACATTTCACACATTTCACCTGCTTCTCTTTGCTCAGCAATCCAAACTGAGAATTGGCCAGAGATTCAACCAATTTCCAGAAATCCTTGAACGTGACGCCCTTCCCCTCTTCCACGCTAATTTCTGTCAGGAGTTTGTTGAGTCCTTCCTGGTCCCCTGCTGTCTGGAAGAGAATAGAGGATGTGGGAAACTTGTCAAATCATGTAATCATGATTATTGTGTATTTAGGTGACCAAATGCTTTCACTCTTTCACTAGTCTGAATAAATATATATTGGCTTTATAATGAATATAAATGTCTCACCTTAAAGTTTTACATATAGTGAGTCTGTATTTTGTATTTTGAAAAATAAAAAATAAACTTTGAAATATTTGAGGCCTAATCTAAATTTCATTCAGTATCCATTCAATATATGTACTTCTTGGCTCATATTTATTTTCAGTCTTATTTTGGTCTGTCCTATGACAAAATAGTATCACATAGGTGTTGTAACTTATACAAATGTGGCTTTTGGTTATGTAATATGGATGATATTAGTTATTTTGAGAGACTGATATGTAGTGAAGTGGTGTGATGATTGGATTGTGGATCCAGACATACCTTTGCCATGGTGGGCAGCTCTTTGGAGAGCATGCTCTGGAACTCCTGGGCTGTGAGCGTGTTGGCATTAGTTGATGATGCTGAGTGGAAGTTTTCCACCAGGGTTTTGATGGCCAATTCTAGATCTGTGTCCTACAGAGAGAGAGCAGTTTCAGACTCAAGTAGAGCTAAAAAATAATGTCTCCAGAGCCATAAAGGAGTAAAACGGTTTCACAGAAAGGGCTTAGATTGAGCCAGGATTAAGCCTTAGTTCAACCAGGGAATTTATAGCTTTTATAAACGCGCCTTAGACCATTACAGGTGTGCATCTTAAGTCAGTGTCAGTTTTTTACAGCGTCTTTTAGATGTCAGTTTTACATACATCCTAAATTATATCTTAAAGACTTACATCTTAAAAACATTTTCTAAACGTCTATTTGACATCTGGCAGGAAACGTCCTATTAGACGTATAGCAGATGAGCAAACACTCTAAAATAATGTCTTCCAAATGTAAACGCACTCATCAAATAGACGTCTCTGTGATGTACGTGTGCTATCAGGATCATAATATTCACAAGTCACAATCATTTTGTGCTACTTGATTTTATGAGGTATCAGAGTTTTCTTCGTCAGTTATGAATTTCAAAGTGGTTGAAAAGTACAGTTTTGTTATGTAATATATCACATAACGGCAAGGCTTTGTTGTAAGTAATCCGTCTGTTTGCTGTTGAACAGGAACTGCAGATACCTGTTACTACCTCTATACAAACAGTACATTCCTGTGCTCGACAGTTCAGCACATAGATTGTATACCTAGATTGTATACATAGATTCCACATAGCTCAGACACGTTGGTGCGCCTGCCATCTTGGAACGGTCAGCGTGTCGTCACTCACAGTAAGAATCAATAATACTAGTACATCGCGTAGCTTGGTTGTGAAACCACCGAGATTTAAATTCCCGCAAATGGAATAACCTTTCACAGGTGAGAATGTGTTGTTTTGTGTTTTTATATGCATTAACTCAATATTACAGGATAGATAGATAAAGATATTCATACATGCGTTTAACTACGGTTGCAGACGCACAGTCAACTTGCTCTCGAGTGTTCACGGACCGGTGTTTTGACCGTTGCAATATGGCGGACGGCTTACGTATAGGGCCCATATAAACAGCCATTATTAATGAGGCATCAGTGTTTACACATCTATGGTTCAGTATGACTGACATCTACTTACTCACTGGGCGTTGGCCACAAAAAAAAGACAAGAAACAAAACACAAGGTAAAATAAGTTATTTTAGTCTTAGCGTTTTTAAAAGACAACCATCAAAATATTCATATAGTAGCCTACTAATATTGTTTAAAATAATTTAGGCCTAACTTGTAGCCTAAATGTATTTAAACGGCAGTGATAATTAGTTCACAACTTCACATTGAACAAATTATAAATTAAGTAACGTTATACATCAGTTATATATGTTTATTATCAAATTTAATTCAGTTAGACGGATAGCAAAGCACGCTTTAATTAATTTCCTTTATTAAGTATTGAAGCGAACTATGACGAAAAGGGAGCCTAGGTGAAATATCACTATTGGTAGATCATAAGTAAACAAAAACCAACTATTTAAATACAACAAAAACAAAAGCTTACCTGTGGATCCATTGGGCTTGTTTCATGTCCTGATTGTGCGGAAACTAGAGCAGGTGAAGTGAAGTGACGGCATTTCATCACCTGACCAGAGCGCCTCCGTGTCCCGCCCACTCTTCACGTGCACAAGTGTAACTTAATATTCTCACTTTTAATGTATCGGGAGTTTATATGGGAATATGTCTTGTACGGAATGTGTGCTGGTTTTTCGATACAAACTGAGACTAGCCTATTTTTCAGTTTTATGTATAAAAAAAAGACATTGAAAGACGCTTTCAATGGCTTGAGTATTTGTTTTACAGTTAAGACACTGTGGCTCATACTCCACATTCCTTTGACAACCATGTAAGCAATGTAACCAGACCAACAGCATTGTTACAAATGTGATGAGATTCACATTTGTAAAATATCTGTAGTTTCATCACGTATACCTAAGTTACAGTTTGATCAAGGTGGATAACAATTAAATAAAAACATATACAGCACCTGGTTTAACAAACATTTATTCAACACCACAGAAAACGGTGCTCTGCACATCTAAATTCGCTAAAACAAAGAAGCTTTGGCCTCAAACTCTGTTATTGGCAGCTATATGTTGATGGCTAGATTCTCCATTGAGCCATACAGAATGATCCTGACTGGAAAAACTGAAACAGAAAAAAAGACATAAGTTACTACTGCACTGCTAATTTGCATTTGTATAACTCAAATGTGTGACAAAGTTGCTTAATTACTTTGCACACACACCTGATCATAACTTTATTCATCTCTATGTCCTGACTAGTCTGCTGTGATGTTACAGCGGCCTCCAATAAATCAGCTTGCTCCTCATCGCTGGAGTCTCTGAAACTCACAAGCCTATATGTTTAGAACTTTCCTGTCCATTTTCAAAATGGAAAAAATAAAAGCTAATCTGAACAATGATTTCTTTTGGTTAAATATTGCCGGTTAAATAAAAGTTAAGCTGTCCATTACCTCAAACTATATCATTTCAATTTGTGAGAAACACACACACACACACACACACACACACACACACACACACACACACACACACACACACACACACACACACACACACACACACACAACTGTGCTATCATTGCGCTATCATACAAAGTTGTCTATCATTGTTCTGTCATGTGACGTACAGCTCTTGCTCCTCCTGGAACGTAAGCGGTCCCATGCAGATAGCACAGAGGTTCCCCATCAGTCTGAAGCACAGCGAGCAGTAACGGCCTGTGAGAGGAAATAAATTTGCCCGGCAGTTTGATCTAACAGTCTATTTCCTCTTGACAGGTAAATGATCTTAAATCAATAATTTCTCAAGAGTGAGAAAACCAACCTGTGCAGTGAGTGGTAGGGCATATATGCACTTCATCATCATGACCTCTCGTCTCCAACATTTTCCCACAGGCCATGCATGATTCTTTATTGATATCCAGGAGCCTGGCTATGATGACACCCCCCGGCAGGCTGCAAAAAAGGTGATGAGTGTGTGAATTTATTTTCATTTAAAACCATATTTCTGCAGGATAAATGGAAGATTCTGAGGAAGTCCTTTAAAACATTAACCTTCAGATAATACCTAATAGATAACTACAATTCAAAAACTTGTGGTCTGTAAGATTTGTGTTTTTGAATGAAGTCTCTAATGCTCACCAAAGCTGCATTTGTTTGATTAAAAATGCAGTAAAAACAGTAATATTGTAAAATATTACAACTTAAAAATATATTTTAATAAAATGTATTGTGCTGCTTAATATTTTTGTGGAAAGTGTGATTTTATTTTCTGGTTTCTTTGATTAGTAGAAAGTTCAAAAGAACAGCATTTATTTAAAATAGTTTTTTTTGTAACATTGAAAAAGATTTTACTGTCACTTTGAATTTAATGTGTCCTTGCTGAGTAAAAGTTTTAGTGAAAATTAATGATTACTGATCCCATACTAATAATGTATCTAGTGAGTGTGTTATTGTGGTTTTCATAGCAGTTTATACTCACCGTTTGGCCAGTGTTTGTATAAAGCCATCATGTCGCTGGTCCACCTTGTTTCGTTGTATTGCCCTCAGTAGGGCTTTTCCTAAAGACCCACGATGAGTAAGAATATGCCCGTGGAGGTACTGGATCCTCTTCTGCAACATGCAGACATTTAGAATAAACTATTCATAATAAAAGCAAACTGAAAGTAAAATAGTTCAGTCATTGTCCTTTTACAAGCCACATCTGCACAGTACTGTTTCTCCTCCATGAGACATAATTCTCTTTATAGATAAAAAACATTTTTTTAAATTTTTTTTTTATCAAGCATTTCTTAGCATTTTCTAAAAAAAAAAGCATTAGAAAGGTGACCAGCTCAGTAAATATTTGACAAATACTTTATATCTGTGACTAGTAAAGTTCATTTTGATGGTAATTGTGCTAGGAAACTTTCTTACTTTCTCTCTTTCAGGATGGTACCTGGCACACACAAACCTCTGTAAACGTTTGACGTAGCCACCAGCAATCACAATAAACAGCATGAAGCCATAAAGAAGACCTTTGTTTGGAGGGAAGACAAAAGTCAGTCATATAACCAAATAAAATTTAAATGTTTGCATTGTAAGATTTTTTAATTTTTTCGGTTTTAAAGAAATGTTATTTACTTGTCTTTACATTAATGCCATATAAAGAGGCAATAATGCTGTTTGCTTGGAAAGTGCCTGCAATCCGTAAAATTATCTTGATGTAGAGTATAATCAAATGTAGGCCTACTTGACTTCCTTTGTTTATGATGTAGGGCAGGATAAAATGAGCAAAAGGTGTGAAAAAAAAGAAGAAAGGAAATTCACAAACTTGGCGCGTACAACCGGCCACAAAGGTTAATAAGAGGACACACTGTTGTGAAGAGAAGATGATAAAACCACAAGCAGAGATAAGACTACAAAGACTACAGTGAGTGAACAAGGGGAAGAGTGCAAGAAAACAACAGTGTGTGCGACAGAGGAAGGACATCCGTCATAATAGACATCATGAGGTACAGAGACTGATAATCCTACAAAAGAAAGACTGGATCATAGATGACAGAGGATTTGATGAATTAAATGGAATTGGAATTCCACAAAAAGTAGAGCAGGGGTGCCTAATCCTCTTCCTAGAGATCTATCTTCCTGCAAAGTTCAGCTCCAACCCTGATCAAACACACCTGAACCAACTAATAAAGATATTTCAGAGTGTGTTTATCATATTTATATTTATTCAGGTGTGTTTGATCAGGGTTGAATCTGCAGGTAGGTAGACCTCCAGGAACAGGAATGGGCACCTCTGCTATAAATGAGGGCACCTCTGCTATAAATGAGCACCTCGGAGTAAAGCACTCATCAGATGATGCCTGGATTAAGCTTGAAGGAAACCTGATACCCTATCAAGGGATGCTTGACACCATCTCCAATATTGCTGTTTTTTGGTAACAATACAATGCAGTTAATGCAAAAATAAAACGTTTCACAGACAGGGCTTAGATTAAGCCAGGATTAGGTCTTAGGTCAGTTTAAGTGGCTTTCATAAAAGTGCCTTAGAAAAAAAAACATTACTGTGTGCATCTTGAGACAAAGCAATGGCTCTGACATATTTTAAGATATTTAAAGGAGAACTTGGCAACTCTAGCGAACTCTAGTCACTTCTTCGCTGATTTTCCCTTTTGTTGTCGCATGTTTTCCCCACGAGCTCCCCCTACAGCTGTGGGGGGGCGTATATTTCACAACACGGTCGTAAAAAACTCACTTGCGGCGGCCTCCTCCCCCTCTCTACCGCTGCTCATGTGCGTTTGTTTTGATCGGAGCAAGCCAACTGTATTGTGTGGAGCTATGTCTACCGAGGTGGGTAATCTGGTAATACATCATACATGCGTGTGTGTTTATGTTGAATTGCCGTAAAGCGATTCGTGTTTCGCGCTCGTTCTCGTTCTCGTTCTCGCTTCTCACGAGACTTCCAATTTCTATTTTGCCGGGACGGTAGTCCCCAAGTTGCAAGGTTGGTTTTCCGCCTGGGAACGCTGGGGGGAGTGGGGAAAGTCACCAATATCACCAGAACAGGTTGTTTAACCATCCAAATGATTTCTAGACAGTTTTATTAAGTTAAAAAAGTTACCAAGTTCTGCTTTAAGTTACTTTCAGTTGAAACAGCTCAAACTGGCATTTAGTCTGGGACTAGCTTAAGCCTTGTCTGTGAAACGGGGGGGGGGGGGGATCAGATAAAATAAAAGCTCTGGGTGCTTCTCATCTCTTATTTGTGCATCCTCGTTTCCTTTCCTCACGTCTTAGCTCCACCCCCTTAGGATGTGAGGGACGGATACACCTGTGTATCACACTCATGACTCCTCAGGAAGCTTGCTCATTCCTCGTTCCTCGCCTCCTTGCGGTGCAATTAGAGAATTGAGATGCCCTTCAACATGGCTGAGTTCCATCGGTTTCCGGGCCACGAGCTGGAGGACGGAGGAGCGAGGAAACGAGGAAGCGTCAACTTGAGTATTGAGAAGCACCCTCTATAATTAAGCTCTAAACCAGCAGTGGCCCTTGAGGTCCACTTTCCTGCACATTTTTGCTCCCACCCTCATCAAACACACCCGAACAAGCTAATCAAGATCTTTAGGATTACTAGAAAGTTACAGGCAAGTGAGTTTGATCAAGGTTGGAGCTAATTGCTGAGGGAAAATTGACCTCAAGATCCATATTGAGAACCCCTGGTTTATAGCTTGATTATAGATTTTAGCTTTAAAATTAAAGTTTTAGTTTTGCATTAACTGCTTTGTATTGTAACCAATATGTTTTGTTTTGTTTTGTTACAACTGCCTCCAGTGAGACTTCACTTATTACTACAAACTGAGCCTCAAACAAGAACAACCACAAGGTAGTCTTCTACGTCATTCCTAAAGAACTTCAACCTGTGGGTGGGTGAGTACTATGGCTATCTGAAGAATCATAGGGTTAAAGTGATAAGATAAAAAGACACAAGTAATGGCATATGTCTATTGTTTTTGCTATCTCAAAGCTGTGATTAGTTGAGTTGTTAAATAGGTCTGGTTAAAAAATCTGTTTATTGAGATTTAAAGATTCAGAAAAACAACTGTAGTTGCTTTCTAGCTCAAGTTTCAGTAAAATTATCTTTAAAACATTTTGAATTGACAAATCAAAAGCACTTTTTGAGTAAACAGATTGAACTGTTTTAACTGGTCAAATGTTCCATCCGCTGTTCCAGTGTCGACCACAAGGAGTCACTCTAAAACAATAGACTGCATTTACAGTATGTTATTAAAACAAATGTGTAATTGTACTTGTAGTTGTACCAATGAGCAGGTATCTCATGTAGTCTGGCTCCAAAGGTTTCATGAGACATTTCTTGCTAAGCACAGTGATGTTTCCTTTCTGCAGGATGTCAAAAGAGGCTGCAATGTCCCTAAAGATATCTGAGGCGTAACCAGATCCATTCACTTGTACTGCAACCACTATAGGAGCTGGAGGTGAACAAAAAATTTGATTAAAATAATATAAAACAGAATATGCTAGAATGATATATATAGAAAGTAAGCAAACCATTGACTTATTACAAGTTTAAATGTAAAAAATTGGCATAAATATGTATTGTAATGTGAAAATAATGATGAAAATATGTCCATATTATAAGTCCCAATATAGTTAGTTATGTTTGCAGTGGCATATTAGTGAAGTAAATTGTGCAATTCAACAAAAACATGCATCGAAACCATGCTATGGTTTTCGTCTTGTGTACCTTGGGTCACGATTTCACCCTGGGCCTGGTGGTGTACCAGCTCAAACACCCAGAACACCATGAGGTCAACAGCTATCAGTATGGCTGTCATGACCATATACCTGAACAAAGACAACATCTGACCTGCCATAGTCCGTCTCTCTTTCGCAGTCAGATACAGAGAGCCTGAGGAAGACATGAGAGCCATTATTAGAGTCGTTCTAGGTCTTAGCCAGATGTGTGTATCTCTGTGGAGCTTTTTAGGTTTTGAACTGGTTTCGCTTCAGAGCCCACATCCTAGCCTTTTTATACCTTGTGTACACTACTATCGATCAAAAGTTTGGGGTCAGTTCGTTTTTAAACTTTTATTAATAAAAATTAGGGCTGTCAAAAGATAAATAAAAGTTTGTGTTTACATAATATAATATATGTGTGTGTACTCTGTATAATTCTTTTGTATATATAAATACACACACATGCATGTATATATTTAAGAAATATTTGCATACATATACTGTATATATTTATATATAATTTATATTATATATAAATATAATTTTTTTATATATAGATTACACATTTTTCTTAAATATATACAAGCATGTGTGTGTATTTATATATACAAATTTAATTATACACAGTACACACACATATATTATTTAAACACAAACTTTTATTTTGGATGCGATTAATCGCGATTAATCTTTTGACAGCCCTAATAAAAATTAATACTTTTATTTCTCTTTTGGTTTCTATTCATCAAAGAATCTTGAAAAAGTATCACAGTTTCAACTAAAATATTAAGCAGCACAACTGATAATAACCAAATCAAAATTGATAAGAAATGTTTCTTGAGCACCAAATCACCATATTAGAATGATTTCTGAAGGATCATGTGACACTAAAGACTGGAGTGATAACTACTGAAAATTTTGCCTTCCCATCACAGGAATAAATACAATTTTAAAATGTATTCAAATAGCAAACGTGTAGGCTATTTCACAATATTGTTGTTTTTACTGTATCTATTTGACCAGTTGTGATGTTTTATTGGTTAATATGCCAAAGTACTGTAGAGTTTGATTGGATCGAATGTACGACCTTTGACAGAAAAAGTTTCTCCCAAAACAGACGTGCAACACATTTTTTTGGGTCACCAGAAGTGTCCCAGAGCAGTTTGCTTTACTACAGCAGTTTGACCTTTTGACATGTCCTGTCTTTCTGAGTGTGAAACATTCCCTGTTTTCTGGTACTTGTTGTTGACCTTTCCCTTGTGAGCTTTTTCTCATCTTTCCTTGTTAATCTCTCTCAGCTCAGGGTCCTCCTCCACATTTTCAGCTCTATTTCTCTTATCTAAATGTCTATGAACATTCTTTCCTTTCTTCCTTCCTCTTGACCCTTCAAGTATATACTCACAGGGCCTGATGTAGGTGAGAGTTTCTTTGTGGCTGAGGGGAAGTACTGCTGCTTTGCCCTGTCTGGAGAACTTCCTGTCCAGCTCAATGAACTGGTCAGTTATGTAGATGTTCTCAAATTTATCATTATGAAGGTATCGATGTTTGTACAGAACGGCCCTGTTCACAAACACATTAAAGGACAATGAGCATTACACAAATACAAATGGATATACTCTTCCAAATTTTGGATAGACCCCAAAATATGATGATCCCATTGTGAGGGACCATCTGAGCGTGATATTATAAAAACATCAATTCAGTGTCAAATTTGTTAAATGTTAACATACATAATCCTTTTTAGAATTTATTATAAATTGTATTGCAATATATTTATGTACTTAATAACAATAGAAACAATAATTATTATTTTATATGAATATGAACAAATAAATCATTTATTAATAATAATAATACTATTAGTATTAATGTTTTCAATTTTGCTTACAATTATTGTTTAATAATAATACTTATAGGGTAGCACTTTATTTTACAGTGTTACATATGTTATATGTACTTACCATAGTAATAACAGTAAATTATGCATAATTACATGCAACTAACCCTCAACCAAATCCTAATCCTACCCTAACCCTATAGTAAGTACATGTAGTTGCTTAATATTACTGTTACACTGTAACAATGACACCTTAAAATAAAGTGTAACCACTTATAGTTATTATTATACATATTCATAATGTATCAAAGTACTGTGATAGTTATTGGTTATACTATTAACAACAACAATAATGAACTATTAGTATTTATAATAACACTAATTGTTATCGCTATAGGCTAATTATTACTGTTGTTGATATAATTATTATTATTATGTAATTTTTTATGTTAACAAAAGGTGACAATTCATGGCTCAAAAATCCTTATTCTCTTATTTTAGGACTACAATCTTAACAGCTTTATTCAGTTCTGACTAAACAAAGTGTTAACAAACAGATTTTGTTAATAAAATAATTCCATGACAGTACCGACATGTGAAGATATCTAAATGTGTGTGATTTATTGACTATAGCAAGTTGTATTTAACAGGAAGTACATACTGGAGATACATGTAGAGAAGCAGGAAGAAACCCATGTATGCAAGTAGGACCTTGAGCTCCAGGAGGAGGCCCATCTGCTCAGACACCTCCTCCATCATCTCCTGAGCAGCATCCTGCATGGACTGACTGTTGTTCAGAAGCAGATCAAAGTCGAAGGAGGTAGAAATGTTGAATTCAAATTCTTTTTTAATTCGATCGAATGCCACAATGGTTGCTAGAGGTGACAACAACAAAAATGGCAATAACAATAAAAAAAGTATTTTTCTGAACTGAAGTTTTAAGAGTTTTTAAAGAATCACTCCATGCATGCCAGTAAATCACCCAGTTCTGTTTAACATAGGTGAATCTCAGAAGGTGAATTTTACTTACGATAAGCCAAAGCAGTCTTCAAGTGGTCAGCAATATATGATGGTAAAATGCAGAATAGCTGTCCCACTGAGCGAAAAGTCCATTAAAATAAAAAAAATAGGCATTAATTAAAATCTGTAAAATAGCTTCTTTTTCAAATACATTTAGTAATAACATGCAGTTTTCATAAGTTAATTATCCACTAAAGAATTGCACTAAACAGCAGAACTTTGTTCAATAAGGCTGTATAGGATTCATTTTAGCCCTGAGAGGTTATGTTTGGATTTGCTGTCAGATGTGATTTGCAGATTTGCAGTCAGCCTGTTGAGAAATGTGAGAGATGCATACACATGGGAACACAACCACCCCACTCATACTGTAACATTTAGGGTACTTAAATGTGACAAACTGCTCCCACAAGAACACACTGTAAATAAACTTTTGTATATATTGAGCATGTGAGATGAACAGTACTTAGGAGGCTGTCACAGGAACCATTTTTCAGTTTCTACAACGGCAGAATAGATCAAATATACAGAAATATAATAAAACCAAATCACTGTGATGCAGAAAATAATGCAGTAATGAATCAGCGTGCTGTGGATATATGGCTTCCTGTAAAGAGGGTAATGACAGGGCTTTTAAGGGACTAATCATATGCCAGAGACGCACCGCGTGCGAGCCCGCAGAGAGACTGGAATCCATCTAGGATGTGGCAGAGAAACGAGAACACAGAGAGTAGCTCCATGCAGTTCTCACGGCCCTCATCGAACAGCTTAGTGCACTTCTGATACGGCAGACCCAGCTTGTCATTACACACATCACCAATATCTGCCAAGAAGTGCAGTACCTTTCTTAGAACACGAGCTGAAAAGGAAATAGAGAGACAGAGAGACTCAAAGCTCAGCAAACATGAAAGAGCATAGGCCCAGATGATGGTGTTACCGGATGTTTGGTCGACTGATTCACTCACCAACATGCCGCACAGATTCCGTCAGAGCTCTGATGAGGTTTTGTGCTCGACCTGCCATTGAGTAAGCATTCCTCGCTATCTCCTTAATCTTACTCAGGGCCGCTTAAAAAAAGAAGAAGCCATTTTCAGAATATTAACACAGAAATATGTACAACATACAACTGTATTTTTAAGTAAACCATAAAACTTTGAGAATATTTACTGTTAGGGGTTAACAGTTTAGGACCCAAGGACCAGGTGTTTGAAAGAAGTCAGACCCAGAGTCAGAATTATAAAAAATTGAAGATAAGTTTTATTGAAGATAGTTTGCAGTTTCATCAGCAGAAGTCAGCTTCAAGACTCACACAGGAGTTCGTAGGCCGCCCCGCTTACAGTTACAAAGATCACAGCAGTATACCGTACACCAAGGCCTAAGCTACATCATTGCTTACAGGCTGAATGATTCTGATTGGCTAAGAAATTGATAAACATAGTAATTTTCGACACATATACAGATAGACAGAAGCATATCTCCATAGATTATCCCGCTGACACTCAGACCCTGAAGTTAGGCACGTTGTGACCTTCCAGGTCGCAGATTTGGGTTGCTGGGTGCCAGCATGTCTCGAACAACAACTCAATCTCCAACAATGCTAGTGGTTCCTTAACCTGTAAGCAAGAAGACTAACACACACACTGACACACATCTTTTCCAAGGTTGGATTTGGCCAGGCTATAAACTATAAACAGGTAGCCTGGATGCCAGCCGAATTTAGCCCCGCCCACAGAATTTTTAGGTCGGGAAGTTCGGTCTGGACTCGATCCGTTGAGGAGCTATTATGCCCGAACAAAAATTGTTCGGACCAATTAAATTGTCAGGGCAGGCTTTATACGATGATACGGACAGATGAGCAACGTAACGTAATCATCCACGTCACCAACGAGCGCTTGGGTTGAATTCGTTTACAACAAAGATGACTGCCGCTGAAGAATTGTTATTTCACGAGTTCACACTTACAAATAAGTCAGATAGAATAAATGCATATTTGGCGTGCTGTCCGAGGAGAGGCTCCGGGCTCGGTATTCATCCCGAACCCAAAGTACTCCCCCGTATTCCTGGCTGTGAAAGAACAAGCCGAGAGTGAGTGGAGGGATGCTGGAAACTGTCAAGGAATGTTAGGTGAGTTGACATAGTGAATAAATCATATTTTTTTACATTCTATGGAATAAATATATGCTTCCTCTCATGCTGATAGTGTAGACCGTAGACGGTCATTGTTTGATGACAAGTTGATTGGATTGATTATTTGAACGTGCTCCTCTCGAACTTTGTTTATAAAACATTGTGTAGATTCCGCCATCACGTCTGTTATAGAATATATCGACAGCGCATTCATTTTAAAAGAGGAACAGAGAACCGCGATCAAGGCATTTGTCGATCGTAAACATGAATGAAAAACATACGTCACTTACTCCGTTGCTCTGATTGGTTGTAGGTCTATCCAATTGAGTGCAGAGGCATTTTCCTTCCTGGTTCGGTTGAAACACGCCCCATAACCAGAGCACAATGGAGCAGTATCAGACTCATATTCTGACTAGAATCTGAGTATGACGACGTCAGGCTAATAAACAGGAGTCTCGTCTCAAAACATCAAGATAATGCGTTCTTTCTCAAGGAAGGCTACATTTTAGTCTAAGTAAGGCTTTAACAAAGAAATGGTCCCTTAAACTATTGGCTTCAATGACCCCTATGTGTTTTAACCATGGTTTTAACATGTTGAAGACCTTTCTCAAACACAAAACCAGTCCCTATTTAATTTCTGGAAGCTGGGATAAATAGGCAAGCACTGTTACTGCATTCAAATATCAAATACAGACATTAAAGAATACATGAAAAGAACATTTCAGTAATCACACTGGTAACTTCTATAACAAAGTAAAATCTCCAGAGAAGTCATTCAACTCATTTGATATTTAGAAGGAAAAATATTGATTAATACCTTGATTATAATCACTCATTACATATACATTGAAGCAGCAGTGGATTCCAATCCACCCCCTTCAATATATATATATATATATATATATATATATATATATATATATATATATATATATATATATAAATATATTAAATAAATATATTATATTGTATTATTATATTGTAAAATATCAGTATTTTATCAAACAACTTTTTTTCTGCAAACCAGAAGACATTTTGAAGAACTGATTATTACAGTGAATGTCAGTTTCATCGTATGGACAAAAAAAATAAACAAATACAGAGACATCTACTGTGTTTCGCAGAAAAAAAGGTGAGGGTGAATAAATGATGAGAATTTACACTTGTACACTATCTTTTCAAGTGAATTGGGTATGATTTTCTAAATATTCACTATTTAGTTTTGAGCAGATGTTGGTGTTTTTGAATGAGGTGTATTGTTGACATGATGATCTTGCAGATGGACTCACGTAGCAGTGGGTTGGCGGCACGCTGCAGGAGTTGTTGGGTCTGATTCATGGCAAGCTCTGCACCACAGATCACACTGTCTGCGGCCCGTTCAACATTCTCCATTGTGTTGCTCACGGGGCCATGGATAACCAAGGTACAGATGAGGAAAAGAAGGATTTTTTTACCCCTGACTTAAAGGCAAAAAAAAAAAAAAAAATGTGTGAGAGAGGTGTTTTGATGAGTAGGCTAATACAATTGGGAAAATTGAGAGGTGATAAATTATTAATAATACAGATGATTTAACAGTGGTTTTAAAGTTAATTCAAAGGAGATTTAAAGGAGACTAGCGCTGTGAAAATCAAATACTTCCCTACTATATAGTACACGAAAAACCACACCAACAGAGTAATATGTCCGAAAACATAAGTTGTGTCCCAAATGACACACTATACACACGATGTACAATGCACTATGTACTCAGCCGTGTAGTGTAGTGTATGCATTTTATACGGTAATTTTGTCATTCAGCATAGAGTCTGATAGTAATTAAAGCTGCGACCATTGAGAGCATGAAGTGTAGTTAATTAAGTGCATCGTCCGGGCATTTAAAGTGTGTAAATTTTAAGAGTGAACACAATACTTGCTCTACTACAAAACATCATAGAACAGTGCTTAAGTATGCAAATTGAGATGCACCTAGAATTCGAAAAACAGTTGCACATCCACTGGACACTTTACTTTCCCATGAGGCCACAGGAGTGTATTTGTGAATGGCAGTGAACCGATGCGACTGACACTGAAGGTCACATGGCAGTGACAACATGATGGGTGTAGTATGTCCAAATTTCATTCATACTACACATATTCATACTATATAAAACATACCTTTTTAACGGTCGCAAAGTATGTTTCAAACCAAATGTAGTAGCCTACATGTAGCCTACAATATGCGATTCTGGATGCAGCGTTGGACTTGTCACGTAAGATTTTGCTGTATCTCAGTATCTGTACATTTTTTAGACTAGATCTATCCATCCAAATTCATAAAGTCCAATAGGCAATAATCTCTAGCAATGGTTTTGTAATTTGGTTCTAAACATACAGTTTTAACCCCCCTTTTTTTCACCGTTTTGCTATAGTTGTGGAGTTAACAAGAGAACATTAAACTGGCATAGCCTACATTCAGACAAAAGGTGAATTTTAACTCAAATTTGTGTTGTTTGTGCAAAAGGAATTTTATATTTATATTTTACATGTTTATGTTTTGAGATATTTGCACGTTACCTATTACATTTTTACAGTTTAAGAAATTGCTGTGTGTTTCATAATTGTTTTTAATGTTTACCTTTTGCTGAAAAGCTTGTAACTTAGGCCTATAAGCTGTTGTGTGACAGTATGTTCAAAACGTAAAAGTGGGTGTTCAACAAACTTTTTCCCCATCGACAGTGAAAGTGGAAATATTCATTATTTTCTTCTATTTTTTCTTTCCTTTCCATCTTTCTATCTTTTTCCCCCAAAGGCTTTAAACTATGCATCTACTCTAGCACAGAGAAATGGTTAAAAAAAGAACCGAAAGAAAGCGTGACAAATAGCCCAGGTCTATCCCCTATTATAGGCTTAAATGTTAAATTATAAGTTCAGCAAATTGTTAATTTACATGTTCACATGTACCAACACAGAATACGTTTATAATGAAAGAGATTGACAGGTGTTTAGTTACTTGAGCACAGCATTGGGATCATCAGCATGACGTTGGTGCGCACGCGGTCGGAGAGACCCGCTCCAAACCCCGCAAAAGCGGCGAGGATGCCGGTAGTGGTGACGCAGAACCAGAGACCGTTGTTCTGGATGAACAGCGCTGTCATACCGTACACTGAAGCGAGGAACAGACCCAGAGTAAACCCAGCTAGGCTGCTTTTCACCTGACGCGTCGCCGAGCTACGGCGCAAACGCGATATTTTCCTACCGAGAGACTTTAAAAAAGGTCCCTTTGACATCCTAAAGAGAAAGGGAGTAAAAAGATTAAAAAAGTAAGCAACTTTATTAGATGTTTAGCGATTTAAAAAAGAGAAATATGAACTAAGGTTAACCCCAAAAACATCGCTGCCTATGTTGGGCCTACCTGTCCACTGTAGAGCTTGCAGTAATAAGAATAACTGCTTTTCAATGCAAAATATAGCTACTGAATTTTTTATCAAAGTTTCACTTATATATATGTTGACAGGTAAAGGGGTGGTCTAGGAACCATTCAAATAAAATTGTAAAGACGGTTGTTTTTTTGTTGTTGTTGTTGTTGTTGTTGTTGTTGTTGTTTTTTACACCAAATCCATGAGGGCTCATGCTAACTGTCAACTGACTCCTTGTTGCATCTTTTAAAACGGCTTTCTTTTGCAGTCAGTGTTGTGTACCAGTGAAGAAGAAACCAGTGATGGAGTGTCTCGGGGAAACCAGATGTAAAACACCCCACTCAAGTGTGTTTATCTTACATTTTGTTTTTAGATAAGAATTTAAATTTATTAGTTGCTGTCCAGCATATAGATTTGACTTTTTGTGTGAATTTGCAGCTTTAGAGCAGGTGTGTAAGCGCATTCTGCCACCTGGAGTTCAAAGGTTCCTGTTCGGCCCCCTGTCAGAGTTTCCTGTGGTCCGGCATCTCACGGGCGCTGTGTTTGGAGCTTTGAGTGGTGTGGGTAAGAAACTCTGCAAAACATGGTATACACACTACCATTCAAAAGTTTGGGGTCTGTAAGATTTTTAAAGTGTTTTTGAACATTTGATGTCTCTTATGCTCACAAAGGCTGCATTTATTTAATGTTAAAGGTCCTATGATATGCTGCTTTTTGGATGCTTTTAGGCCTCAGTGGTCTCCTAATACTGTACCTGAAGTCCCTTTCCCGAAATTCAGCCTTGGTGCAGATTTACAGTCTCTACGAGCCAGTCCCACAATGAGCTTTCCTTAGGACATGCCATTTCTGTGTCTGTAGCTTTAAATGCTAATGAGGAGGAGAGAGGCGGGGCAAGGTGGTGGGTGGGGGTGTGGCCTTGACCAGCTTGCGGCCACGGTACCATGCGCTAATGTTTACAGTCAGTGGATGTATCGCAATGGCTCGTAGACACGCAGTCGTTCAAGCTTTCCAGTTTGACCCAGAATCTGATCCGGATGGATACCCGTCAACATTTGGGTACCAAAATATGGGAGACCTGGGTGGGGGGTTTCAGTTCAACCACATGCGGCTTCATGTCATCTATACATTACACACCCCATCGCCAAATCATAGAAAAATTCAGTTAAGACAGTTGTATTCATCTTAACAATACACAACAAATCAATATAAAGAAAAACAGATTTCTAAAACAAGGTATTGGCCACAAATCTGTGAGTACAGTTTGCAAAACTGAACAGGTGATGTTGTGTATTATTGTGAGAAACTGTTCCAGCGGGTGGAGTTTACTGGTACTGAATATTACACATCACCTGTGTATACTCCATTAACTGAAACAGATTTTCACTGGAACTAAATATTACATCAAAATATTATGTAATCAGTCAGCATATTGTTGTGTAACTTTACCTATTTTTCACAGGAACAGAATATTACAAACAACTATTGGAAAGAACGATTTACAAAACAACAATTGCGAAAGTGTGCACGGGTTATAAATTTGTTCAATGTTGCCTTGTACGTAGTTTTTTTTTTTTCTGTATAGTTCTATTTTGGCTTTCTCGTTTGTCCCTATTTTTGTTGTGTCCCTTTTGAGCCACGGGGCGAAACGGGTACGGATTGAAAAACCAAAGCAACTGTACGGTTTACAAATCTGAGCACAGCTGAGACTTTTTCTCTGGCAGGCTACTTTTGGCGTAGGATATTTATTTCCGTCAACGTCAGGCTGTGATGTCAAATGAATTTCCAGGAATGAGTGATGCGCTTTCCGCTTTTAAAGTTTTATAAAATAAGTAAGATATATGTGTATATTTGTACATTTTGTGTGTGTGTTTTGTATATTTTGTGTTCATTTGTACATCCAAACACTGAGCAACTGCCATGCTTCGCTCGTTTGCGAAGAAAAACCCAATATCACGCTTGCACGGTTGTAGCTCATTTTCTCATGGGCAGGCCAAATTCTCTGGGCGGGCAAAGCTGAGAAAGGGGAGGTAACCTTTCCCTGTATGACGACATATAGGAAAGATTCCAGATTGGCCCACCTGAGCTTTCATTTTCTCAAAGGCAAAGCAGGATACCCAGGGCTTGGTTTAGACCTGTCGCCATTTCTAGCCACTGGGGGACCATAGGCAGGCTAGGGGAACTCATATTAATGTTAAAAACCTCATAAAGTGACATTTTCGTGCAATGGGACCTTTAACTGCAAATACAATAAAGCACTAATGTTAAATATTAGTACAGCTTAAAACAGTCTGTGGGTCCTTTTGTTTGTTTGATCTGTTTCTTTTTTTCTCCTCGTTTTATTTTGATAGAAATGACCAAATTTGACCTTTATTACCTTTATTTCAATGGACACTTTCTTCCTGTAAATCATTTATCTCTGACATTATTTATTTAGTTATTTTATTTTATTTATTCTTCTGTATGTATGTTTATCTGTTGCTCTTCTGTATATCTGTTTTATATCAATGCTGGTAACTTTGTTTATAAGGAAAGCACAAAGATTTGGTCCCAAAAAAGGACAGCATTTATTTGAAATTGAAATCTTTTGTAACATGTCTTTATTCTTACTTTTGATTCATTTAATGCATCCTTGCTGAATTTAAAGTCTTTCTGACCCCAAACTTTTAAATGGTAGTCTATAAATGATTGTTTCATGAATTTTATAATTAACATGTGATACTAATCTTGTCTTAACCTGTTTTTAAGGTTTATTTTTCGGACTCATGCACAATATTGTCATGACAGCAGTACAACGTGTTGTTGTTGGATGTGTGTTCGTAGGCAAGTACACTGCAGAAAGTAAACATTTGACCCTCAAAATTGTATTTAATATAATCAGGTTTATTCAGTCATATAAAAAAATATATTCTTCAGTGGCATATGCTTTTTTTTTAACTTAAAGGTGTCTGCGTTATGTGTCCTGCATGTTGTGTTTGTGTAGGTCTGTGTAGTCTTGGAGGCATGTTTTCCTCACTGTTCCGTTGCTCCGTTCTCCTGATGTTTCCTAGTATGATTGGATCTCAAGGTCGGACATTCCTGATGGTTTTTGTGCTGCATGGACTTTACCACGGTAAAAATCTTAGGGTCAGGAATATTCAACTGTGTGACTGACAATGACACTACAAAGCACAGATCTCAAATGTTGACACATGAGCTTTCTTTAGCTTTTGACCCATCTCCTGTGCTTATCCCATCAGGCCCCATTGCAAATATCCAGCATAATGTGCAGGATGTGGCTTCCTCCATGGGCTGTAATATAGACCTGCAGATCACACACAGCAAGGTGATGTGGAGAATGCTGACAGAGCCTTATGTGCAAGTAGTGGAGGAGATAGTGGTGAGTCCTGACACTGAGTGTGAATGTAAAATTTGCTCATATGAGTCATGGAAATCTGTTCCACAAACACCTTTCTTCTTAGAATGACAGTGAGGAATTTCAACAAATGTCTCAAAATGTGAGCAAAAACTTCCAGAAGATCCAGGATGAGGTAATGGGTCGGTACGGATATGACTCTCTTGGTAAGGAGTCCGTCCATACGGCCAACAGCACTCAGGAGGAGTATGTAGCGAAGACTAGAGGACGTTGTGACTGTGAGTGTAAATGAGAAGAAAACAAGCTATTATAGACTGTGTATGATAGAGGTTTTATGCTTAGCTTTGTCTAAATGATGTTGTGTGTAACAGATGTGGTGCAGCAGGGAATTAGCCGATGTCAGGATTGGTTCAGTGCTAAGTGGAAAGAGTGTATGGATACCATTCAAGCCCCTCTTATAAACAACTTTCTCTGCATACCTATGCAATTCCACTTTCTGTGTGATATCACGAGAGGTAATATTTGCATGTTGTATCTGATCTTTACATTTAGAAATCAGGATCCCAGGTTTTTTGAGTTTTTTTTTCTTCTCTCTCTCTCTCTCTCTCTCTCTCTCTCTCTCTCTCTCTCTCTCTCAGTGATGACATCATGGTGCACAGAGGAAATCCCAGTTGAGGGAAACTTTGGTCAGACCTTCGACAAACTAAATGACTCCATCAACAGGCTTGCAGAACACTTCACCACCAATGTAGTGCTTAAGGTATTGCAAACCCTCTGAATTTTAATATAAAAAGGTAAAAATCTTAAGATTGCCACACCTCCTCCAAAACACATGAACGCACACAGCCAGAGTAGAATCTGCAAAGCGTCACGAGAGAGAGACGGCGTTAAATTACCTCATGTTTTAAAGCACATAACATTACAATAATAATGAATGTAAACAATTTACAGAGCTCTGACTTATACCACCTGACTGCTGCATATTCATTTCGGCAGTATGTAAATTTTTTTATATTTAGAACACTTCTCTTATTGATTGCTATCAGGATGTGAATAGAGTTTAAACCAGTATAGCAGAGTGTTCGTGAAAAACATTACCTACCATATCTTTAAATTTAAAAAACATTTCTTCTTATGATTTGTCTTTAAGAATTTGGAACAGCAGTCAGTGTTTGGAGTGAACGTCCTCCAGAATTTCTCTAAGGAGCTGAGCCGTGTGTTTCAGGAGAAAATGGAAATTGCTGAGAAGATAGCTGGGGTGATTAAGTTCCTTCTCTCATTCACCTTCATCACGGTGTTCACCTCGTAAGTTCTCACTCTTTCCTTAAGCGCTGTTGTGCTACATGTGACCTTACCAATAAAGGTACAACTTTGTCAAAAAATATATACATGTGCACTTTGTACAGTGTATCTACTGAATTATTCAAATAAAATAACAGGTAGTTCTATAAATAGCCTAATATTTATGTGTGTTTTTTTACTAGAAAGTATCTGCCAAGAAAATATTTATTTTTGTATTTTATATTGTATAGTTTATCGTATGTATATATAATGTAGTTTTACAAACTTACACAAATTTAAGACTTTTGTTCTGCTTTTCCTCAAATTATGGATGAATTAAATTGATCAAAAGTGAGAGTAAAGACTTTCACATTGATACTAAATAATTCTATTTCAGATCAATTCTGTTCTTTTGAACTTTCTATTGGTCAAAGAATCCTGGAGAAAAAAAATTAAGCAGCACAACTGTTTTTAACGTTGATAATTGTTAATTCAGCATTCATAAGAAAATTCAGCTTTGCCATCACAACAATAAATTAAGTTTTGCAATTTAAAACATTATTAGAGAAAACAGTTATTTTAAATTGTAATAGTAATCATAATATTTCTGTTTCACTGTATTTTTAATAAGATTGGAGAACATAAGAGACTTCTTTCAAAAAAAAAATTGTGTGTATATATATATATATATATATATATATATATATATATATATATATATATATATATATATATATATATATATATATATATGTAAGGGATAATGTATAGAGAGGCGGTTGTTATAGCGAATAACAAGCCCGACAGGCTGAACGAGACCCCGACGCGAAGCGGAGGGGTCTTGACAGCCTGAAGGGCTTGTTATTCGCTATAACGACCTCCTCTCTATACATTATCCCGCTTATTACATGGCTACCTACAAAATAAATAAATAATTTGACACGAATTATTGATTTAAAAAGGAGTTTATTGATTTAAAAACGATTGTATTGCTTCCGCCAAAGAAAATAGTCCGTTCCGCGTCCATAGCAACGCGCTGTTTTTCATGGCAACGGTCTGTTATACTCCGCAGCGGTCTGTTATAAAGAAATAACAGACCGCATTCTACATTGGAATTCAGCCAAGCCATGTAATAAATATATATACAGTATATATGTATATATATGTACATATATTCAGAGAGACATTTGATGAATAGAAATGGAATAATGAGTCCCTGAGGCAGGCAGTATGTGGTGTGTCCACTAGGGCTCTGATGATAACCGCAATACCGCAGTGTAGAGGTCATCAGCGCACTTTTTTTTAATTCTTTTTTTTTTTTTTACAGATTTTACGCAACTTGTTGAAACTTTGAATAATTGATTGTACAAAAAATGGGTTACAAACCATGACAACTGTTCCATAATTCCTATTAAACTCAAAAGATATAAAAAAAAAACAAAGTTATAGAAATAAATATTATTTTGTGTTATTATTGATAAGAACTGAGCAAAACCTATGGATACTAGAGATGGGCATTTCAAGCAAAAATTACATTCAATGATCGCTGGGAATTATTCAATTATTATTCGAAAGCAATTATTACCGGTAAAACAGCGTTCGCTCAAACCCCGCTCTGACATTAAATTTCTCTGTACTGTACTATACGTGTTGTAGCCATTAAAGAAAACGCATTTAGTTTCATATTTATGTTTAAATAATATAAAGTTATTTATTTATTTATTTAATCTATGTTGATTTTATGAAAAGCGAACAGCATGAGTAACAGCATAAGGAGTGGGTCAGACATGATTTTGACCACAAGTTTTGTTTTGTAGAAAGCCTTTCTTCAAAGTGAATTTCGTTTTGTATAAATTGTATCTTAATTTTTAATCAATGTTTCATCAACCAATTGCCTGGATTTAATAAATAAAAAGTATAGCAGACAATATAATCAGGACATGGAGGCGCCGGCACGATCACTTGCATTGCACGTGAACTGGAGCTCGTCTCATAAATGAACCGAAACTTGGAGCGTTTAACCACCAAACCGCGTGATTTTTTTATTCTTCACCACGGTAAGAAAAAATCCCATACCGTCACAGCCCTAGTGTCCACCAGCTGCTTTAAGTGCTTCAGTGCATCTCGTCCTCATGGACTGAGCCAGATTTGCCAGTTCTTGCTGTGAGATGTTACTCCACTCCTCCACCAAGGGACTTACAAGTTCTCGAACACGTCATGTATGGTTGCACATGGTCTGGCACTGCAAGGGCGATCAGCTGTCCTTCCTTTCTCTCTGTAGCACTGTCGCAGACATCTTACATTATGAACATTGCAATTATTGCTCTGGCCACACCTGCAGTCTCGTACCTCCCTGCAGCAGGACTATAGCATGTTCCCGCAGGTGATCGGAGATGTTCAGTTTTTTTTTTTTTTTTTTTTTTTGCAGAGCATTTGGATATGTTCGTCAATTTTGCAGAGACATTCATTTTGACAATGTCTACATAACTACTTACTTCAGACAGATTGATGCTCGCAGAATAAGAGCTGTAAGTTAAAATCTTAAACGTACACTTACACATTCATATCTGTGTTTGCACTAATTTGAGCTTTTGTTTCAGGGGAAGAGGCATTTGTTACCACTGAAGAAAGCAGAGCAAGAGAGTTTGATCAACCCATGGAGCTTATTTATCCACCCAAGCGAGCTCATGCCTGTGGTACTTTTTTAGGGCTGTATGATATTATGGTCCCTGTGTTCAGCATTTAATTCATGTTCTGGCACCAAACAGAATTGCTAATGTAATGTTTTCAAACAGGCTTTTCAAACACTCAAACAGATAACTCATGTCATTGTCTGAATCAGCACTGCTGTGTTAGGTTGGTGAGGAGCCTTAAAGAAACAGCAATGTTTTGGTGGTGCCACAGAGCCAAAGTGTTGGTGCTTTTCAGGGAAATAATGGCTGGCTTATTACTTTGCAAACAGGAAAGCATTTATGTATTTTATAATAAGTTGATGTTTTTTGTTGTTCTGAAACAATGTCTCTCGTGCAGATTGTGGCCTTCCTGCAAGTTGCATCTCTGGCTCTGTTTGTGTGTGTTCTGCTGGCTGTTGATAGAATCCTGTACAACATCTTTGACCTCATCCGAAGACACACTTTCACCACTTACTCTGTTACTAGTGAGCACAAATACAGACTTGTACATATGTATGAGCATGAGCAGTGTTTTCCTTCAAGATTAAAGGAATTAACATGTGCCTCTACTTTAATTCCTCTCATTGATTTGATGTAAATAGTATGTTTTCTCTCTTTATCTCTTCTTCTGAAGGTGTTCAACATGCAGACATTGTAATTGGTGGAGATTCCATGTTAGCCAGACTTCTGCGGAAAACCATTGGGGCCTTCAACACCTCCTCCAATCTTGATGTGCAATCAAGTAACTTGCGTAGGTTATCTACTACTTGAGTGTCAATGTTCTCTCTGCAAGTGAGAAATTTACATGACAAATTTTGGACAAAAGAGATGACCATAAAAGCCCAGGCACAAAAGCCCAGTGGAGATGAAAGAGAAAAAAAGATCTAGAATAAAATAATCTCAATACAGCACAGTTTGGATTAACTATACTTCTCTTATGTTATCGGATCATGGCCTAGATATCGATATAATATTTTTGTATTGCCCTGTAAGTCCCTGATGTCTCAAGATCACTCAAAGGTCTCTGTTTGTTGTAGCAGCCCATGTACCACAGCACCCCCACACTGATCTCAGCTAATGTGGGTTTTAATTAATAAACTGTTTGCTCATTTCATGAGAAGAAAAATCTATTAAATTAATTCTCTATTCTGTTGGTTTTTGTTTCAAAATACAATTTCAAAAATATCTGGTTTCATCTTAGTGTAATCTTTCTGGCAGAGAAATGCACCAGCTTTAGTATTAGAGAGATTGTGAGTGTACTTGTGAGTGGCTCAATGTTACAGTCGGTATTTTCTGAGGCCAAGTGACGTCTACGGTCTGGCCGTCTATTTAATCTGATCAGAGTTAAACTCAAAGCTCTGATTGTGCTTGTTTGTCTCATCCAGATAGGTCTAAACTAGACCGGTCGCCACACGGCAGTACACATGCAGACAGCTGATGAGAGGACTATTTATAACACTAACATGACAGCATGCATGCTAGACAACATAATGACGCTACATTAGTTAGACGACAGCCATTGTATTCTGTTTACTTACTATGTAACCTGATCCATTAATTGGTTATTTCTGTCTATATGTTCAAAAGTTTGGGGTCAGTAAGATTTTTCTTTTTTGCAAGAAATGAATTCCTTTATTCATTTATAAGTGACAGTAAGGACATTTATGTTTTAAAGGATTATTATAGTTTTCAAATACTGTAAATGCTGTTCTTGAACTTTCTATTCATCAAAGAATCTTGAAAAAAATATCACTGTTTCCACAAAAATATTAACCAGCACAACTGTTTTCCACATGATCATAATAGGAAATGTTCCAAATCAGCATATTAGAAGGATTTCTAAAGGATCATGTGACACTAAAGACTGGAGTAATTGCTGCTGAAAATTCAGCTTTGCCATCACAGGAATAAATGACATTTGAAAATAAATAACCGTTATTTTAAATTGTAATAATATTCACAATGTTGCTGTTTTTACTGTAGTTTTGGTCTCCTTTCTTACGTCTTTGCATCATTTTTGTTCTTTCGTGTGTATGTTTATGTGTGTAGATTGTTTGCCCCAGCCACATTCTCTGAGCCAGTCAAACTACTTGTGGATCTTCCTCCCCCTTTTACTGATGTGCCTCATGTGCTGCCTGCAGGTATACACCAATCGTCTGCGCCGGGTCATCACCACCTTCTACTTCCCAAAGGTAAGACCACCTGCCCCGTTAACACATTTTCACTGACTCACTCCTGTCTTTCGGTCAAACAGTCCCATTCAGTTCAGCAACCCAACAGTGAACAATGCCCTATGAATGACTAATTGTGTTTGTTTGGATCGAGAGACAGAAGCTAGTACTCCTGGCAGCGTGTTTATCATTAACAATATTGGTCAGTCATAAACATCAGAAGCTCCTTATGCTTTCTTTGGCTAAGGAGCTTAAGATTCACTGTTCTGCATGTGCTGCTGCTTTCTAATGCTGATCACGTATAATATTGCGACAGATTCAGGAATAATAGCTGTTGGACTTGTGGGTAATGTGTGTCAAGTATCAAGCTAATGCTCTGTTGATGATCTCATAGTCGAAAGGCTTTTTTAAAACATAAAGGTTTGTGTGATTAAATGTTCAGTTTTTTAATAATATTTCCTTTTTACTAACACATTTCTTTAGTTAAAGGAAATTTTATAAAAGTATGTTCAACAATTAATATTTTTAAATTAAAAGTAAAACAATTAAAAGGTAGCTTTATTGGCAGTGCATTTCACAAAGACATTTCCCAAAAGAATTCGCTCAGCAGGAGAATATTTATTATTTCGCAGGCTGTTGTTTTGGCACTTTACACTTGGCACAGGAAGGCTTGAACAAATGCTAAAGGTCTCCTAGCATAATTGAAACAAACAAAAAGCACAATAATAGGCAAAATGACGTCCTCTGATGTCAGTTCTCCAATTAAAATAAACTTTGCACTTTCATTTTATTTGAAATAGGGTCCAGATTGCAAAAAAAGTTTTAAACAAATTAGTGTAGTATAATAAAATTTCTAGTGTAGTAAACATAATAAACATGTTCTGACTTGAATAATGCATCTTTGGGTTCTTGGCTTAGTCCTGCACTGTTTTTGTTGAACGTGTGCGACTAGTCCATGGAGTGAAGTAAAACCCTTATGCGATTTAATCGGTTTGGTCACGATTGTAACCGATATCCTGATTCAGTAGGTTCAAAGCTTCTGAGACAGTGTGCAGTGTACAGGGAGGATACTTTCTCACACATACTGAGTGAAATCTGTGTTCTCTAGTGTGTATGCGGGTGAAGCACTAATAAGATAAGAGGATTTTAAAGTAATAGCATTAGATTTGCAGCATTTTGTGGGCCCGTGTCGGCATGAGGAGGATTACAGACCCCCTGTGAACCCTGATTCAGCAAGTATTACCCTGATTCCACAAGTATTACCTCATTCATGAAGAGGTGCACACTGGTAGTGTTTTCATCCCTATAATCCTGCAGGAGAACACTTGTGTATTTATTCCTATAATCTGAAATCCATCTACAGCATTTCGCTGGATGAAACCCATCTAATCCATCCTGCTTTTTCAGAGAGAAAAGAAACGGATCCTCTTCCTCTACAACCTACAGATCCAGAAACGCATCTCCTTCATCAACAGACAGCGTCATCGGCTGAGAAATCAAAAACAGACTTTTATAACGGTGTGTATGATACATTGGTATAGGACCCAACAGAGAAAACACACTTTTTCTGTTGTTGTAGATTTTTAGCTTGCAACTTTAGAATTTTCACATCTCAATTTAAAAAATGCAGAATTAAGCACTCCATAGGTCATACATTCAGTAAAATCGGAGAAAAAGCATGAGACCAAGAAATTGCATATTTCCGAAAACAGTATGTGAACAGGGTAATATGTCCAAGTTGACAATGTAATATTCCCGGATGACCTAATAATTCCAACGAGATTCTATCCTGAGGCCACAGGAGAGGATTTGTGAATGGCAGGCAGTGAAGTGACGCAACTGATATGACAAATTTAGGTCCAGATTACATTCATACTATATAGAATTTGTTTTTAAAGGTTGCAAAGTAATTCCTATTTAAAATAAGTATCTACTCAAAAGAGTATGGGATTTCAGACACAGCATAAGTTGAAAACTTGGTTAGATTCATCTGGAAGTACTTCCCTTCTTATAAAAACGGCCAAATATTTTGTGGAAGATCATCTATCTGACAAGTAAACTAAAACAATCAAATCATTCTTCAATAGCCGCACCTCTCCAGCTGTAGCAGTAAATGCACAACAATGGCCTTTCTTAGGGTTACATGCCAAAATGGTCAACAGATTTAATACTTTTGATAAATGAGTGTCAAAATATATATTTATGATCTCATCTTCTCTGCCAGGTGCTGTCGGTTCTATTGGCCCTTCTAAAGCGTGTGGGCTGTAGGTTGCACTGGTGCTGGGTGTGTGATAGGTTTGTGAAGCAGAAGCAGGCTGTGCAGTGCAGTTCTGTAGGCTGCACAGTGATCTATTGCCAGCAATGCTGGACAGACCTGGGCAACATCTGCTACGCCTGCTTCCCTCATAACCGGTGTGGACCACAAGATAACGGCTCTGATTCTGATGTGTACTACAGCTGCTGATGAACTTCACTCCACCTTCAAAGTTCAGCTACTAAAGTTTTCACAGTCTCAAACTGCATTAATGGCTGATAAAACTTTTTTTTATTTCAACATGTCTTCTTTGAACAATTAAAGTGGCTTTGCTAAAGTGTAAACAACTGAATTTTGTTAAATCAAGTTTATGTGAGCAAGGTTTTTACCCAGAAATTACTTTCATGGTGTCCCCTGCTTGACCATGTTTGAAACACTATACACTGGTCATTTATAGGCTATAGATTATTGGAAACCATAAGAAAAGGAGCACACGTGATATACTTTTTGATATACACGTGATTAATTTTATTAATTAAATAGTAGGCTATGTGAGAAATACCCGGATGGTAATTCTACCTAGATTTTTGAGTGCACATGATCCAATAGATGCCTATACATTTTTTTAACGAATACTGTTTAACGGATGTAAAGTAAGCAGTTTATCAAGTGTACTCAGACAGTATGTGATTTCGGACGCCGCTGTCAACGTTTTCAATAAAAAATATTTTTGTTGTAACTTAATTTTCGTAATCTAGTCTCGCCCAATGGGTTTTCCGGGGCACCAAATAGGCCCAACGTTTTGAATAAGTAGTAGAGTTACTGTGTTTTGTTTTGTTCATAGAGCCTACTGTTCCCGACAGGTCTTCACCTTATATTTTGTTTGTTTGTTTTTTTGTTTACAGTAGTCTATGGTCTTAACAGAAGAGCTCTAGCGGCACACTGTTGCTATGGTTACTTAAGGCGATTTCTTTACACGAGGCACGAGCGCTCTGACAACTTGCAATTAAACTTTTGCGGTAATTTTTTTTGAAAACTCAAAATGTAAAATTAATATATAGTCTTACATATTTTTAATCCCTCCCAATCCTGCTTTGACTTCCTTTATTACACCCCCCACCCCCTGTTTTAATTTATATGGTTAAATAATAGGCTACGCCCTTTATAGGATCTTTCATTATACCAGCTGTTGAGGAACCTATGCGTATAATCACCCTGCCCGGACAGCAAAGAGTTAACGTGACTGAGGAAATCCTATCTGGTTGGTCACACTGAGAAATGCGATTATACTGCCTCAGTTTAACACGGGCGGGCAAGCGGACGGACTGCGCACTATGCGATCCTTCTCATAGAGAAAGCTTATTCTACACGGTTACAGACGATTCCGCTGATCTCAAAACTAAACGAGCAAAATAGAGAAGCCATTATTATTGCTAGGACAGAACTGATGTTTTCAGCAGGATTTCGGCTGCCCCTGACAGAACCCACACTGGGCCGGGAACACGCTTTGAGAACGGACTGCAGTTCGGCGTCCAGCAGGTGAATGGCCAGGTGCTCGTTCACGTGTGACGGATCCTCTGGCTGCTGGCCGTCTTAACGTGATTAGCGTGCTGTTTTTAAGAACTGAGTCGATCCGCTACTCCACTTGAATTCAAAGAAGAGACCAATCAGTGCGTCACTGGACCATGAAGCACCACCATCAGTTGTTTAGATGTTTTTGGCGAACTCTCGTCACTCTTCTTATGTTTGAAGGCAACCCTCTCATGATGTTTAGGGGGTCCCTCACTCTGACCCTAAACAAGGATGACAGCAGTTTCACACTGCAGCAGGACACGCGGATAACTCACTCCTCTCACAGTGGTATGGAATAGCTACTCCGCTTTAAATATTGAACTGAAGAAATGTTGCATCAAAAATTGCGTCCAAGCAGTTAATGGTTTATTTAGAGGCTTTTGTGATGCACAGATTGCGCTCTATTCTATGTTTGTATTGCACACCGAGTGTGTCATCGTTACAATGTGTCCAGTCATTTACATGTCACTAACATTAACAGTCTCATATGAAGTTCAGGAGAAAAAAAAAAAAAAAAAAAAAGCCCATTTCAAATGGTGTTGTGGATTTGATGTGTTTAGCTGTTTATGCTAGTTTCAATTTATAATTGATCAAACATTTACACAAAAGGATCTTTAAATTATTAATATTCTTCACACTGATCTTAGCAGGCTATACTTTCAGTTTATTCACTATTGTTAAAAGTACAGAGGGTGAAGAAACATGAAGAAAGAAAGATTTACATAATATAGACGCTTTTACACGTGACTTGCATTCCGTTTTATGGGATTCAGTGCATGAATTTGGTGTTGTTAGTGCCATGCTCTAGTGTTTGACCCATCAGTCTACTTAGAGAAACACAGAGGACAGCTCAGCTATTTTAGTTAGTCTAGATAAGTCACAGGCTCTGTTATTTAAGAGCCTGCTCAGCATACTGTCATTTACCCACCTAATCATAGACTCAATGTTTGTAAACTGTTTAGAGTATGATGTAGGACTGTTGATTCTTGAAAATAATTGCAACTTCAATCTGGACTGCTGGAGAGGAAGCTCATTCTATAAAAGCCATTCACATCCAAAATACTTGCTCATTCTTCAGGATTTCCAATTCTGACTTGTTTCCAAATCATTTGAACAGTTTGTTGAGAATCCTAGAAATGTTGTTTCAGCAAGTTTGGTCATTTTTGGCTCGTAGCTTTCTGAGGCAGATTGACCGTATGCTTCTGATGGAGTTTAGAGGCCATGCAAACCAGTGCTGTAAATGTGTGTTCCAGCACAGCTGTCAGTCACTGACTAAACAACAGCTGCCCTCAAAACACAGCTCACTCTTTTACTCGCTCACAGTGTGTTCCTTTTAGGAAACCTGCGCATTTGAGGAAAAACGTTCTGAATCTGATTATAACTAAAAAAACACCACACAAATCTCATCAACACAACTTTGCAAAAGAATACAAATAAAATGGTGGATTGTTATACGACTGAAAGACAGATGGAACAATATTACAGGTCTGAAAAAAGAAAAGAAAAATAACTATGGGCAATGTTAGCCAAATGAATAACTAAGTATTTGGGTTGCATTGACAAAAATCAAAACACTTTTCTCTGTTTAACAAATTGAACCACCTGTCATTTTGACTTATTTTCAGTAAACAATATGAAATTAATTTGCAGGGGAAACAAGCTTTTGAAATTGTCACACTAAAAAAAAATGTTGCTGCCTTCAATTTTTAAGTACAATCAACTTGGACGTCAACAATCAATTTCAACTTAAATTACATAATTAAACAAAAAATAATCGAATCTTGTATAACATAAAGTTGAAAATTGCTTAAATTATTTTGATGAGTTAAAGCAATGTAAAACATTTGTTGTCATAACTTATTGATCATATCATTTTTAGCTATCACGATAAATATATAAAATCAGATTTCTTTTATAAAGGATGAATAGTTAAAGACTATAAGTTTTAATAATCATTCTAATGCTGTGAGAATAGAAAAGTCCACAGTTTATAATGATAATGGTAATAACAAATGAACAACATGGTTGGAATCACTTTCAGAACAATCTTTTTCTAACTGATGAACAATAAAACATTATATACTAAATACTTTAGATGCGAAAAGCGATTTTAAATTTACCAGGAAAATTGACATATTTTTGCACATGTGGGTGACGTTTCATAGGAAAATAGGAAGTTTATGAACTAAAGTTTATCTCTTTCTACAGTCACAAGTCAGAGAGAGCTAAAGCCTCTAGTGAAGACAAGGCCATTTGCTGTGGTGGATGGAGTTAGGAGAAGCCTGACTGAAGTTTTACAGGTAGGTTTTTGCTCCGTCTAATTAATAATTAATCACTCTAAAATAGCATGTTAAATTGACTAACATCACATCATAATTCATGCCTGTGTGGATAACATTCCTTGTTACTGGAACTGGTAATACAACGTGTGTGTGTGGACTGAGGAGTGGGGGAATTCAGCAGGACATGACTTCAGTTGCTCTCAGCTGCACAGGAAATGTCCGTCCCCATAATGTTGCCTCTAGTTCCTCTCCTCTCAGATCATACTTTATGTCAGGAAGTTTCCAACTGAATGTGTCAACACACCTACATTCATCCTCCAGGACAGATATGGACACCAAACCCATCCCCCTCTCCTAACCTTTAATTACTCATTCGCTCTCTCATTATTTTTATTCTCTTTGTCACTTCTCTCAACAGTGTGATGATATAAGAAATGATCCCTGGGTTACAAGCTGATTCATTTATTTTGTCATGCACAGTAAAGCAGCTCCTCTGTGCCTGGCTGAATCGCAGAAACCGAGGCAACGATGGTCTGTTTTTAGCATGTTTTCCCATCAAGAGGAAAGGCGGGTGATGGCTTGGGTGTGTGTGCATTTTTATGAATACAGTCTGTTGATTATAATCGGTGTCCTCAAACCATCCACCACCCACTAACTGAAGCTCATCTAAATCAGTACAGCAATTGGAAAGAGTTTTTATACAGTGATATATGTGACCCTGGATCACAAAACCAGTCACAAGTCGCACGGGTATATTTGTGGCAATATCCAACAGTACATTGTATGGGTCAAAATTATCGATTTTTCTTTTATGCCAAAAATCATTTGGATATTAAGTAAAGATCATGTTCCATGAAGATATTTTGTAAATTTCCTACCGTAAATATATAAAACATTTATTTTTGTGAGTGAATTCAGCACAATCTCGAACATAAATGGACAACTTTAAAGGAGATTTTCTCAATGTTTTGATTTTTTTGCACCCTCAGATTCCAGATTTTTAAATAATTGTATCTCGGGCCAAATATTGTCCTATCCTAACAAACCATACATCAATGGAAAGCTTATTTATTCAGCTTTCATGTGATGTATAAATCTCAATTTCAAAAAATTGACCCATGTGACTGGTTTTGTGGTCCAGGGTTACATATCGTTCTATCTCTAATACATTCTACTCACATTTTAATGCAGCTTTATTTACATTCACACACAATGAAAAATGGTGGCTACTAAGGTTAGGGACCAGGTTCAATTAAAAATGTACTGATACAAAATGATTGAAAGTGACTCTGAAAGTGTTCTCTCCACTACTTTGTGGTGTGAAACATGCATTGCTACCAGTGAAGACTGATTCTCGAGCAAATTACTTTTATGAACCCTTTCTTTCAGCCCTTTCAGAAAGTCAGAAACATACTGGTGTGATAAGTGAAGGCCAATTACTGTGTTATTCTTGTTTTAGACCCTGAAATAGCAAGAGTAGGCTATGGTGAAATCATACATGGAATTGTCTTGAGTGGTGGGGTTTGGCTTAGACTTGCCATATCATAATTTTCACACCTGTGCAGTTGCTTAATATTTAGTTATTGCTTCAGATGCATGATATTTTAATTTGCTACAAGCAGACGATTGTTGTGATAACAAACCGCTTATGCGTCCTTGCTAAACTCTCATCTCATATACAAAAAAGCATTTTTAGTGGGTCCCTTGGCTTTTGAAGGCCCAAGGCCATTACCATTGCCTAATGGTAAGTCCGCCTCTGTGAGTCGTTACATTTCAGAGAGTCAAAAATATACAGCACGACCAGTGAATTCTTATGAGAGAATGATGAGCCTCTTATGAGCCAAATCACCAACACTTACAAATCAGCTGTATCAGTTTCATAATTAATCTGACTGACTTACTCAACTGCACATCTTTCATTTTATCATGTGCGACTCCATGATCCAAGAACTAATGCTGTAGTTAAAGATATGCAAAAAATAAAGGATAAATCAATTAAATTAACACACTTATCATTAGAATAATTGTAGAAACATCTAGAAATGAATAATTATAACCATATGAGCAGTTAAGGCCCATGCAAACAGTGATATCTGGCACAATCCTCATCCTCCACCCATTCTCCCCTTCCCTTACGCACTCTTTTTTTTTCCTCCACCCTCAGCTAGCCTCAGTAAAAGTACCCCACCCAGCATTCATCTGCTGCTGAGGTCATCGCGCTGCATACTGCTTGTGCTCAGGGACATTACCTCAGACAGAAAGAGACGCTTATAAGAGAGGCCAGAGCAGAAGGCAATAACAGAATAGAGGGAAAAAGAGGAAACAGGAGAACAGATGAGGCAGAGAGAGAAAGGGGAAAGAGAGAAGCAGATATGGGTATTCAGGGATGGAGTGGTTAAAGGGATAGTTCACCAAAAAGAAAGAAGAAAAAAGAAGATTCACTGTGATTTTGTTTCTTCTGGAGAACACAAATGGCTCAAGAGGACGGATGGTTTAAAGCTTCAAAAAGCACCATAACAGTATCAAAAAACTGGTCCTGAAATTGTATTTTCCAAGTCTTTTGAATATCTAGATCAGTAAACAGATCATTCATACTGGTTTTATTAAAATATTTGACTCAAAAGAATAATTCGTTCACAAATTAGTCTTTTCTCGTGAACATATCAGAAAGAGCTAGGGCAGATATCAAGATTTTCAGTAACAAGTTTTTCATGTTCCTCACACAAAGACTTAATATGGTGCTTAATATGTCTTTTTTTTAAGCTTGAAAACGTTTCGGTTACTCACGTAACCTCTGTTCTCTCTAGAAGAGGGAACGAGTATTGCGTAGTTGCTTACGCTACGGGAAAGCCTTTCTTTCTCGAGATACTGAAGCCAAAAATTATCCTTAATTTTTATAATCTTGTCAACGCAGTGCGGCAGCCTGCAGACCTAGGGCAAGCTTACTAGCGTGCCCATTGGCTGCCCTGCGGCAACTGCAGCAGCCTACCGCTGAGCCCTTGGCGTGACGTCACGACCAATGAGCGCGCTTGGCGCGCTTAATGCGTCACAGCCCGCGAAAAGGGGTGTGGCTTAGCGTATATAAACAGGGCTCGGAGGCTGCTTCTCTGGTTTCTGTCGCATGAAGCGAAATGAGCTCGTGGTGCGAGCACGGCGGGCTACGCAATACTCGTTCCCTCTTCTAGAGAGAACAGAGGTTACGTGAGTAACCGAAACGTTCTCTTACGAGAGGTTCTCTCGTATTGCGTAGTTGCTTACGCTACGGGAACGCCCTTGTCAACGCCGTGCGCGCCCAGCATCCACTGAATGAGTCCCAGGGAGAGCCCGGGGAACGTGATAGCAGAGAGCCGGGCGGCCCGAAGAGGGCTAGCGCCGTACATAAGCACACACTAGGGGGTTAGGAGCGGCACGGCCGGTCCGAACTGACAATTCCCTGCATAGTGCAGCTCAACCAGTAGAGCTAAATCACACAACGTAGCCCGCGCACAGATAGTGGGCTGGCATACGCGAGACTTAGACTGATAACACTTTCGCCTGCAAGGCGGGAACATCCAGGTTGTAAAACCTAACAAATGTGGAGGGGGAGGCCCAGCCTGCCGCTGCACAAATGTCATGAATGGGAATCCCGCTGGACCACGCCCACGACGAGGCCATGCCTCTGGTGGAGTGAGCTTGAATGCCCAATGGGCACTGCAGGTCTTTAGACGCATAAGCAGCAGCAATAGCGTCCACTATCCATCTGGACAGGCTGTGTTTCGAGGCGGCGAGACCCTTGGTGCGCCCGCCAAACGAAACAAAGAGCTGTTCCACCACTCGTTTGACTGAAGACAGTGCTATCAGAAAAACGGTTTTGAGCGTGAGGTATTTCATATCCACAGTTTCCAAGGGTTCGAAGGGATGCGCTTTCAGGGCCTCCAAGACCAGTGAAAGATCCCACATAGGAACCGAGGGGGGTCGCGGGGGGTTCATCCTCCTGGCTCCTCTAAGGAAGCGGATGACGAACTCGTTCCTTCCTAATGCGCGGCCCAGCTCTGAACAGAGAGCGCTGAAATGGCCGTGACATAGACTTTGAGCGTGGAGGGGGACCTGCCCGCGTCCAGTAACTCTTGAAGGAACACAGTACTCGCGATACCCCACATGTCTGTGGATCGAGCCCCTTAGCAGTGCACCATCTGTTAAACACTGACCATTTCGACATGTAGAGCCGCCTCGTAGAGGGGGCTCTAGATTGTATGATCGTGTTCATGACCCCGTCTGGCAGATCAGCGTGTAATCGTTGAGGCTCCACGCATGCAGAGACAGCGCTCTGGATGGGGATGCCATATCGAGCCGCGGGCTTGAGAGAAAAGGTCTCTCTTCACCGGTATCGGCCAGGGGGCTGAGTCTGCCAGCTGTATTAGATCCGGGAACCAAGCTTGGTTCTCCCAGTATGGGGCTAAGAGGAGCACTGTGTGGCGCGCTTCCCTGATTCTCTTGATGACCTGAGGCAGCAGAGAGACCGGGGGAAAAGCATACAGCGGGCCGCTGGGCCGGGTCTGGGCCAGCGTGTCCTCGTTCTTCGAGAAGAACTCTGGGCAATGAGCGTTGTCTTTTGACGCAAAAAGGTCGACTTTCGCTTTGCCGAAACGGCGCCACAGTGACTGGACTGTTTGGGGGTGTTGAGACCACTCCCCAGGGGGAACGCTGTCCCTGGACAGTCTGTCGGGGCCCTCGTTCAGGTGGCCAGGCACATGCGCGGCTCTCTCAGCGAGCGCAGAGAGTGCTGAGCCCACACGAGGAGGCGTTCCGCCAGGGTGCAGAGCGTCTGATCTGACACCGCCCTGGCGATTCACATAGGCCACTACCAATGTATTGTCCGTGCGGACTAGAACATGGTGACCGTGGAGGAATGGGAGGAAGTGTTTGAGAGCTTTCTCGACCGCGAGCATCTCTAGACAGTTTATGTGTAGGAGATTCTCCTGGTCTGACCAGCGGCCATAGACCGGTCTGCCTTCGAAGAGCGCTCCCCAATCTAGGTTGGAAGCGTCTGTCGAGACAACTTTCCGGTGTGAAATCACTCCCATAGTCACTCCTGTGTGATACCATTCGGCTGCCAGCCAGGGCTGCAGGGCTGAAAAGCAGCTCTGATTCACTCTGACTCGCAAGCCGCCGGCCGCCCAGGCTCGGTGGGGCACGCGCGCTTTCAGCCAGCGTTGAAGCGGGCGCATGCGCAGTAAGCCCAGCTGGAGCACTGCTGCAGCTGAGGCCATATGCCCCAGGATACGCTGGAATGTCCTCAGCGGAACCCGGCTGCCTATTTGGAGGGATGCGGCGAGGAGGCGGATGCGGCGCGCGCGCTGCTCCGACAGTCTGGCCGTCATAGCCACCGAGTCCAGTTCTATTCCAAGAAGGAAATTGACTGACGGGGCGATAGCGAGCTCTTGGTCCAGTGACCGAGAGACCCAGCTCCTCCAGATGGCTGAGAAGCGCTGTTCCGTGAGACACAAGTTCCGTCTCTGACAGCGCTAGAATAAGCCAATCGTCCAGATAATTCAGTATTCGCATTCCCTGTTTTCTCAGGGGAGCGAGAGCCGTGTCCATGCATTTCGTAATGTACGGGGTGCCAAAGACAGGCCGAAGGGCAGGATTGTGTACTGATATACTCGACCGTTGAAGGCGAATCTCAAGAATGGCCTGTGACGGGGAGTTATCTGGATCTGAAAATATGCGTCTTTTAGATCGAGAGAGATAAACCAGTCTCCTGGGCAAATCTGCGCGAGGATTTTCTGGTTGTGATCATTTTGAACGGCCGTCTCATGAGGGCTTTGTTCAGATGTCTCAGATCTAAAATAGGTCTTAACGCTCCGTCCTTCTTGGGTACGAGGAAGTAGCGGCTGTAAAGGCTCGACTCGCTTAGAGAAGGATGAACCTGTTCTATAGCCCTTTTGCGCAGTAGCTTCGCTATTTCGGCTTGAAGCAGGTGCGCAGCTTCTGAACTCACTTTCGTCTCCGTCTGTGCTAGAAAGCGCGGAGGGCGACGAGCGAATTGAAGCGAATAGCCGTGTTTTATAGTACTCAGCACCCATTCTGACGCGCCCTGAATAGCTTCCCATGCTTCCGCATGCATAGCTAGGGGTCGAATGGTCTCTGGGTTCAGATCGCCGCGCTGCGCGGGATTGGGGAACCTGTATCAGAGAGGATGGAGCGGCGTGCGCGCCGCTGGTGCTCGAACACGGGGGCTGGTAAACAGTATTGGCCGGCTGTACAGCGTTCGGTAGCTCGGTCCCAGAGGATGGAGCGCGATTTGCTGACAAACACCCCTGGCGCGAAAGCGGCGTGGGGATTGTAATGTCTAAAAGTGAGTGCGCGTGCACCTGAGCGGGCGCAGAGTTTACACTTATGACACGGCCAGAGTTTGGGAGCTTAGAGGGTGTGCGACCCGAGGTAACTGAATGGCAGAGCGAGCAGCGGGTAGGTGTGAGCACAAAGTTGTGGGCACATTTACTACACTTAGTACTCGAGCGGCTTGTGTCCGCTTTATGAGAGAGCGCTCTATGCGCGTTACCATGGGGACCATGTTTGTGTGAAGCAGTGAGCACATGGGAGTGGGCACATTTTCTACACTTATAACACCCTCGGCTTGAGCCGCTGTTGCCCGGGGTAACCGAGTGGCAGAGCGAGTTACAGGTAGATGTGAGCACAGAGTTGTGGGCACATTTACTACACTTATTACTCGAGCGGCGTGTGACCGCTTTATGAGAGAGCGCTCTGAACGCGTTACCATGGGGACCGTGTTTGTGTGTAGCAGTGAGCACATGGGAGTGGGCACATTTTCTACACTTGTAACACCATCGGCGTTATAGAGCAAATGCTTTGATGGCTCATATGTTTAGACGCTCATAAATACTCAAGCACCATCCTGTGAGATGCAGGTTTGCTTTCTGTATGTAAGAAAGCTGGCCGCGAGCTCGGAGAAGACAGCAGAAAAAATATTTTCTGCCGCCAGAGCCGGATTTGAACACGGTTCTCCAGTAAAATTCTGCCACTGAGCCACAGGGGCACACATGAGCTTCCAGTTGGTGCGAGCATATGACCGAGCGTCGTGTTTCGGCGTTTGTTTGCAGGCGCGCGTGTATTAAAACAGGCCCGTTTACTGCAGCATTAGTATTTCCAGCCGCCTAACTTAGAGGGGACTGAGAAATATGTATCCCTTGAGATGCGGGTTTGCTTTCTGTATGTAAGAAAGCTGGCCGCGAGCTCGGAGAAGCAAGCAGAAAAAAGTTTTTTTTTTTTTTTTTTTCTGCTGCCAGAGCCGGATTCGAACACGGGTCTCTGGTGCGGAAGCCTAATGTTCTGCCACTGAGCCACAGGGGCACACATGAGCTTCCGGTCAGTGCAAGCATATGTCCGAGCGTCGTGTTTCGTTTCGGCGTTTGTTTGCAGGCGCGCGTGTATTAAAACAGGCCCGTTTACTGCACTATTAGTATTTCCAGCCGCCTGAACTTAGAGGGGACTGAGAAATCTGTATCCCGTGAGATGCGGGTTTGCTTTCTGTAAGTAAGAAAGCTGGCCGCGAGCTCGAGAGAAGCAAGCAGAAAAAAGTTTTTCTGCTGCCAGAGCCGGATTCGAACACGGGTCTCTGGTGCGGAAGTCTAATGTTCTGCCACTGAGCCACAGGGGCACACATGAGCTTCCAGTCAGTGCGAGCATATGACCGAGCGTTTGTTTGCAGGCGCGCGTGTATTACAACAGGTTCGTTTACTGCAATAATAGTATTTCCAGCCGCCTGAACTTAGAGGGGACTGAGAAATATGCGAGGATTGGAGGGAGTCCGGCCTAAGCGGGACGTAAACACTCTCTCTTCCTCCTTTCGCCGGTGCTCGTGACGTCCGCTCTGATATCCCTTGAGAACGGCGCAGTTGCGCGGCTCGAACAAAGGGAGAGAGAGCGGGAAGATGTCATTATGTGCTGTGACATCGTTTGTTTGCAGGCGTGCGTGTATAACAGGCTCGTTTACTGCAATATAGATATTTCTAGTCGCCTGAGCTAGGAGGGGACTGAGAAATGTGTGAGAAACGGAGGTGGCCGGAGAGTGACGCGCGCGACCGAGACGCGGGGTAGCTTTCTTATAACGTAAAGGAAGCCAGCCCGTGACCGTCTACTTCTGACATCCCTTGTGAGCGGCGCCTTGCGCGGCTCGAACAGAGGGGGAGAGGGCGTGCGTCATCCGGGGGGGGTAGCTTCCTTGTAACGTAAAGGAAGCTATAGCCCGTGACCGTCCGTTCTGACATCCCTTGTGAGCGGCGCCGTTTGCGCGGCTTGACAGAGGGGAGTAACCAGCTGGTCTGCTTCATCCCCTGAGGCGACGGCAGTGCGGGCAGAGGCCGGCCGCTGCGCGTCGGTGAAGGGCGGGGAGAAGGAGAGAGCGAGGCTCGCGGGAGGGGCTCCGGCGAGCGCTCAGCTATAACCACCGGCTCGGAAGGCCTTTGAGAGCGGCGTTTTTTCTTACGCGGCCCGGAAGAGGCAGCCGGAGAAGGTGGAGGATCGTGAAACATGGCGAGTCGAGCCCGCAGGGTCGACATCGGCAAGTCCTCACACTGTTCGCAGCCGCCCGTGAAGGGCGCGGGCTGCGTGGTCGAAACCCAGGCAGAGAGCGCAGATCACGTGGCGGTCTCCGTCGCTGAGCGCGGCTCTGCACGAGCCACAGGATGAGCGAGGCATTTGCAACAACGCCTCGCGCTCTTTTAGATGCAAAGTGTGTCGCGGGGCGAACACACAAACACATACAACACAGAGCAGTAAAAGGATATATTCGCCGGATAGCGAAGCAGGCAGGGAAAGCTGAAGGCGGCGAAGGCGGCCGGCGTCCTCAGGCTGAGATCCTCGGCGTGCTGGTCGCTTGATTCGACGGCGGCTTCCTCAGAGAGCAGCGATGCGTAGAGCTTCGCTGAAAAGACAGAAATCAGAGAAGCAGCCTCCGAGCCCTGTTTATATACGCTAAGCCACACCCCTTTTCGCGGGCTGTGACGCATTAAGCGCGCCAAGCGCGCTCATTGGTCGTGACGTCACGCCAAGGGCTCAGCGGTAGGCTGCTGCAGTTGCCGCAGGGCAGCCAATGGGCACGCTAGTAAGCTTGCCCTAGGTCTGCAGGCTGCCGCACTGCGTTGACAAGATTATAAAAATTAAGGATAATTTTTGGCTTCAGTATCTCGAGAAAGAAAGGCTTTCCCGTAGCGTAAGCAACTACGCAATACGAGAGAACCTCTCGTAAGAGAACCTGACTTCTCATTCATTGTAATTGTATGTAAAAGGGTCTACAGTCTAAATATCTAATTTGTTTTAGTAAAGAAAGGTCACATGAGATTGGAGTGACATAAAGGAGAGTACATCATAACAATAATAACAACAGAAATTTTAATTCTGAGTCAAATATTCGGTAACACTACTTGAAGCCTTTATGCATAATGCATTATAAAGGTAGGCTTTTCATAATGCTCATTGCAATGCATTATATCTTTATATAAATAATTTGTCAATGTAAATAAACAATGTCTCCCTGAAAAAATCAAAATGCCTAGTTTTGTGGGTCCTGGCAGCGACCATGCATGCATACACTCTTTTTCATCTTTGCCTCAGACACTAGTTTGACTTGCCCATGGTTGTTCAGAGACAAGCGATCCACCCATTCCCAGTGAATTGCAGTCTGTTCCCAGGAGTTCATAGTGAAAGTGCTCGCCAGAACCATCTGATAGTAATAAACATATAGCCTACAATAGACGTCTATGGTTATGAAGGAAATCTGAACAATGCTGGAACAGTATCTGATGGTTGAATGTAGGCTTCAGTTTTTGTGAATAGCCCAGAGGTTCGATCCTGGAAAAAAGTGTGTGTATGTATGGGTGTGTTGTGCAGCTTGGTAAATGACTAGATGTGGGAAAAAGAGGGGTGCTCTTGTGATGTCAGTCTCAAGACCTTTTGATGAACCAAACTCCACAGTAGGGGTAAAGCTCAATGGCAAAAAGTATCCCAATCAACCTGAATTCACCCCTATCTTTATAGGGCTTTTTTTTTAAGAGGTTGGATGAGATCTGAGAGAGCTTTAAAGGGGTCATATAATGGCATTTTTGTACAAGTTAATATGATTCTTTAGGGTCTAAATTAAAAGTTTGTAATATACTTTAATTAAAAATTCTCATTAGTATTGTAAGAAAACACTAATTTTACCTGGTCAAAAACAGCTCTGTTTTCAGCACGCCGTTTAAGTGCATGTGTCTTTAAATGATAATGAGCTTTGCTCACCCCGCCCCTCTGTTCTGTGCGTACACCGTTTGTAACACATTAACCATAACGCGTACATAGAAAACATGCCGTAATGTACCCTGAGTGTAAAAATAGCTGCATTCATTGTGAAGCGTGCAGCAAGCAATTTGCAAATATTAATATAAAGATTAATATAAAGCTTAATAAAACGTTACACTCACTTCAGTTCTTCTGGAGGTGCAGCAGGAACACGAATAGTTGGTACCGATCCTTTTTTCAGGAGCAGCTTCTTAGCAAACCAGCTTTATACTGACCTCGTTTGTAAAGCAGTCTGGTCTGTGAAATGATTCGCGCAAACATGAAAGCATTGACGTTGATCGTGGGGAATATTGCCTTCGAAAACAAACTCAGCCAATGCATCTTCAGCGGTTCTTATTTAAGAACATCAATATGACTGCTGTGTTCGTTATTACACCCAAGAACAGAACACCACAATCGCTTAGACGCCATTCTGCTCAGTGCTCCAGCTATCAACAATGCCGCGCCAGGAGGGCTATGATTGACAGCTCGCTCACGAGCGAGGGTGGGGCTGTGTTGAAACTACTGTCAATCAACAATCGTGGGAGGGGCATTGATTTTCTGATGTCACATAATGGAACGGCTTGATTTGAGTTGGGGGGAAACATAAAAGAAGATTTAAAAAAAAAACACTGGATGGATTTTTATAATTTTATGATGGTTGTGTACAGGCACTGCCAACACACATTTCAGTACAATCAACTTGTAAAAGTTCATGTACCATTATATGACCCCTTTAAGAGGTTTCACATTTTATCTTATGATTATCCAGGATTTGACAAAACTGTCTAGTACTTGAGACAGGAAATCAAAACTATCGCAATTTACTTATTTAATACACATTCCTGGTCTTTTTGTGCATAATTCCTTAGTCCATTATATAAGAAAATGTCTGTCGTCTTAAAGCAACAACATGTAACTTTTCAACCTTCATAATATATTTCCAAGACCCTTGTGATAGTACATCGACTTACAATAGGTTGAATGAGACGTCTGCCAGAGCCTGACGGGGTCTGTATCGCTTTTACTGGCACTATGTAACTTCGGGGTGCGAGTAGTAACCAGAGCTCAAAAAGAACTACAAAATTCGACTGCTTTACGGCATACGTCACTTTGCCCACCACTTCCTCAAATGTGGCCAACCAGCGCGTTTGTTTTCGTACGTCTGTTTTCGTCATGGCTGAAGCAGCAGCGAAACGTAAGAAGTCCAAGGTTTTGTCGGAGTAGAGTCGGAAGAGGAAAAGGGAGAGTAATAAACTGAAAGTCAGGACGAGGATCAATAGAGCTCGGGATCGTTGCGTCACGCCGCAATGCATTGTGGGAATCACGGTACGGAAGTAGATTGTACTGTATAGTAGCGTATAGTAGGCAGTAGGTAACGTTGATCATTTGGTCATTAATTTAGGTTATTTTTTGGAAAATGGTTCAGTATTGCTGTATTGTGAACTGCTGTAATCAGTCTCATGATCGACAGGGCAAACGCCTCATAAATCATATTAGTTTTCCCTATTTGCGTCGAATGGCTTGGGTCGCCGCTGGTCGTCAGTATACTACCGGACGAAAACAGTGGATTATTGCACGCATGATAAATTACTCCTGAAGTGTAACAAACCCGCATAGACAAGCTTCGTAGCTCACAGAATCTGACAAGTGTGATGCATGGTTAACGGTGCGAACGATTGTTTTCTCCGCGTTTACTTTGTAGATCTGTAGATCTTGCACTCATCCATTTGTGAACTGCAAGTGAGCCTCCAGTAACAAGTTTCTACTTTTCTAAAAGTGTCTACTTTTAAACAAACAATTAAAAACGAAAGAAAACAGACAGCTCTCTGCTTATGCAAGTTAATCCGTATGCAATTTGCATTTCTCTCTGGCGCGTTCATTACAGCGAAGAATGCCAATCAGCATCGTCAACCTCATCTTTGCAGCCAAATGTGACAAAATAAAAACCAATTGTTTATTAAACAATTAAAATGTGTGTGTGAATGTTGTTGCCGAGGGCACAGGAAATTGTAAATCCGGCTCTGGATCGGAGGTGTAAGCGCTACTCCACAGACCAGGTAGGAAAATATCAGGGAAACTGAGGCTTAGGTATTAGCCTACTCCAGACTTTATTCATAGGGATCGAATCTTTTTTTTTTTTTTTTAAGTAGCGTTGTTTGGCTTCATTATTAAGTTTATCAGTATACGGTATAGCCAACGTTTTTTGTCACGGCCCATAACTTTTTCTCTTTCTTTCTCGGTGCCGGTGGAGACCGGTCGGCTACGCTATTATTTTATTCCGAACTCTTCTGCGTTGCCTCTAAAATGGCCGCGGTTACCCACAATGCATCATTCCATAACGTCTACGCCCGAGCTCTATATTGGTCGAGCGTTTGCTCGCTGGCGTTAGCTTATGGAGGAGGAGAGTTACCAGACCGATGCTGACTTGGCCGTCATGCTGTTGAACTAGTAAGTAACTGTAAATTGCTTGCATACTATCTTTAGTTTTTCTAATCTGTTGTCTGCCTGGCTACGTTACGGAAACTATCTGGTCCTCCATTTATCTTCATGAATCAGCTAGTAGATGAGCGAATTATCAATCTGGTAGCTAGTAAACTCTAACATGGTAGTTTTAGATGGTTAGGATGCTATCGCTATCATTCTCGTTCAGATTTGAGCATTGTAATCGACATGCAAATCGCAAATGTTTGAGTTAAAATGTTTAGTCTACTAAACATGTATAAATTATGAAAGGGGGAAGATTAATAATATTGTCATTGCCCATATGAAAAAAACCTGCATGCTTCATATACAGTAACCGTAAATCATTTTACGACAGCGGTAATGGACAATTCCGCTTCCAACCTGTAGGGCGACCGCAGAGGAAAAGTTCCATGTTGTTGCTTTAACCTTTCATCAAAATATAATAACTTGCTCCACCTCCACCTCTGCAGCTTTTCAGCTGACATCAGATGTAGACGGAAATTAACATTAAAGGGATAGTTCATTTTGAAATTAAATTTTGGTATGTTTTAGCTTACCTCAAGGGCATCCAAGATGTTGGTGTCTTTGTTTCCGCAGTAGTTTCAATTTTGATATTTTTAAGTCAAACCGTTCTTGTCTGTCAGTCATATAATGCAGGTCTACGGTCGGTCACCACCTCAAAGAGCATGCACAGAGAAGTCCAAATGAAACAATTCCCCATCGTAAGTACACATTGATGGCCTAAGACACGAAACGAGCGGTTTGTGTGAGAAAACGAACAGTATTTATATCGTTTTTTACCTCTACACAACCACGTCCAAGTGATCTGAGGGCGCGCGCGCTACCTGGTGTGTGACGTGCGCGCGCGTTCTGGCTTAGTCTGCGCAAGCGCCGGAAAGTTTACAAGAGGTAAAAACGATATAAATACTGCTCATTTCTCACATAAACCACTCGTTTCGTGTCTTAGGTCATCAATGTGTACTTACGATTGGGGAATTGTATCATTTGGACTTCTCTGTGCATGCTCTTTGAGGTGGTAACCGACCGTAGACCTGCATTATATGACTGACAGACAAGAACGGTTTGACTTAAAAATATCAAAATTGAAACTACTGCGGAAACAGACACCTACATCTTGGATGCCCTTGAGGTAAGCTAAAACATACCAAAATTTAATTTCAAAGTGAACTATCCCTTTAACTAACCGAACACCAACCAACATTGTTTTAGGCTTGTAGGTGATGCAGCCAAATACTTGCCAACAGTGATTTAATGTAATTTAAATTGACCTGATTTTATTGGCTGAGAGAAGGAGTGGTCAATAAAGTGAGCTGTTCCCATTAGCACATTGGAGAAAAGCAGGAAACGGTAGCAGAGGTATAAGAGGAAGCTGAGTGGCGTTTCACTTTTTCATCAGGCTGCTGAATGTATGTGCGAGCCAAGGGGATGTGATAGAATGGCAGGAAAAGGTGCTTAGAATAGGAAGTGAGATGAGAGAAAGGCACAGAAAAAGTCTGGAGGAGGGGGAAGTCTGTTTATAGCCCAGTTCACCCTCTATAATGAAGCTATTTTGTCCTCTCAGAGAACCCATCTTTTCTTCTGGTCATGTGCTGATGCAGTGATTCCAAACCACGGTGTATGTGGATACTTGGGAAGACGTTACATTGTTAAACCTATAAAACAGATTATATCATTTTAGATAAATAATTTTCATGTGCTACTTGTATGTCCATTTGTCCACTCACAATACTCACTGTTATTCTTTTATTGTAAGAATAAATAATGCAATTACATAATTAAGTATGATGATTAATTATATGTAATTAATATTTTTTCAAAGAAGGGATACTTGCCTTACTGATTTAGGGGCCAAAACATTTATAGAAATAAATAAAAATACTGATGTTCTGCAGGTTTAACATAAAATGTGTTTTCCTTCACAAAGAAAACTTGATCATATCTGGACTGGTCTGAATCATTTGTTTGTAACATTTGCTGAGGTGGAGCTGTAGGACTCATAAATAGGCTCATGACATGAGTTTGTTATATATCTAACAAATACACTTCAGATAATCTCTTTATAACATGAAATCTCTCTCTCTTTCTCTCTCATTCTCTCCAGAATGGTCACCCTGACAGATTGCAGTGTGGTTTACAAGTGGGAAGCAGCTTGTATATACTGGACCTGGAAAAAAACCAGTAAGTAATTTCCTGTGAGTCTAATTAGCAGCTAATGAAGATAAAATCATAATATATGGCCTTTTTTTTGCAGAGATCTTTTGCCAAAGCCGCCTAATGTATTCTACTATCTGCCAAATGGAACTGGGGTATCCATGAAGGAGAGCCTAGTGGTGAGTGGAGTCCTTCATACACAAGCGCATGTTTATTTCATTGCGCCTTTTGCAATGTTACTCTTATTGAAGCAACTTAATGTGCGTTTTATCCGTTCCTTTGTCAGACACATTGCTACTATCACGGTTCAGTGCAAGGTTTCCCTCAGTCCCGCGTGGCTCTCAGCTCCTGCTCTGGGTTACGGTAATATTTGCTTTACTTTTTTCAAATATACAGATGTGTTTCTTCCAGTCATATACCTCACTGACCACTTCCTTTGAGAGATTCTACTGAATTATGGTCATTGCTAAACTTTAAACAATGCTGTGGCTTAATTTATTAGTAAACTGTAAGACCAGCTTATATTTCAGAGGTCATGGGGTTGTTAGTTTGACAGAAGGAGCATGAAAGAAAGCAATGGGTGAAATATGAGAAGGGAATCTGTATATTTTAACAGGTTATCATTGACTGTTGACCTTAACCAGAATTATTAGTACAGATTGTTTATGGGTTTGAGATCAGTTTTGTGATGTTATTATTAGTATCATATTAATGACCAAATTGACCACATAAGCTACTGTTCAAAAGTTTGTGGTCGGTAAGATTTTTTTTTTTTTAAAGGGCTGCATTACTGTGATATACAGTAAAATAGTAGCCTAATATTGGGAAATATTCCAATTCCAAATAAATGTTTTCTATTTTAGTACATTTTGGAGTGTAATTTATTCCTGTGATGGTAAAGCTGAATTTTCAGCATCATTACTCCAGTCTTCAGTGTCATATGATCCTGCAGAAATCATTCTAATATGCTGATTTGCTGCTCAAGAAACATTTCTTATTATTATCATCAATGTTGAAAACAGTTGTGCTGCTTAATATTTATGTATAAACGGTGATATGTTTTTAAAAAGGATCCTTTGATGAAGAAAGTTCAGTAAAAACAACATTTATTTTTAATAGAAATCTTTTGTGGCAATTTAATGCATCATTTATTTATTTTTATTTATTTCAATAAAAATCCCACTGACCGTCACTATTGAACTGCAATGTATTTATAGCCCATACATCTAATTTGAGTATACGTTTATCATATGTTTGTATCAGATGCGTGTGTGAACATCACGTTCAGTCTGTGTTAGTCAGTAATGACACTTCTTTTTCTCTCCACAGGGGAGTGATAGTCATTAACGCCACACTGAGCTTTGAGCTACATCCTGAGGAAGAAGAGCATGGAAAAGATGAGGAAGGGAGTGGAGAAATGGAAGGATGGCTACACGTGATCTACCCGACAAACTCGCAAACATCTGAGTCTAGAGACTGTGGACTGTCACACACCTCTATTCCTCCCATTCAGATCATCCCACACACACACAGGGTGAGCATGTGAGCTGTGTGCATATGTGTATTTATAGGTATGCATATTTATCTGATTGTTCTCACGATCCATTTCTGCTGTTGCGTGACAGAGTAAGAGAGACATTCTTTCAGAGACCAAATATATTGAGCTGGTGTTGGTGGCGGATCATAAGGAGGTAAGAGAGTAGAGGAATCTCTTTCGAACACACACACACACACACACACACACACACACACACACACACACACACACACACACACACACACACACACACACACACACACACACACACACACAGTCATAAGACACTTGCGCCCTCTACTGGTGAATATACTGTATCACATCTACTCTTAATTGGTTTACCTTACATATATCTGAATATTGAAGACTTCAGTTTTGAATCTGTTTCTGTTCCTTTTCTCTGTCTTCCTCACAGTATATGAATTATCAGAAGAATAATAAAACCATGATTTACCGCATGTTGGATGTGGCAAACCAAGTAGACTGGGTAAGTTTTATATCTAATCTAAATGTACATGTACTCTTGGCAGTCAGAAGTTTGTGTTGGGTAAGATCTTTTTATGTTTTTGAAAGAAGTCTCTAATGCTCACCAAGGCTACTGTACATTAATTTGATAAAAAAAAATAAAAAATACAGCTAAAACTAATTTTGTTGAATAAAAAAAATTAAAAGCTGAATTTTCATCAGCCATTACTCCAGTCTTCAGTGTCACATGATCCATCAGAAATCATTATAATATGCTGATTTAGTGCTCAAAAATGTCTTATTAAATGATGAAAACAGTTGTGCTGCTTAATATTATTGTAGAAACTAATACATTTTTTCAGGATTCGTTAATGAAAAGAAAGTTTAAAGGAACCGCATCTATTTGAAATTGAAATCTTTTATAAGAATATGAATTTTTTACTGTCACTTTTGATCAATTTAATATTCCTTTGCTGAAGGAAAGTATTAATTTTGCTTTAAAAAAAATCATACTGACCCCAAACTTTTGAACAGTAGTGTAAATATCAAAGCATGCGTTCAGAGCAGTACACTTCATTGTAAACCTGGAAATAAACAGTTTCCAATACATTCAAAAAGTTTTAAAATTGAAAAACAATGTAAAATTGTTAATTGCAATTACATTTTTTGATATAAAGTGAATAAGAAATGTTTCAGATCTACTCTACTTCTAGATCACTAATTGAGTAAGCAAATTTGTTGACATTGATCACGTGACTCTTTGTACAGACATTAAGTTCCTGCTTCCAGGGCCGGCTCTAGCCCTTTGGTTGCCCTAGGCAAGATTGAGTTTTTGCGCCCCCCCCCCCCCCATCCCCCCATCCCCCCCGCTCTTTATAAGAAAATAAGAAATAAGAAAATTGATAAGTGTCAAGCCTTTATTTGTTATAATTTTGATGATTATGGCTTACAGCTTATGAAAACCCCAAATTCAAAATCACAGAAAATTAGAATTGATATGAATTGATATGTCATAAGCTGTAAGCCATAACAAAGTCTTGAAATATCTCACTTTGCATGTAATGAGTCTATATAATATATTAGTTTCACCTTATAAGTTGAATAATTGAAATAAATGAACTTTTGCAATATTCTAATTTTTCGAGTTTCACCTGTAGTCACTCCAACACTTCAACAAGCAAAATATTACTTAATGATACACTCTAATAAATTGCACATACAAAAATGCTACAAAGAATGTTCATTGATGAACAAACAAAAATGCTCTAATAGTCACTCCAACACTTCAACAAGCAAATTATGACTTGAAGAATCAACTGTAAATTGTTTATACACAAATTCTACAAAGAATGTTCAAGGATATTTACCAAATTGGATTAATTTAAGCAAATTATGACCATTAAACTGGTTTAACTATACCTTCTACAAACAAATGTGCTATTATGGATCATGTATGTACCACTACAAAATTAAAATATTTAAGTTCTTTTAGTTCTATCTCAAATAATAAAATATTAACAGTTGTTTCTGCCATTTCTATTCACCTTCAAAGTAACTATAGCTAGCAAACTATAGCTTAGTGACAGCAATGAAACGTCCAATATTAGGTGATGTAGGCTACAATACTAAGCAAATTTATTTCATTGGACACCTTAATAGCTAAGATGAGAAGACTTACTCTATACTGAGCTTTATTTTTTATATTCTTCCTTTCTCCGTTTTCGTCCCTGTGCACCAGAGGTTTAGACCGCTTCATTTTCGATCAACGCGCCAGCAGCTGAGCACTTCCCTAACGTAACGTAACGCAACCCTCCCGCCCCCCGCCAATCCAGAAATGGTCGACAAAAATCATAAATTCAATCTAATAATCAGGTTGACAAGTAATTAAACGTGTGGTTGAGGGGGCGCCCTTTGATCATGTTTAATAAAAATGTTTTATTTCGCGTTTCGTTCTAATTTTATGATTAATATGGGAAGTAGAAAGGGCGACACTAGAGTGCGTCCGCGCCCCCAACACATTTGTCGCCCTAGGCAACCGCCTAGTTCGCCTATAGCAATCGCCGGCCCTGCCTGCTTCCATTTATAACACTTCAATTCTCAAATGATGCTGGAGAACATGATCCTCAGCTTTTACACAAGCTTGTGGAGTCCAGCTTGAGTGCTGCTCATAAAGTATTTATAGTGAAAAAGAAAAAAAAAACATTTAATTAGAAAAATGCTAAATAGAAGGATTTCCGCTAGTGGTCTTTTCGAATTTCACTTATAACAGTGTTACTTTATTATTATTTATTAACCCCTTAAACCTTACCCAGGTTTAGAAACTAAGCTTCAATGCATCTAACCATTTTTGAGCAACTCTTAACGGGTGCTGCTGAGTAGTCTCTCTAAAACGGAGTGTACCGCCCGAGGGCGCCACCTAGCTACGAAAAAATGAATAATCATATTTTTCAAAACTACTGCCTTGATCAATCCAAAATAGGTGTCATTTGAAATCTTAGAGTCTGAACTTTACAATGAATGTAGCCAATTTGATTAACTCCTAAGTAGTGCTGAGTTATTAGCTGATACATAGAAATACTAATACATAATCAATGTATGAAATACTTTTTTGTACTATAGTGCTTAGCATAAGTGAACACACCCATGCTAAAGTTGACTAAAAAGAGGAATAAAAAATCATCTTTTGGAAATTGATCTTAATGTCTTAATTAAAAAATGAGAAAAACTCCAACCTTTAAGGACACCAATTTTCTTTGTGAATGAATAATGTAACGTAAATAAATAAATGTTCTTCCTTAAAATACAGGGTGCATAAGTCAGGACACCCCTATGTTAAATTCCCACAGAGGCAGCAAGATTTTTATTTTTAAAGGCCAGTTACTTCATGGATCCAGGATTAAAATAGCCCCACATCATCACATAGCCTTCACCATACCTAGAGATTGGCATGGGGTACTTTCCATAAGATCATTTCTCAATGCAAATCAAACCAGCTATTAGGCTAACTGAAATAAAACCATGCCAATCTCTAGGTATGGTGAAGGCTATGTGATGATGTGTGGCTATTTTAATTCCAAAGGCCAAGGGAACTTTATCAGAATACATAGTATCCTATATATATATATATATATAGCCTGTATAGCCTTAGCCTCTGTCTAAATCTCTGCCTGGCCCTCTGTCTCAGTTCTACAGGCCGCTGAATGTACGTGTGGCTCTGCTGGGTTTGGAGATCTGGAGTGACCAGGACAAGATTCAAGTGGATAAAAGTCCCACTGAAACTCTAAACCGCTTCCTGGATTGGAGGACCAGGGAGCTACTACCACGACTGCGGCATGACAATGCACAGCTGATCATGTAGGTCGAGATTTCCAGAAATATGTGCACAGTATGTACGGGTATTAATAGACAAGGAAATAATTCAGAATTGCGATATGTGCTTATATATGTTAGGGGTGAGCCATTTGATGGGACGACAGTCGGCATGGCGTCTCAGTCCTCCATGTGCTCCAAGGATCGGTCAGGAGGAGTGAATGTGGTGAGAGAAGTCTCTTCTTAAAGTCATTTAATCTTGGTCTTTATGCAATAATTTAGATCTTGTTCTAGTATTCACCTGTTTCCTGTACTGTAGGATCACCTTGTGAGTGTGTTAGGTGTGGCATCAACGGTGGCTCATGAGTTGGGTCACAACCTGGGAATGAGTCACGATACGGCCGACAGGCGCTGCCAGTGCCAGAACGAGCCTCGGCTTGGGGGGTGCATCATGGAGCCCTCCACCGGGTGAGTGAAAAAATGTGTGTCTGTGATTTGATATTATATCGCTAGTGATAAATCATGCAGTATGAAGTAAATGCTCTCATGTGCAGGTTTATGCCCGGTCAGCTCTTTAGCAGCTGCAGCGAACGGGATCTCTCTCTCAGTCTACTGCACGGAGGCGGTATGTGTCTGTTTAATGTGCCTCAGCCAGAGAGCCTTCTGGGAGGTCCGCGCTGCGGGAACCTGTATGTGGAGAAAGGAGAGGAGTGTGACTGCGGCCTGCTGGATGTAAGAAACCGCTTCCTGCCTATTGGTTCCTGGTTCTACTTCATTTACCGGTGACTTATGACAAAGTGCATGTGACAACTTAAAGGAATATTTCATCTAAAAATGAACATTTACTTACCTTTATATTTTTCCAAACCTGCATGTCTTTTTTTCTTCTGTGGAACAAAAATATTACATTATTGTTTCAGAGCAGAAAGAAAGTCATAAATGTTTGAGTAAATAATTGTAAAAAAAAGAAAAAAGGGTGTACTGTCTCTTTAAGCTGACAGCAAACATTACAGGCACAAATAATAAATCATCAGATGGGTTTAAATAATCGCGATTCTATCTTCTACCGATTCACAAATCTAATTTTTAATGTTAGTTAATAACATAATGTTTTCAGAGCAAAAATGGCAGAACTGTACGAATTTATTGTACAGTAAGACTTTTACATAAAAGATGATAATAATGCATTTAATAAGTTAAAAAAATTGAGACTCCCACCGCACGTTATCATCCAGAAATGAAAGACGCGGAAAAAACTGAGAAGTTTTACTACATTATATCAAGTCAAAATTTTATTCAAAATCAAGAATGATGACCCCAAGATTTGAAATAAATCAAATCAATAGATTTCAAATGATTCCCACCCCTAATCATAATTTATAGGATTGTAAAACAATAAAATGTTGTAATATGTTCTTCACCTCTGTAATCTGTTTCCCATTTGTGTCTGTTCAGGAATGCAACGATCCTTGCTGCAATGCCAGCACGTGTAAACTGGTTCCCGGGGCCCAGTGCTCTTCTGATGGCATCTGCTGTGAGAACTGCAAGGTTTGTAAGTTTGCTTATAAATAATTACTCACTTAGACATGTGCCGCTGATTCTACTCTCTCACTGCATCCCAATCATCTCTTTCCCCATAGTTACGCGTGGCCGGGTCGGTGTGTCGGGGGCCGTTGGGAGAGTGTGATTTGCCAGAGTACTGCACCGGCACTTCCCCCTACTGTCCTCCCAATGTGTTTCTGCAGAATGGAGAGTCATGCAAGGACGGTTCCTCCTACTGCTACAGCGGCGTGTGTGCCAGTCTGGACGAGCAGTGCCAAATGCTCTGGGGACTGAGTGAGTGTCACACACTCCACAATGATGATTCTGATAATTCTCAACTAGTGTCTAGATTTATTGTGGTTCGTTCTCTGTTCTCTCCGCTCCTCTAAGACTCCACCCACGCTCCACCTATCTGCTTCTCATCTGTGAACAAGCAGGGCAATAAGTACGGAAACTGTGGCCAGATGCCCAACGGATCCTACATCCCCTGTTTGAAAGGGTGAGGGCTTGTAGCCTTGATTGAGATTTTTTTTTTTTTAAGCACAGACATGATCATAATTGTTTCCTAAAATGTTTAGTATCCAGTAGTACGTTTGTGAAATCTTTTTTGCATTTATTTTATAAGCATAATTACTAACAAATTGTGCAAAAAAACTCTGCAGGAATGTTGTTTAATTACATTGCATTTTATGAAGATATGGCTGTAATCTTTGTTTTAAAATGTGCTCTATTTTGCTAAGGGATGTGCACTGTGGTAGGATCCAGTGTCAGGGTGGAAGTGAACGTCCCCTGCTGGGCTCCAACGCTGAGATTCTGACCACAACAGTCATACTGAACCAGAGTGACTTTACCTGCCGGGGGACCTATTTTAATCTGGGTGATGATGTTTCTGACCCAGCCATGGTGTCCCAGGGGACAACCTGTGGGCCCAACAAGGTGAGTCTCCATAAAATGTGTACTTTTTTAGGATTGTTAATTTAATACATTTAATACAGATTTAGTGGGTTTAAAAAATCTTTTTAGACAATGTGATAAAAAATGTGACATTTTCTTACACTAGCGATTTATATATATTCATTTTCATTAAGGATCTAAAAGTAACTCTAAAGAATTTTACATTGTTGCAAACAAATTCTGTTTCAAATAAATGCTATTCATCAAAAAATCCTAAAAAAAATTGTAAAAATATTAAGCTGTACAACTGTTTCTTGAGCTTCAAATCGGCAGAATGCTGATAGAATGATTTCTGAAGGATCATGTGACACTGAAGACTGGAGTAATGGCTGCTGGAAAATCACCGTTGCCATCACAGAAATAAATTACATTTAAAAAAATATTCAAATACAGACAATTATTTTAAATTGTATAATAATATTTGATAATATTAAATAATATATAGATATCTATTTATGTCCTAGTAAATTTTTTTTTTTTTAAATATTTAAAATTTATTAAAAATTTGTTTGATTTATTGTAACATTGTATTCTCAGGCATGTGTGGATCAACGATGCAGGGACGTGTCCATGTTTGGTGTTGAAGACTGTCGAAGGAAGTGCAATGGCCACGGGGTGAGAAGGGGGGAGGGGCGGAGCAGACAAAGAGGGATGAGTCACTTAAACTCGCAGTTTCACTTTTTCCTTCTCTATTTTGTCTTTGTATATGTAGGTGTGTAACAGTAATAAGAATTGTCATTGTGCTGAGGGCTGGGCTCCTCCTGACTGCAAATACTCTGGAAGCGGAGGCAGTGTGGACAGCGGCCCTGCTCGAGAGCCCAGAGGTACTATACACACACACTACCACATCATTACATTGATTACATTGCCGTGCTTGTGTTTAGCCTCATTTTTGCATGTATACAGATTCAGATCCTGCGCGGGTGGCTCTTCTGGTCATTTTCCTGTTTGTGTTTCCGGTCTCACTGCTGTTTGTCGCACTCCGCTTCCCCCGCTGTCGACGAGGTCTTGTTTACCTCGGCCACACCCCCTTCAGCAAGACCCGACAGAGCCGGTGAGACTGATCAAAAGACACAGGGACAGAAAGATGACATACATTATTGATGCAATTTATCTCACTTTACTGTTTATGCCCGAAATGATTCATTGAGGGTCAATATCATAAGATATAATAATTATGATAATTTATTAAATAGTACATTTAAAAATTCAATTTATTTTCAAATTTGCCTTGATCTTTTGACATATAAGAGGTCTCATTACCATTAAATCATCCTGCAAGTTACAGATCTTAAAACATTCTAGTCATTATAAACAGGGATTTATTTAAATAAGCTCTGGAAATTGTGGGATTTGTGTGGATTGAGGATTATATGTTTGTTAGGAGAATTTGCCTGCAGATAGTTTTGTAAATTAGGCAAAATGTAATGGAGAGTTTGCAAAGAAACGTTGAAGCAGTCAGCTATATTGGATCTGATAGGAGCTGCATTGCAAACCATACGAGATTTCATAATGCTTTGTCTGTAAATGACGGTCTTATATATATAATGTTCTCAAAAAACATACTCACATGCAATAGCGAGTGGACATTGATACGGTTTCCTATGCAATGACTTCATAACAGTGAAGTGACAGCCAATCATAACAGTGGCCGTTTACTGACAAGCCTTAAAGGAGACATATCATGCTTTTAAATTGTTCCTTTTTACATATAAATCATACATTTGTAGTCTATATAAAGCGGAACTGCAATGCTTGGGTCTGAATTCCTCATTATTATAGCTCCACAGGCCCCTTTTCTACCCCTTTTCTGAGGTGCGTCTCAATCAACCCGTTTTGGTGCGGTCTCTTTAAATACAACTGAGACACTTCATACCCCGCCCCTCTACAGGATGCAGAGGTTCAACTCCACCCCGTTCAGCCATTTTTGTAGTCTGATAGCAGAGATACGATTATCTAGCGGCACAGAAACTTTTTATTCACACGTTATTAACAAAATGTCAACAACGGAAGACTTGTCCATCCAGCCTTACATGTTCGAGCCAGAGTCGGAGCCGAAGCGAGATGAAAATGAAGACGACGAATCTGCAGAACAACGTCTTCATATGGATGTATCGCAATGGTGTGTTACTGTATTTACACATGAAACTTTGGTCTTCCGACCTTTTACCACCGTGTCGATTTATTTTGATTAGTATGTGCGAGGGAGAGAGAGCAAGACAGCGTCTAGTTTGGAGACGGTGATGTCTTGTTTACACGTTCTTCTGGCTCTGAAGAGAGAGAGAGTGAGCGCGCGCGCGACGGGGTCTCTCTCTCTCTGCTCGTTCTTTCAGTTAAACATGCGTCCTGACACAAGCGCGGCAGTTCATCTACATTAGACGGTGTAATGAAGTGTGTGGGTTACTACATCCAACAACCGAACATTTTAACTTACCCTCTCGTAACTTCTGCATCCTTTAGCTTGGACTACAAAATTGCAGCGAGAAATAAAAATGGCGGATTGCTCGAAGTGTTGGGCCGGGAGTCAATGTCCTTATTTGGCAGTTCCGCTGCAAATACTGTGACGTATTAGTTCACAAAACGTCATAGATAACAGAAAAATCGGAACAGGTTGAAAAATATGACCAAAACAGAATATAAAGATATCAACGAAGCACCTGAAGAGAATAATTTCATATTTTCTGTACTTCTAAACACTCCAAATATACAACAAAATGCATTTAAGGGCTAAAAAAGTGGATTTAGCATGATATGTCCCCTTTAAAGGAGCCGCCCCTTAAAAACGAATCATTACGGAATGAGGGTTGAAAATAACCATTTTTCCACATATATGTTTGTTTGTTTTTTGTGCAAAAAACCTTTATTAACATTATAAGTGAACTTCAAGGAACATACTGTGTACAAAAAAAAAATCCATGTTATGACCCCTTTAATATTACTTGATGGTTACACCATAAAAGTCATTATATTAAAACTTTTCTTAAACTGTATAAAGGTTTTATAAAAACAAATGAAACAACATACATACAATTAGTCCATTTCTAACAATTTGGGTGTTTTAAACTAGATTATAAAAAGATTTTTCCTTTTCTTTGTTGTAGACACTTATTTGTCATTGACCCTTGGAAAAAAAATGATCAGACCATCATTGTAATTCGATAAACCCACCTCAATCAGCATAGTGTAAAAAACACTGGTGACATAAAAACAACAGCCAGCCAGAAATGACAACCTGAAGTGTTAATATGAGATAAAAGAGAAGATCCTTCATAAGAGTCATAGATCATACGATAAATTATTAATGATAATGTTTTACTGTGTTTTACCCATGATGCAGTGGGGTCTCGGTGTCCTATATTGAATACTGTGTGAAGGAGGAAAACCGGAGGTATCTGTGAATGTTGTGCTTCAGTTTGTTTGCCGCAGCTATACTTAGTTAAACATTAGTTGAACATTTGTCTCTCACCAGCAAGGGCTTTGAATGGCAATGAAAAACTGAATATAAAACTTGCCTTAACATTGGCTGTCATTGACAAGCTCCTCTCTGGTTGTGTGTTGTGGGACTTCCAGCAAAATAGTCACAATGAAGAGTTTCTTAAATTTCTTTAACACACCAGAGGTCTGTGTTGCTGGAAGAAAAAAATGTTTGTTTAGTCTCAAATGTTAAGTGTCTCCCTGCTAGCTGTCTTTCCCACACAGTTCTCCAGTTCCCTATTACACAACAGTACTGGTGTATTTGAAGTAGATTTATATAGTGAGATAAAATTGATCACCAACAATGTTCTCATCGAGTGTCTAAAAAAATGTATGAATGTGTGTAATATTGTGAATATCTTGTATTTTCCTCACAGAACTCCTGCCATGGAGCTAGCAAATGCTCGAAATGGAGATCAGGTGCAACCGCTCAGGTACCAGTGGCCCCCCCAGAGCGACATCCCTCTCACCCAGGCTATCAGCAAGGTACAGTAAATCTGCTCTACAGAAAAACAGTGCTGCTCCCGAGCATCTAGCCCATTCGATGATACGATTACTGGAGCTTGATCTCCTATAATGTGGTGTAGGGTTACTGAGAGTCAGAAGTAGAGAAATTAGCCCCCAGTGAGGGTCACTATGTCCAGAGAGGAAATAATATCTGAGCAAGCTGCTGGTAGCTGGTGATCACACGCAATGAAATGTATTATAGTATGTATACTGGTTCCAAAAAACACACAGTGGTACCTAAAAAAAAAAGATCATTTAGTGCCGTGTGATGAAGATTTTGACAAACACTACCACTGTAAGTTTGGGGTCAGTCATTTTTTAAATCTTTTTGAAAGTAGTATCTTATGCTCACAAAGGCTGTATTTATACAGTATGATCAAAAATACAGTAAATAGAAAGTAATATTATGAAATGTTATTACAATTTAAAATAACTGTTTTGTATTTGAATACATTTTAAAATGTCATTTATGGCTGTAATGGCAAAGCTGAATTTTCAGCAGCCATTACTCCAGTCTTCAGTGTCACATGATCCGTCAGAAATCATTCTAATTTGATGATTTGGTGCTCAAGAAACATTTCTTGTTAATATCAATGTTGAAAACAGTTCTTCTGCGTGAAACTAAATAAACTTTTTCTGAATAAAAAGTTCAAAAATCTGAAATTGAAATCTGAAATTAATTCAATGCTTCATTGCTGAATAAAAGTACTGACCAAACTTTTCTATGGTAGTGTAAATTCTGTAATTTATCTATAGATCAAATGAAATAATAGCAAACAAATTAATTGTTGAATCCAACACTTTAAAACAAAAAGATTTAAACCTCAAAATGTTTAACTAATGAACTGGTAAAATAAGTGAATATAAGTTCAATAATATTTGTCATTATTAAATCTTTTATATGAATATATTTACAGCCCTAGTCTCATTTCATCAGTTGCCCAAGCCTGTTTAATTGTCGCCTCAGGTACAGATATAGTATCTATGCTGAGATAACAAAGCTAGTTTTATATCAAAGCCAAAATTCTGGATTTGTTCCAGCTCTAGAATGTATGCAATGGTCCTTTGTGGTAGATTATTAACAGAGGCAAATACCTAGTTAAAGGCACAATATGTAAGTTTTCGCCGCCAGATGTCGCATTTTCAAAACAATAACAAAGGCAAAGCTTGATGACGCTATGAAGGAGAGTGGAATGATGGGAGATGTTGTTTTCCCCATCCAGAGATGTATGGAATTCTCGAATCATGTTCACGGATGAGGTAATGAATTAGTTTTTGTATTACCTGTACGTTTGATCACACTATTTTATGTCATCATAATGAATTAGCTACAAGGAACGTGCAATGTAATGCTTTATTAGCCTGTTACTGATATGTAACAATTTGTCAAATGATTTGGTGGGTTAATGCTGCGCAGTTTTACGTGTTTAAAACAATCATACTAAAAGTACATTGTATGTACAAGTAATGGCTAAATATTTTTGTGCAACACATACTGTTTTTAATTTCACTGCCATAGACTTGGTCACCAGACTTGATTAAAAGTGTTACTGACGTACAAAGAAAGTGCAGTATAACTGTATGTGTACAATAATTAATATATATTAGCTTACCTGTCTATTAAAACACACGCGAGAGGAGTTTCTGTCAAGTCCAAGTTTGTCGTGAAGCTCTCTCCATCTTGAAAACGCCACACTGATATTGATCATTGTTTTATTTCTCCATTTGTCCCAAAGCCTGCTTGCCTCATTTGATCTATGTTTACTTTTTTTGGATTTTCTTTACTTGCCAATAAATAATCGTGATGCATGATGACTGAATGACACAACAGCGGCGTGCTAGATTCTGTGTCATAGATGTCTCATTAGCGGCTTCTATGTACACAGTGGTTAAAGTGGGATTTGGCAGGTGGAGGAACCCTCAAATTTTGTGTAGGTGCAACAGGGCAAATGGCTCACCGTGGGACAACATATTGAGTATTGTGGTATAGCAATACTTTTTGGGACAAGAGTGTCACTGTGGCACCAAGTATCACAATACTTATTTACTTGATATTTGAATGGTTTTATTTTGGTCCATCTACAATGATATGATGACGATATAAAAATATATCACACTGTGCAAGTGGTTTTTGGATATTTTATTACAAAGATCCTACATATTGTGCCTTTAAGGAGAACCACTGAAAGCCAGGTCAAGCAAACCTACTGAGGGGTGAGACCTACTGAGGGGTACCAAAAGGGGGCTGGTTGACTCTTTCATCGATCCGCTGAAAAAGATCTGATGAATGACAAAAAAATGTGCTTGATGCAGTAAAACCAAAGGCCAAATGCTTTTGGCGACTGTTTGTAACATATGTTGCTCCTCCGTCGAAGCTTCCCTGCATGAATCTTTGTTCCTACACAAACTGCAAAAATATCTTACAGTAACTAGTTAACTGAAGCTCCAGTCTCCTTTGCTTCTGCTGCCATCGTAACAATATCAGGCATTTTTTTTCTTGGCTTACTGTTATGCCTAAAACAGCTAACCAACTTTTCTTATTATAACGTGCATGTACTGTAAAAGTTCACTCCCTCTCTGCTACCCCCTCCACAACACTTTTGTCTTGTTAGGTCCAGCACAGGCCTGCTCCTCCAACTAAACCTCTTCCACCTGATCCTGTCTCTAAACCCGCTCAGGTAAATCTCATCATGCTCACCAAGCTTGTGAGGAACAGAGATGTATAGAGCTGATATGGTGGATATAGCGGTGTGTTATAAATACAAACCATTGCTGTTTTATTGCTCTTTCTGGTTCTTCAGTTGGCAGGGCATTGGCCCGCCCCTCCCACCAAACCCCTCCCTCCTGACCCTGCCCCCTCAGAGAGCAAGAGGCAGTGCAAGGTAGAGGGAGCACTTGCTGCTGTAGCTGCCATGTTTAACTGTCTGTTATTTTGTCTTGACCCAAAGTGTCTACCTTTAGAAACTCACTCCATGTTCCTAGTCGTGGTCCAAGTCTTTGTGTGGTTTTGCATGTGGAGTTGTGCTTGTGTCCTTGTCATTTGGGTGTAACAGTGAGATGTTGGTGTTTTGTGCATGTGGATGGGCTGATGGTTCCTCTGGAGTGAATGGAGTGTGTAGAGATCAGACTGAGGGAGAGCATGTAATCTGGAATATTTTCAAATATCACCATAAAGAAAAAGTTTCATCAACATCTAATTCATCATAACATACAATCCTAGTACTATTTCTAGTAATAAAATTGAGTTCAGTTGACTTGAATGCTCATGCTTAATATCTTTAGAATAATTAGGTTTGTAAACAAATATATTTTTTCCACATTTTTCACACAACCACAATAGACAGTATCCCAATAGACACAATTTACCGTGTGTGATACATTAATATTCATTTGTAATTCATCCTGTTTAATACCCCCCCCCCCCCCCCATGAATATTAATAAATCACATACAGTGAATTTCAGCAAATCTTTAAACTATCTTAGTGCCCTTATGTGGAAAAATTATCTGCTCCTGTAGAGTTATCTCACCAATACTAGTTATAATAATCCACCAACACTAGAACTAATGACTTCTTGTAGTTATTTATAAATGTTTCATAGTTGGGGGCCTTAAGCACATTTTCGCGCAAATTCATCTAAAAGCGCCAAATTTGGCACAGATGTAGCTCAGGTCATACCGAAATGATTTAGCTAGGGCGCCGGAGCCAGCGACCCTCGGGGCCAAGATGGCGGCCAAATCCAATATGGCCGCCGCCCGAAAAGGGTTCCGGCTTTAACTTTTGAACCACATGAGATACAAATACAAACTTGATATGTTTTTCAGCTTAATTGATCATGAGAAACACATAGGAATGTTTATATTTATGACCCAGTATATCTGGACCCCTCGATCCTCCAATTCCAATATGGCCGCTGTCCAAAAAAGCAGTTTGGGCTGTAGTATGGGGCCTTACACACCATTGTCGCGCAAATGCATCTACAAGCACCAAATTTGGCACAGATGTAGCTGAGGGGATACTGAAATGATTTAGCCAGGGCGCCCGAGCCAATGGTCCCTGAGACCAAGATGGCGGCCAAATCCAATATGGCCGCCGCCTGAAAGGGTTTTGGCTATAGCTTTTGAGCCAGATGAGATACAAATACAAACTTGATGTCTGTTTTACCTTTTTTGACCATGGGAAACCCATAGGAATACTTACATTTATGATTGGGTATATCAGGACCCCCAAATTCCCTAAATTCAATATGGCCGATGTCCGAAAAATGGTTTTGGCTACAAATTTTGAACCAAATGCGCTACAAATGAGGATGTGGTGTCTATTTTATGTTTATTGACCACAGGAAGTCCATTGGCATATTTATATTTATGCTTGTGTAAGTCTGGAACCTGTATTCTTTTCAAGGCTGTGGTTGAAAATCTTTTTTTTTTTTTACCACAACTTTGAAGGTTATTCTCAATGTTGATTCATTTCCTTATAAAAGTGAAATGGTTTTCAGTGTACCACAGGTGAATACATTTCAAAGTGTAATCATAGAAGAAAGAATAAAACACAATTATTATTGCAAGGCAATATTTATATTATGTTAAATTATTAAAATAATAATATAGTAAATTTTTCCAAAACTCTTAAAGGTTTGCTAAGCATAACAAAAAAACAGCAATAACATAAACAACAGTGAATTCTCATGGTCTCTCACATGAATTATCATTATCACTCACAATCACTGGATCTCTCATTGTCTTCACCATCATTGTTTGTACAAGAACCCTCACATGCACATATAGAAGTGCAACGAACTCCGGCTTTACAGCACTTACAGTGCCCTCTACATGCTGTCTTGCAGCCACAGTGAAGGAGAATGGTGCAGGCTTTACTGGCGTCTCCGAGATTAGTCCAGTAAGGTTCCCAAGTCTTTCTCGTAGAGTCCCGAAACCATCCCCATGCATTAAACTCTGGGATATCTTGCTGGACAGCGGTTGCCTGATTCCAGTAGAAGCTGGCCTGCAGCAGTGCTCTTTTGATGTGCTGAATCAATGCAGCTTGGGTGGGTGGCAGGTTCTCGAGAGACTGATGTCTAGCTTCATCTACACGGCTTGAAACACAGGTCTTGCTGTACATGATGAGCTCATGTGACAGATTCATAGCTCATGGTCCAAATGGTCCGGCCAACTACTTAAAAAAACATTCCATGACTACGTTAACACCAATATTGCTGGGTTTGTGAGGTCACACATGAGCTATGAATCTGTCACGTGACTGGATATTGTGTTTGACACATATCCAGAGGAGAACCTCAAAACACAAACTCACCAACGCAGAGGAACCGGATCAAGAACTAAAGGAGATAGGAGAACTCCAATTCCAAAATGTAACTGGATATATCTATTATATACAGTATATACTGGATATATTGTTATATATTTAACTATTTGGATATATCAGTGAAGAGATAACCAAGCATGGCATGTCAGGTAAACTCCTCCTTTCCACCAAGAAAGATGCTGTACTCTCCAACAGACCAGGGTATGACATGTCTGCCCTTCAGCCTTGTAATCATCCAGAAGCACTAGAATAATCCTGCATCTTGCACATGCTGGGGCCAATGGCCATAAAAAGGCATTTGTCCAGACTGTCGACAGCGATGTTGTCATCCTTGCCATCCGCTTCTTCAACACACTCGGCCTCACAGAGCTCTGGATCGGCTTTGCAGGTGGAAAAAACTATAGGGACATTCCTGCTCATGAAATCAGCAAGAATAGAATAGAATAGAATGAGGCATTTATATAGCGCTTTCATATGTACTACTGTACACCCAAAGCGCTTTACAATCATATCAGGGGTCTCTCCTCAACCACCACCAGTGTGCAGCATCCACTTGGATGATGCGACGGCAGCCACAGAACAACGGCGCCAGTGCGCTCACCACACACCAGCTATAGGTGGAGAGAGGAGAGAGAGTGATAGAGCCAATTCAATGTAAGGGGATTATTAGGAGGCCATGATTGGTAAGGGCCAATGTGTGGAATGTGGCCAGGACACCAGGGTTACACCCCTACTCTTTATGAGAAATGCCATGGGATTTTTAATGACCACAGAGAGTCAGGACCTCGGTTTTACTTCTCATCCGAAGGACGGCAAGGATCTTGGTCCCCAGAAGTCACTAGCCTTACCACTCTTCCACGCTTTAACAGGCTGTGACACAACCTCACCCTTTCTGTGCCATGGGAAAAAGAGTGCATGGGCAGCTTGGGAGGCAACACCAGATCTCACAGAATCTCTGGTTACCCTCACCTTGGAGCCTGAACAGATCAACAATGACGTCCATGTCCAAAGACTGGAGCGTATGGTCATCATCATGTACAGCAAGAGCTGTGGTTCCAGCCGTGTAGATGAAGCTAGACATCACCTTTTCTCGAATGGTACCAAGTCTTTCGAGAACCTGCCACCCACCCAAGCTGCATTGATTCAGCACATCAAAAGAGCACTGCTGCAGGCCAGCTTCTACTGGAATCAGGCAACCGCTGTCCAGCAAGATATCCCAGAGTTTAATGCATGGGGATGGTTTCGGGACTCTACGAGAAAGACTTGGGAACCTTACTGGACTAATCTCGGAGACGCCAGTAAAGCCTGCACCATTCTCCTCCACTGTGGCTGCAAGACAGCATGTAGAGGGCACTGTAAGTGCTGTAAAGCCGTAGTTCGTTGCACTTCTATATGTGCATGTGAGGGTGCTTGTACAAACAATGATGGTGAAGACAATGAGAGATCCAGTGATTGTGAGTGATAATGATAATTCATGTGAGAGACCATGAGAATTCACTGTTGTTTTTTATTTTATTGCTGTTTTTTTGTTATGCTAAGCAAACCTTTAAGAGTTTTGGAAAAATTTACTATATTATTATTTTAACAATTTGATATAATATAAATATTGCCTTGCAATAATACTTGTGTCTTATTCTTTCTTATATGATTACACTTTGAAATGTATTCACCTGTGGTAAACTGAAAACCATTTCACTTTTATAAGGAAATGAATCAACATTGAGAATAACCTTCAAAGTTGTGGTAAAAAAAAAGGATTTTCAACCACAGTCTTGAAAAGAATACAGGTTCCAGACTTACACAAGCATAAATATAAATATGCCAATGGACTTCCTGTGGTCAATAAACATAAAATAGACACCACATCCTCATTTGTAGCGCATTTGGTTCAAAATTTGTAGCCAAAACCGTTTTTCGGACAGCAGCCATATTGAATTTAGGGTTATTGGGGGGTCCTGATATACCCAATCATAAATGTAAGTATTCCTATGGGTTTCCCATGGTCAAAGAAGGTAAAATAGACATCAAGTTTGTATTTGTATCTCATCTGGCTCAAAAGCTATAGCCGAAACCCTTTTAGGCGGCGGCCATATTGGATTTGGCCGCCATCTTGATCTCAGGGACCATTGGCTCGGGCGCCCTGGCTAAATCATTTCAGTATCCCCTCAGCTACATCTGTGCCAAATTTGGTGCTTGTAGATGCATTTGCGCGAACAATGGTGTGTAAGGCCCCATACTACAGCCCAAACTGCTTTTTTGGACAGCGGCCATATTGGAATTGGAGGATCAAGGGGTCCAGATATACTGGGTCATAAATATAAACATTCCTATGTGTTTCTCATGATCAATTAAGCTGAAAAACATATCAAGTTTGTATTTGTAACTCATGTGGTTCAAAAGTTAAAGCCGGAACCCTTTTCGGGCGGCGGCCATATTGGATTTGGCCGCCATCTTGGCCCCGAGGGTCGCTGGCTCCGGCGCCCTAGCTAAATCATTTCGGTATGACCTGAGCTACATCTGTGCCAAATTTGGCGCTTTTAGATGAATTTGCGCGAAATTACCCATTTATGTGCTTAAGGCCCCCAACTATCAAGCACTTTTTCACACCTGAAGATAGATTAATTGAAACTTTGAATATCAAAGATATATATATATATATATATATATATATATATATATATATATATATATATATATATATATATATATATATATATATCTTTGATATATATATATATATTACCACCCTCCGCAATGAAATCTGATCAGTTAAAGGAGTGGAATAACATCACTATTAATAATAACTGGAGTATAAAAATATATGGTGGTACATCATCAAGGCTTGACATTAACGCCTGCCAACCCGCCAAATGGGGGTGGATTTCAGCTGTGGTGTGTAACGCATATACAATTTTCAATTGTAGTCTTTTAAAAAGGCATCTGAAATAATAAACTAAGTGCAATTTAGAGTTGTCAAAAATAAAGATTTTTCGATATATATTGAACTGAATAATCATTTTCCGTAGAATAGGTACACGATACCAGCTGCGCTTTCTATCTCTCTTCTCTCCGCAAGCGAGTTGACACACAAACCTGCATCCCTTCAATCACTCGTTTCCTTTGTTCCGGGTGAATATTGTTGGTGCCCTGCATTGTTGTACGTATTATGCATAATTTTGCTCATTCCGGCAGATTTTGTGCTCCCACCCAAAGTGCGCGCGCATAAAGCCGCCTCTCAGTACTAAATTGAGTCCTTTTGTGCTGCTTATTGCGCTTAAACAGTCAAATACACACAAAATTATTTCAAAATGCTGGTCTTGGCAAGTATTCACGTAAACACAGTCAGTTGTGTTTTAAGTGAACATCTTTGCATCAGGTCTTAAAGTGACAGCAGCCTAATTAACCTGCTGCCAAATTATGAGATGATAGTATAAAAAATATCTATATGGTTTTCTCCAGGGTTCGAATTACGGGGGAGCTAAGGGGAGCTCGGCTCCCCTGAAAAGGACCTGGGCTCCCCTGAAAGCCTACTTTGAGACATTTAGGGGGAGCTCTAAAACACTGTCCAATTTTTTTTGTGTCGCATATAGATTTTGATTTTCTGTACATTTTTTGTACATTCTGTACAAGGGAAAACTCCTTTTCTCGAGAATATTGAAGCCTTTATTTTAAAACGTATTGCAGCAGCGCAGGCGAGAGCATCAGAGCTCGCGCGAGCGCGCTGATAGGCTGTGCTGAGGCAACTGCACAAACCAATGGCGAGAAAGCAGAAGCACGCGATCCAATAGGAGCGCTTGGCGACCTGCCAGACTCTGCACGCCAAATAGAAGAGTATAAATACAGAGAAAACTCGCCATATGACAGATCTAATCGACTGAAGCGAAAACACCTGACGTGAGAGAAATAGCACGGCAAGGCAACGCAGTACTCGTTCCCTTATCTCCGAGGTAAGGAAACCGAGGTTACGTAAGTAACCAAGTACGTTCTGTACTGTTTACTGTAAAACTATTGTTTTAAATGCCCGAACATGCACCAAAAGCGTTAAAATCAGTCAGGGAGGATCGGAAAATAGGGCTCCCCCGAAAGCCACTTTGTAATTCGAACCCTGGTTTTCTCTATAATTAATATCTATAGTTTTTCCCCATTTGTCGATGTCAAAATTGTGGCCAGTGAAAATTCTGAGTGGCTAGTATCTTTGAGAAAAAAGTTAATGTCAGTTAATTAAAAAAAATTATATGATCAATAAGTTATGACAACATATGTTTTTACATTGCTTTAACTCATCAAAATAAGTTAAGCAATTTTCTACTTTTTTACAAGGTTCAACTAATTTTATGAAGTCAGTTTAATGTAATTTAGGTTGAAATGACTTAAACATTCAAGTTGATTGTACTTAAAAATTTAAGACAGCAACTTTTTTTTAAGCATTGTGTACTAGCATTAGGTAAGAATAGGTGATGGTGGCAAAACATCATAGTGCTGTAAAGAGGTCTTTGCCCCCCTTCCCTCCCCCCATCAAAATTTATGAGTTTGTATATGCTTTATCTCTCCCAGTCTCTCTGCAAGGTGAAAACTGAAATATTTGAGCAGCATCTTGCTGGAATGAATCAGAGGAATCAGTTGTGCAGTGCATGGCCTGTGATTCAGTCCGGTCTCAAATAAATGATTCTTGCGATCAAGGGGAAAATCATGATGGAATAGTTTGATTCCCAATGATTTGAAAAATTGTACAACAAGTTAGTCTCACTGAGCACCTGCTTTTCTCTGTCACATGGCTGCATCTGCGACTGTACGTCTAGCCCACAGGAACGCGACCGGCTGCACCAAGCAAGCCCCTCCCTCCTGACCCTGTCCTCTCTACCCGACAGGTATCACCACAGGCGTGTAAAGTGTAGCCCTCTATTAACAACACTAATGTGCTCTTGTATCTAATTATCTCAGAGCAGTGCTATTTTGAACTATAATAAATTGCTAATTGAACCTATAAGACAAAAAACAAAGTCCATACTGACTCTGTATCACCTCGTCCTGTTTCAGAACCCTGTTCCTCCCAAACCTCCGGTTCCCAAGAAACCACTGCCTGTGGATCCTTCACCCCACCCTCCTCCATCCCCACTGCTGGGACATTCAGGATCTGCTGCATCTTCATCAATTTACTCGCGTAACCCTGTGTCAGCTGCTGCTCCTGCCAGGTGAGAGGACTTTTCATTTTCATGCAAATAAATAAAATTCAACAGGCAATTGAGTAAAACATTGTCTTTGGGAAAACGTGTAATCTAATAAAAGTCTTATTTATATGTACAGACCTGTTCCTCATCCACCTTTACGGAGACAGCAGTACCACGGGAAACCCCATGCTCCTCACCCAGTATAGTCAGGAAGGAAACAGTGGCCTGGCTGCAAATTTCTGGACTGCAATTTTCTCAGTATTTTGTCTTGTTTTTCCAAAAATAATATCTGAGTTTCTATAAAACGAGATATATTTGAGAATAAAAATGGCATAAATATTAAGATAATATATATACATTTAAATATAAATAATTTTGTTATATTTAATTAATAGGGTAATAAAAACGCTAAAACGACTTTTACTGGGAAACAAGACAAAAACACTGATTAAGAAAAAGATTTGGGACACTAGGTGACGTAGATTTGCACAATTCTATTTGCACTGACCATGAGTGAGGAGTTGCTTCTGCAGGGTGAACATTAACATCTGTACAGACCTCTGTTGCTCTGCATCTGGATCAGAACTTCATCTTCGAACTCATTATGAGGCTCATTGGGCCATCGGAGGAATTACAGACTCCAATGAAGGTGAAAGGATATTATAACTCTGAAGACAAAAAACAACAAAGTGGATATACTGTACATTCCTTTTGTGATTCAGATGCTCAGTTCAATGCATGGAAATAGGATATGACAAGATGATGCCTTGAGGAAGGAATCCTGATTTCTTTCTATGAGATGCTGTATGCATGCTCGATTTGCCTGCCTATAGAAGATCTGATCTTTTCCTACAGAATCTCTTCGGTGCCTAATTAATTTGCCACACATTTCATCAAGGATGGTTCTAATACACTCACACCGAAACTGAAATTCAGAACTCTTCATTTTTATTTAGAGCTGAAAACTCTGGTGTATTACATTCCGTTTAACATCAGCTGGTCTCAGTACAGACATCAGCATTGGACACAAACACACATATGGTCTCTGTAAAGTCTTTATATATATAAATAGAATGTCTTATATATCGATATCAAGACAACTCAGATTGCAAATTTTGACCGTAAATGCTGCTGCAGGGACAAAGCTGGCTGATTGGAAGATGAAGATCACCTTTTTGATCAAAGCACGGAAGAAGGTATATGAAGATATTTAAGTGTATTTTGAAATATGCAGTATTTTTATTGCAATAAACATGGGATCTATTTTTACAGTTGAATGCCGATTTGATTGTCTTAATTCCCGTATTTATCCAGAACTGTCATCCTTTATTTATGCCGCTTAATCACAGAGGTTATGACCGTATGAACATTTCCTAACTACCAACGTTAAGATGTAAAATAACATCTCAGAGGGATGTGACAGCACATCCTTTTATGGTGCTGAGTTTGGGCCATATAAAGTTAATTATTGTGGTGATAATGTATTGATGCTCCTCAGTGTGTTTAGGGTCATAGTGAATTTAATTTTGAAAAGAACATTTTTAAGAAAGAATTAAGTTTTGTAAAAAAAAGAAAAAAATGTTTAAATTAATATTGTGCTAAAAATCGTCTATATCAATATGCCATTTGGTAGTAACACAAGTTTTGTGTTGTGACGACAACCTGATATGGTAAAAAGCATCAAACCTGGACAATAATCATGACAATGTATGCTTAGTAATGTCACCTTTGCCACTATTGAGTTTTATTGCATGTTATGTAACTGTAACACGTGGTACTATATTCACACATACAACTCACATAAACTTCCTTGTATCTGACCAAAAAAGGGAATTGAAATTACCACTCAGACGTTTTCAGTCTGGTTTCTAACCACGCAAAATACTTTTTAGTTTGTATTTTCGTGTTTTTTTTTTTTTTTTTTACTTTGAGTGACCAAAGTGAACCCATGACCCATCTCAGCAATAGCCAGAAAGCCATCTTCATATCATTTATTTCAAAAACAGTACAAACAATGGCTTGAAAGTGTAAATAATAATAAAATAACTAAACAGAAAATGTTTTTTCTTCTTTTTCAATAAATGGACGGGGAAGGGAAGTGAAATTGTTTAATTACTAAATTTTAGATCAAATTTATAAAAATTAAATGAATTTTGTGTAATGAGGAAAACCATTTGGTAACCAGATTTTGGGACACAAATGTTTTTGTTTTTGTCATTCAAATAAGTTAATAATAATATTTTTTTTTTCTAAATTATATATCATTAGATATCAATTAGGCTATATCACGACACGTCAAAATAATGACGACTTTAATTGTTGGATAAAATTTGAGAAGGTCAGACCTCTGACGTGGGACAGGCCAAAATCCCTATACGGGGAGGAGGTTATAGGCTACTATACAGACATGAAATGTGTTTAAAACTAGCTACTGTTGATGCCAGGGTAATTTTATATTATATTGTAGTTTATAAAACACATATATCTCACAAAAACAACAAAAATGTGCTTGTAATACTAAAAACGTTATTGGAGACCTATAGGCTAAAGCGTATTCGTAGAACGTGACAAATTCTGAAGATAGTCTCATACATCCATCTTAATGGCCTTTCAATCATTAAAGCATCTTAGGGAGGACATCCATGAGACATGGAGGTTGTAAATGATGTAATACTCAGTAACATCATAAACTCAAGGCTGTATAAACGCGCGCGCGACTGCGCTCTAGCAGAAGATCCTCTCTGCGCTCTCGCGCCTCAGCAGAGCACCAGTGGTGGGACAGAAGGGTGGGACGACAGCGTCTGAGCGGTATGTATCTTTCATTATGCTCATCATATCCTCGAATTTACCATAGTAACTGTCGTTTTCGGACTGTAGTCACGACTACCGTTATTTTAAACTACTAACTTAGCCTACCTGTGGTGACTCTGTATGAGCCGCCACTGTCATAAAAAAAAGATTCAACAAAAATGACAAACATTTTGAAAGCTTCCAATGTGAATAACGTATACTATCGCAATAAGATTACAAATAAATTTGATGATTTTACCTATGATATTTGAGACATTCTGATAATCACGTTTTTAGGGGTCGTAAACGTTATTTAAAAGTGACAGCATTTAAAGGAACATGAGTAATTTCTAGGCTCGTCGATGCTCCCCAACTTTGAATGTTTAAAAGCGCACGTATTTCAGTGTGGGACCGACGAAACTTAGAATTTCAGTTCTCTGACCCCTTAGGCAATTATAACGCCTTGAAGTTAAAATTTAAGCGAAATGTTTGTGTAATGCTGTTGATGGGATAGGAGGGAATCAACTGTGTAATACCAGGTTTAATATGTAGGCTATTCAATCTGTCAACTCAAAATGTTACAGTGTTTTTATTGTCTGTAATTGCGCAGTGTGTTATAGTGTGTTTTTATATAACAGCACAAAACCACCTGCCCCATCCAGACCATTCACTTAAGATTAACACTTACCCGGACTATCAACATCGGAGATAAAATGGGCAAGAAGTCCAAACTGAAACTGTCAAATGGCAAGGAGGAAAATGGAGATGGAAGGTAAAAGTTTTTTGTGATAATAAAGGTTACGTTGATGTTTTGTTGATGTTTCAACAGCCATTTGTTCTAACAAATACATTTGTTTGAGCTGTAATCATGGCTTATGGCTCATGTCCTGGCGTATATCTTCTCACGTAAGAGGTATGCTAGATCATTTATGTAGTCAAAAAAGTAAAAAAAAAAAAAAAACCTACCTAGTTGTAACTATTACATCTGTGGTACCTGTGGTAACTAGTTACATGCATATAATTTCAAATTTAATTGAATTAAATTCCTTTTTTATTTTATTGTTTACTTTTTTAATTCTTAAAACTCAATTTTGTTTTTAACAAAAAATTTTTTTTTCTTCCAGCAGTGAGAAAAATGGAAAGGAAGAGGAGAAAGAAAAGATGGAGATGGTGGGACCATTAGAGATAGTGAGTGGAATATGTTATTATATATATATTATATTATATGTATTATTATTTGTGAAATCAATAATAATTTCACTATCATATACACTAAATTTTAAATACATTTTAAATTTTAATTACATTTTAAATTGAACTGCATAAGCCTTAAAAATGCATGGATAATTCATTTTGTTTGATTATGTAATTGTTTCATTTTTGTTATTTAATTTAATTTTCTCTCAAAGAATAACTTGTTCTCAAAGAAGTGTGTCCTTTTGTCAGTTTCGTTATGCAGATGGTGTCGATATTTTTCTGATGCTGCTTGGCACAATCATGTCCATGGCCAATGGGGCAGTACTTCCTCTCATGGTTATTGTATTTGGAGATATGACAGACAGCTTTGCGGAAAATACACTATTAGAGAATTTAAAGAATACCACCCTTCCACCCAGTGAGTGTATAATTTGTATGTCTCATCACTGTAATGTTGTTACAAAGGGAGTCTGTGAGTTTTTTTTAATAAAAACTAACAATAACATGCAGTCTTTTAATCTCTAGATTTCACCCTCCCACAGACCAGTAATGCGACTTTGGGGGAGCAGATGACAACGTAAGACCACTGTGCTTTGTGTTGGAACACTACCATTTTCCTTCATATTTCATGTTTTAATTTAAGTAATATAACAGTCTTTCTAAGTGTCTGATAGTCGTGTTTCTCCTTCTCAGGTATGCTGTGTACTACAGCATAATGGGATTTGTAGTCTTGGTGGCGGCATATATGCAGGTGGCCTTTTGGACTCTTGCAGCAGGACGTCAGGTGAAGAGACTTAGAACGAAGTTCTTCCACTCTATCATGAAACAAGAGATTGGCTGGTTTGATGTCAATGAGACAGGACAGCTCAACACACGCCTCACAGAGTATGACATGCAATAAGAATAATTTACCTAGATATTACACACACAATGGCATATATATACCACTCTTCTTTTTTTCCTCTCCAGTGATGTTTACAAAATAAATGAAGGCATTGGAGATAAGCTTGGCATGCTGCTTATGAATCTCACCACCTTTTTCGTTGGCATCATCATTGGCTTTATCAAAGGCTGGAAACTGACCCTCGTCATCCTCGCTGTTAGCCCTTTACTCGGGATCTCAGCCGCTATGATCGCAAAGGTGGGATGATAAGGAATATAGAGACCCACATGGTGCCCCTCAACACAATCACAATGACTCATGTTGAAGTACATTTATTATAGTACTTTTCTAACTAGCTAAAAAAGAGAATACAGTTAATTTTGTTCAATCAAGGATATATAGATATAGATATATATATAGAGAGAGAGAGAAATTATAAACAGCATTTATTTGATTTCTATTTCAAATACTGAATTTAAATTTCAAATGCCATCACAGGAATAAATTACATTTTAAATATGTTAAAATAGTTATTTAAAATTGTAATATTATTTTACATTCTTACTGTTTTTACTGCATTTTTGATCCAATAAATGCAGCCTTGGTGAGCAAAAGAGACATCTTTCAAAAACATTTATATATATATATATATATATATATATATATATATATATATATATATATATATATATATATATATATATATACACAAAACAAAATTTCTGGCTTAAAAATTGTCATGGAAGTATGTGATTGTAACAAAGAGAGATAAAGTCGATGGGCTAAAAATAAAATGGTTAATAATATTATTTTAAATCAATGAAAAAACAACAATTTATCCCTGTCTCATTAGGTGATGACATCATTCACATCGAAGGAGCAGACGGCCTATGCCAAGGCTGGAGCAGTGGCTGAGGAAGTGCTGTCAGCCATCAGAACTGTCTTTGCCTTTGGTGGACAGAAGAAAGAGATACAGAGGTGTTTTTGAAAATCATCCTGTTTAGAATGTCAGACATGAACTCTCATTTATCCTAAAACAATTTAAATTTAACCTAAACCAGCTCACCTGACAAACCACTTTATGGTTTGGTCCTAAAAATTTCATTTTATCTATTCATTTTTAGTCTATTTTTGTCCCAAAACGTGAATAGGAAAAATTATGGGGAAGATGGTGGGGAATTTTCTATTCAGTGTGATCATCATACGTTTTTTGCATCCGGATAATAAATATGTGCCTTTTTATCTGTTTTTCAAAGGTATCACAAAAACTTAGAGGATGCCAAGAACGTTGGCATAAAGAAGGCCATCACTGTGAACATTGCTATGGGCTTCACATTCTTCATGATCTATATGTCTTATGCATTGGCCTTTTGGTATGGCAGCACTCTTATCCTGGCTAATGAGTATAAAGTCGGTACGCTTTTAACGGTGAGTCACAGCAGGGTTATGTCAAACACATTACTTCAGAAACATTTTGGTCTTAAAGCCCACAGTCACATTGGTCCAAAATTCGGTCATAGTATGTCAAATATTGTATGATAAAAAAAAATAAAAAAAACCGATTGCATCATAAATAGCAAGTGGTTATGTTTTCTTTATGGGAACTTAAAGCAGATTGTTAAATATGCACGAGTCTGTTTCACAAGTGAATTTTCTGTTCCTCTATTTCAGGTTTTCTTCTCCGTCCTAATTGGAGCTTTCGGCATTGGTCAAACGTCTCCTAACATCCAGTCCTTCTCTAGTGCAAGAGGGGCCGCCCACAAAGTTTTCCAGATCATTGATCATGTGAGTAAACTCAATGTTAGCTAATCATAAATTCTTTCAGGATATTATAAATCATAATGTTGGAAGAAAAAACAATCGTCCTCAATGCAGTTCCATAATATAGTTGCTACCTGGGGTGTTAGACAGGATATTAATATTTTATTCTCTGCTTTAAGGAGTAAAAAAAAAACTTTAAACATGAACTCTGTCTGACCGTTCCTCCCATCTAAACCTAACACTTCCCCTTTTAAAAGAAATAGCACTGCATTTTTATAGCTTCTAAACTCTTATTGACGTTTCATGTCTTGTTCAGATTGAATTCTCCTACAGTAATTGTCATAACACAATATATACATCCATGTCTTTTAAAAGGCTTGAAGCCAAGAATAAGATGGTATAAGTATAAATGGAGCTCCCATGTTCATGAGCCACATTCATATCTGAGGCCATTTTGTGCATATGTTACTGTTAAAAAGTTTGTGGTCGGTAAGGTTTTATAATGTTTTTGAAAGAAATCTCTCCTAAAAATACAGTGAAAACAGTAATACTGTAAAATATTATTACAAGTTAAAATAACTTTTTTCTGTTTGTCTATTTTAAAATATAATGTAATCCTTTGATGGCAAAGTTGAATTTTCAATGGCCAGTACTCTGTATGAAATCATTCTAATATGTTGATTTGGTGCTCAAGAAACATTCTGGGTTCTTTGATGAATAGAACGTTTAAAAGACCAGCATTTATTTGAAATATAAATATTTTGTAACATTATAAATGTCTTTACTTTCACTTCTACAGAAAAAAGAAAAAATCTTACTAACCCCAAACTTTTGAAGGGTAGTGTAAATAAGCACAAATGTTTACATTTATTAATTTCAAGAATTGATACCTGCCATACAAATTTGCAGCCATTTCTTTGCAGCCAATGAATTAAAAGATACTTATGCTCTCATGAATCCCTGGAAAAGTTGTGGAAAATCCATTTGTCGAAATGTTGGGAAACCTGGCTTTTAAAGCTTATTGTATTGTTTCCTGACTTTATTGTGCTATAGCTCCAGATGTATTCTGTCCATTTTTATATCCTTTAAGCTGTCCTGTCCTGTCTTGTACAGTACAGATCATTCAGCCAATCCCACCCATGTGAAAGTACAGTAAATCTACGTCTCCTTTCTCCTTCAGAAAGTGCAGCTCATTTAGCTCACTGCTCATTTAGCTCATTTTAGTGTTTTGAACATTTGAACATGACAGAACATCAGAACTGTTTTATATTTAACTCCTGTCCATTTTTCCAAGAAGGAAAATCCTGGACAATCAAAACACATACACACAGCACTAAACTTGTCTTTTATTTAGACTAAGATGGTCAAGTTTAAACAAACACCACACACGGTAAGCAGACGATCGCTTTGAGATAAAATCCAGAGACAAAAATGTGCGCACAAATTATCCAGAGCCAAGTTGCATAACTTCCCCTCATTGTTTTAACAGCATGAAATATGGCCAGGTCTCAGGATCAGAGGTGGTTCCCTGCTGAGATGCAATGAATAGAAGACCACGGGGAATCATTTTTCTCTTGTGTAGAGCAATTAGTGTGTTATTGACGTCTATTAGTCTGAATGGGGTTTGATTGTGAATTTACCTCTATCCCTTACTGGAATTTGTATTTTAAATCTCACAATCCTTTTTTTTTCACCAACAGGAACCCAACATTAACAGTTTCTCGGAGGAAGGTTACAAACTTGATGCTGTAAAAGGAAACATAGAGTTCAAAAACATTCACTTCACATATCCGTCACGATTGGATGTTAAAGTAGGAACATCAAATGATTTAAAAAAAAAAAATTCACTTGAACAAAATAACTTGACAGAATGAAATGACTCTAGCTATGGCTCTCTTTTGGCTGTATAGGTCCTGAATGGAATGAATCTTAAAGTCATGAGTGGACAGACCATTGCTTTGGTGGGCAGCAGTGGGTGTGGGAAAAGCACAACAGTCCAGCTGCTACAACGCTTCTATGACCCACAAGAAGGAACGGTAAGTAGAAAGAGAGGATGAGAGGTATGAACTTTTTGAACTTTCTGTCCTTCATCCAAACTTTTTTCTTTACCTCTAACTCATCAGGTGACTATTGACGGTCATGATATTCGCTCTCTGAACGTTCGAAGTCTGAGAGAAATGATTGGGGTAGTTAGTCAGGAGCCAGTGCTGTTTGCCACCACCATCTCAGAAAACATCCGCTATGGTCGCCAAGATGTCACCCAAGAGGAGATTGAGCAGGCTGCATGCGAAGCCAATGCCTACGACTTCATCATGAAGCTCCCTGATGTAGGATAAGATGTTGCAAAATAATTATTGTGCATAAGGTGATCATTTGATCTGATAAGAAAGATTGATCAGGTATGCTCTGACCAATATCTCTGTTCATTTTCAGAAATTTGAGACGCTGGTTGGAGACAGGGGCACCCAGATGAGTGGTGGACAAAAGCAGCGTATTGCTATTGCACGAGCACTTGTGCGCAATCCAAGAATCCTCCTTCTTGATGAGGCTACGTCTGCTCTGGATGCAGAGAGTGAGACCATCGTGCAAGCAGCGTTAGATAAGGTAATAAAAAAATATAGCAGTCCAGAAAAGTCTGGAAATACACTGAAAACATATATATATAAAAAAATTCTTTTACATCTGAAAAGGTGAGGCTGGGCAGAACCACCATTGTAGTGGCTCACCGGCTGTCCACTATTCGGAACGCTGATGTCATCGCTGGATTCCAGAATGGTGAAATAGCAGAACTGGGCACACATGACGAACTGATGGAGAGAAAGGGAATCTACCATACTCTTGTTACTATGCAGGTTAGAAACCCATAGTACAACACATTTACACACTGGAGCTCCATATGCAACTGAAGCCCGTTGCCATTGAAACACTGGAGCTTTGTGGCAGCACTCTTACATATGGTGTAGCTACACCCCGAGTTCAAGTCCTTTCCGGGTCCTGTTCCCCCTCTATTCTCCCAGTGTTTCCTCTCTCCTCCTACTGTTCTTACATTAAAGGTTAAAAAAGCCTATTTTAAACATGAAACGGCATTAAAATCACACTGAGTCTGTCATTTTAATCAAAATGTCATAACATATTGATGCATGATAACACAGGTAAATGTGTTCAGAATGTAAATGGGGTCCAAATGAGTTCCTGTATTTACATCACAGATGTTTAAGAGCTCAGAGGACACAGATGAGGACAAAGAGCAAGAGAAGATGACTATGGATGAGAAGAGTCCTTCAGTCATCTCTCTAAATGATCGCACACTCTTCAGACAGAAATCCAAAAGTGGCTCAGAAAAAGATCAGCAGGATGAAGAGAAACAGATAAAGGAAGTAAGAAACTGAGGCTATACTATAATTGCCTACATTTATCAATTAATTCATCAATTTAATTCCTTTTAATAGCTTTATTTTTATACATCCAATTCAATTCAAATCAAACCAAAATGGGATAGTTTAAAAAAGGTCCATAAATCTATCTGTCTGGTGACATTATGTAGATATGCTGCTCATATATTTTGCTGTGAGTGTCATCTTCATAAATTAAATATTTGTTTATTTCCTTTATAAAGAACTTCAAATTACGATCAAGATTCAATTGAAATTCTTCATTTGATTTGATTGTAATTATTTTACATACTTTTTTTCATGTTTTTTTTTTTGTATTTTGTATTTTACTTCTTCTCTGTAGGAAAAGGTTCCAGACATTTCCTTCCTGAAAGTCTTGAAACTGAATAAACCGGAATGGCCGTACATGGTGATTGGAGTTTTATGTGCCACCATCAATGGAGGGGTGCAGCCCGCATTTGCAGTCATTTTCTCTAAAATCATTGCTGTATGTTGTACAAGAAAATGAAATATCAATAATAATTACCATTATTGACAGTCAACAATATTGAGACATTACTCCTCATACATTTATGGCCCAACTCTTCTTTCTTTCCTCTTTCTTCTAAAGGTGTTTGCTGAGACAGATCAGAATTTGGTAAGGCAGAGGTCTGAACTCTACTCTCTGCTGTTTGCTGGCATTGGGGTTGTGTCCCTTTTCACTCTGTTCTTACAGGTTTGTTTTGTGTTAATATTTATATTTGAATAATAGGGATGTAACGGTTCACAAAATTCACGATTCGGGTCGATACGATACACTTGTGTCACGGTTTGGTTCGGTTCGGTTCGGTACGTTTTCGATACAGCAAAAAAAGATAGAAATGCCAGAAAAATTTCCTTGATTTAATTTTTTTAATTCTTTTTTTTATTAAAACTAACATCATAAAGTATGATTTTTTTTACTTTGAGCAATTCTGGAGCTATAATTGACTCTTCTTAGGAGCATATAAAACAAAACAGCTCCTTGGAAAAAATGAAATGTAATATTGTAGTAGTTATAAACAAAGGTTTATTTTAGTTCAGATTAACATTTGAGGGCAGCAATTGTATTCATAATGTCAAAATAAAACCGACGTAATGTTACTTGAAGGCATTATAGCCTACTATTCCTGCCAAACTTCCATGGTTGCAGTAGTGTTACTACAGTAAATCCATGGTGAATGTTGCTGATCTGTGGACACTGGATAGTTCATTCATGGCACAATGTTTCTTCCTGGTTTCCACGCTCTGTTTGATCCGTTAATAACGGAGAAATGTGAATGTTTCTCACTAGATCTCGCAGCGATGTTATTACTTCTGTGGCGAACTCAAATGCTTTCTTTACTGGATGGATCTCTTATTAGCGCTGTGTAGTAACAATGTCGCATGATCATGATCGGCTCGCACTGCACTGGTCCAAACTGATAAACGGTCCTTAAACCACACAATAACGAGCAGTTTCGTTCCACTTGCATTAGGTTTGCCATAATTTGATGTTGGGCAATGTTGTGGTCGTGCCGGCGTCTCTTACATTATGAGCGCGCTTGCCGCGTGCAACACGCCTATATTTGAAATAACGAAATTTTGGTCGGCAGGGAAAATGGTCCAACGAACCGTTCGGTTTGAAAATGCGTACCGAAAACCGAACCGAAAGCCTCGTACCGAACGGTTCAATACGAATACGTGTATCGTTACACCCATATTGAATACACACAATGAACTTTAACCAACTTTCACACAAAATGAAAATGGTAGAACTTGCCTAGACACCCTATATAATACATTTCTTGGGTGCCATAATATTTTTGCCACTAGGGGTCGCTAACCTCTTACAATAACAAAGGCGTAGGTTGATGACGCATAAGCGGAATTATGGAACTTGTCGTAATGGATCTAATAATGTTTATGGATGAGTGAAAACATTGATGTTTTTAACATGACTGTGGTATAAAGCATGGCACGATAACTAATTAGAGACAGATATCAGCGCCACAAATATATCACACTGTGCAAGTGATTTTGGGATATTTTATTACAAAAATCTTACATATTGTACCTTTAAAGGCACACTATGCAGTTTCCGTTTTTCTCAAACAGCGACCCCTAGAGTCACTGTGGAGTTCTTGTATTTAACGTTACTGTCGTAAATACCACTCGTCGTTTTCTTTTCCTTGACTCTTCCGACCGCGCTTTCTTCGTTTTCTTCGTCGACTCTGCCATGATTCATTTCTGAAATGCATGCAAGTGTCTTCCATAGAGGCTGCTTCATGTGTTGTTGATGTATGTGACGTCGTGCCGTAAAGCAAGTTGTGATTCTCGCGAGATTTGGCGGGGCGCCACCTCTCAAACCTGCATTGCTGGTTTGCGTGCACCGCCCCTTGCTATCGGGATGATTCGCCCTACTACGAGCTCATTTACCATCAAAATGATTTTGAAGCTAATATATACAAATAGGTACAAATCTTGCATAGTGTGCCTTTAATACATATTCAATTCAAAGGTCAGAGATGAAGAAGGTAAAAAGTTCTTGTGATCTTTCTTATCTAAAAGCTGATGACTGTTGTGAAATACGACTTTGTCTACGCCAATGAATAGCAGACATAGCTGTCAATTATTTGCTTCTTCAAACTACCAATGCTAAAGATTTGAAATGCTGAATGATTACATTTAACTTTTGTCGAAGTAAAAAAAAATAAAAAGAACAGAAATTATTATAAAAGGTAAATTTATATGTACTAAAAATAGTTTTTTAAGTGTAATATAATATATATTATTAATATATGTTGCAAAAGCTTTATGTTTAAAAATATTTACTGTTTTTTTTTTCCTCAACAATAAAGAGTCCTGTAAAAAAGGATCAGCTTCATATAAAATATTAAGCAGCACATGTTTTCAACATTGATAATTTTGATAATTCAACATTGCTTTTTATGCACCAAATCAGCATATTAGAATTATTTCTGAAGGATCATGTGACACTGAAGACTGGAGTAATGATGCTGAAAATTCAGCTATGCCACCATAGGAATAAATTACATATTTAAAATGTATTAAAAACAAAACTGTTATTTTAATCTGCAAATGTATTTCACAATATTAGTTTTACTGTATTTTTGATCAAATAAGACACTTATTTCTAAAACATCCAAACATCTTTTGAACTGTAGTGTAATAAAAATTATCCTGACATCAGTTATACCTTTAAAGAAAATATCAAACATTGCATGTTGTATTAAATGGCATGGCAATATATAAAAAAGGCTTTTAAGAAACAATGTTATGTCTGGGTCTAGTGGTTCTCAAGCAAGTTGGAAGCAAGATTTTTGAAAGGGGGGTGTTCAGGTGTTCATGGGGCGCATTCACAAGTTTACACCAAAGATCTAGGCAAGACAAGATTAACCATGTAATTACTTGCAAAATAACTGACTACAACATTCTAAAATCTGCCAGTTTAATGCGACATGTTAGCTATGTATCGTTTCTTTTACAACGACTCTACTATTTTTCCAGTCATATACCAGCGCTCAAGCACTGACTAGAATCAGCATTCACATGCTCAAAAAGGAAGTTTTGCGTGACAACAATCAGGTGGTGGCTAGAATCCAGCGCTGACTAGATTCATGCAGAGGAATGGAAAGTTGACAAGCCATTAAAAAAGTACTGACTTAAGAAACACTTTTTTTCCACATTTTTTCAGTAAATCATGTTCCCATTCACTCCGGTGACGAATTTTAAAATTAATTAAACTAAATTATATTTATAAGGTAAAACTTTTACATTTTTAGGCATTAACTAATGCCAATGCCTTATGCCAAAATGTTTTCTTTGTTCTCCAAGTAATTTACTGGTCTGGCATTATTGTTAACTCGCAAGACTGTAAGGAGAAAATTACAATTTGATGGATAATTTAAATATAGTCTGTAATCACATTTTGGTTGTCACATCTCAGCACGAATGTGAACTGCTTGGATAGTTTCAAGATAGTTCAAAATAATTAATAAAACAATAATAATTTAATTGTTCATATGTGTTTATTCTTGTTAGAAGATTTTTTTTTTTACTGATTATGAGCACAAATTAATCATGACAAACCAAATTAATTGTAATTGTATTAATTATACCATTGATGAAAACAAGCTGATACCAAGGTATTTTAGGCCTACAATTTTTCATTAAAAATTCTGATTGTATTTTTTTTTTCCCGAAAGTAAGGTTAATGTAAGCAGCTTCTTGCAATACTCTCCTAAATGTTTAATAAAACCTAAGTGCAAATATTACCGCTTGAATGACCATATAGCCTACTACGGTCGTTTTTACTGTCCAATGACAGCCCATCTTATTTTCTTTGAGTGGCATGGGAGAGAGTCGGAAATTCATTTGTTGCTCCTACGAGTTTATAATAGCATATTTTAACAAGATTTTCAAATGGATAAAGAAAAAAAAAACTTCCAAAATGTTTATAAATGTTGGCTTTACTGTTATCTTATATGTCTATTTATTTTTAATAAAGGCCTACTATTTATTAATTTATTGTTCTATTTGATTTAACATTTTTACATTTAACATGAATAATCAAACATTTAAAGCTGTTGTTCGTAACTTTTTTGTTTTAAAAATTATCCAAAATATTTTTTTGAGCAAGTACATAACCAGCCAGTGTTCAAATCTATCTGGAGATTCACCCATTTTAATATGGAAACAAGGAGAAAGCGGAGCGGCCCTTAAAATAGTCCCAATATAAACACTTATTATAGGTGCACCTTAGTGATTCAGGATAGGACAAAAACACGGTTTGGAAAAACCGTACATTCATGATGTACTCGCTCATTTCATAAATGTTGAACATTTTAAATACAAAAAGTTACGGATTTAATAATAAATGGTGGGGGGGGGGGGGGGGGCGGTAAGGGACCTGGATAATGGATAGGGGGCGCTGCTCCAAAAAATGTTGAGTCTAAATCACTGATTTAAAAAATCAATTTAAAAAATTTAAACAATTTAAAAAATCACTGGTCTAAATGGTCTCATTATGGTGTAATTTTCACTCTTCTTTTTCTTTTCAATATTTTAATTTGTTTTAGGGTTTCAGTTTTGGGAAAGCTGGTGAGCTTCTGACCATGCGACTGAGGTTTAAAGCTTTCAATGCCATGATGAGACAGGTGAGATGATAATTGACATAGACAGTCATCCGAAGGTCAACCCCAAAGAACCTATTCATGAATGTCTGTTGATGGAGAGTAGAACAACACCTGTCTGTGTATTTTAGGACCTGAGCTGGTTTGATGACTCTAAGAACAGTGTGGGTTCGCTGACCACCAGGCTGGCAGCAGATACAGCTCAAGTGCAGGGCGTAAGTCTCAATCTATCTACAAAGAGAAACACATAGTCCAACATAGAACTTTGTGCCAATCTCCTAAATTTATACCCATGTTCAGTAACAAAGAAGTTCATAACTATTGGTGATATTCTCTGTTTACTTACTCTTTTACTGTATTTTTTGTGAAAATAAGCTCAATTTAATTTCCGTTTCGTGTGCTTTAGCAACATGACCACAATTGTACTTTTTTTATGGTGTACAAATTAAGTAAAATATTGGTCATTAAATAAAAAAAGTAATTGTATAATTGTTGAAATTTAAATGAAATGGTTTGTTTAATATTAATTCAAATTGTAAGAGGTACCCATTTAACACAGCAGCTCATCTCAAACGGCACCATGACTTTATTTCCCACAGGCAACTGGAGTGAGAATGGGAACACTGGCACAGAATGTGGCCAACCTGGGCACCTCCATTATCATCGCATTTGTGTATGGCTGGCAGTTGACCCTCCTCATTCTCTCCATTGTGCCAATCATGGCTGTGGCTGGAGCCATCCAGATGAAGTTACTGGCAGGACATGCTCTAAAAGACAAGAAAGAGCTTGAGCATGCTGGGAAGGTGAACATTTAATGCGTATACTTTAATGTGGCTCAACTTAAATCAACTGTCTTATTTCTCTATGTTGTCCACAATGTATTTTTCCCATTTAGATTGCAACAGAAGCCATTGAGAATATCCGCACTGTGGTTTCGTTGACCAGGGAAAGCAAGTTTGAGAGTCTGTATGAGGAGAACTTAGTTGTGCCCTACAAGTATGTTTAAATTGATTAATAGTTCTGTAAATATCTATTATATATCTGTTAGGATTCAAAATGAGCTTGTGAGATAATTGATGTTTGTCTGATTTTCCTAGAAACGCTAAGAAAAAAGCACATGTTTTCGGCCTGACGTTCTCTTTCTCTCAAGCGATGATCTATTTTGCCTATGCTGGCTGTTTCAAGTTCGGCTCTTGGCTCATTGAACAGAAGATGATGACCTTCGAGGGCGTCTTCCTGTAAGTGGCTCGATACATGACTGTTATTAGACCCACTCACAGCAGACTGAGGAATATGTGAGGAAAAGACCCCACAGTAGTATTAACATGATTCAGAGTAGTTTTACATGTCTGTCACAGGTAGTTCAAATGTGAGTGAGATCAGGTAGTAGAGACACATGGGCAATATGTCCACACTCCAGCTACAACACACTGAAGTACAGGTGTCTGGTGGGAGTGGACTGGAAGGTCCAGAGTCTACTGGTTTCTACAGTGTCAATTAATGATTATAGAAAGAAAAGTCCATAAAAAACTAACCAGATGTGCCATGAATGTAGTAGATGGTCAGCTAAGACAACATACGGATGAGGCTGGTGATCCATTACGTTTGCATATAGAAGATTCAAGAAGATTCATGTTATCTAAAAAGAGTGCTTTCAAACAGAGAGATAATTAAAACTTAGAATCTGAGGCTATGGGTAAACACTGCTATTTAATATTTAGCCAATAATTCAATTTAACTAATAAAGATGATGAAATGGGCTACACATATACATCATATATGCAATGTAATCTGTCTGATAATAACTGGAATAATGAGTTGGGAAAACATCAGTATTTTCACTCACTCAATACTGAAATTTGTATTTTTTTCTTTTAGTTTAGTAAGCTTTATTGTTGTCACAAGTCTTGCTGTGTGTATTGGTGCCTTATCATGCTGATACATGTTACCCCCTTTAAGGTACAATGTCTGAACCATTAGGTGCACATGGCCCTTCAGAAAGGTTCAGTAGTCCTTGGCAGTGACGTGCGCATCAAGCACAGTATACTATAGGAAATGCCATGATATTCCAGCTCAAACTATCACTGATCCACCCATGCTTCACTCTGGGCAGCAACTGTCCGGGCATTAAGCCGCTTTGGGGCTTCTCCACACCGTAACTCCTACAGTGTGGAGAAGACAGTGAAGGTGGACTCATCAGAGAACATATATGTCTCACACTGTCCACAGCCCAAAGGTTTGGCTATAGCAGCCCGACAATGAATATTGACTCTGTGCAGCTCCAGACTAACAGTTTTGGTGGAAACAGGAGAGTAATAGGTTCAAATTTAATCCTTCAGGGAGTTGGGCAGCTGTGGTTTTATGTTTTTTTGGATACAATCCTGGTTAGTACCTGGACATCCTTTTCAGACAGCTTCCTCTTGAGTCGACAGTTACTACCTTGGATACCGTAGCTCTCGATACACCACAAAGACTTGCTGTCCTGGTCACAGATGAGCCAGCGAGAGACACACAAACTATTTGTCCTCTTTTGAACTCTGATATGTCTCCCATTATGTTGTGTGGATTTCAGTATTTCTATACAGGCTCTGTATATATTTTATGTACAGACACACTAATTCAACTTTCACTCTCTGCTCTGAGTACATTACTGATGTAATGTAAAATCAGTAAAGTTTGGCCACCAGGCCGCACATATAGGCATGAAACCTCCAATACTATATTGGCCAGTGTTTCAGTTTCATTGTCCAAATCCTGGATGTTTTAGTCGTTTTGTTGTTGTTGTTGTTGTTGTTGTTGTTTTAAATACGTCTATACAGTTTTTATTTATTAGTTTTAGTTAATTTAGTACTTCAAGTTAAAACTAAAAGAAAATGTTGTCTTGGCAAATAGCTGAAGCAAAATATTTTTATATTTTATTTTATTTCAGTTAACGTTTATTTTGTTTCAAGTAGCGAAAAATGTTTTTTGTAATTGTTTTAGTTAACGATAATTACCATGGGTAATATATCTGTTTCTGTCTTACAGTGTGATCTCAGCTGTTGTGTATGGAGCAATGGCTGTTGGAGAGGCAAACTCATTCACTCCAAACTACGCCAAGGCCAAGATGTCTGCTTCTCATGTACTGATGCTCATCAACAGAGTCCCAGCCATTGACAACGCCTCAGAGAATGGAGACAAGCCGGTATTTCTTTCGTACATAAATATGAACACCAGGATATACAGTATTCCCAACAAGAGATAAAAAAATTTCAACTATAGTGAGTCTTACCTCTAGGGAAGATTTCAGAGTTACTAGAAGCCTGTTATGATTAACTGTCCCAGGCATAAGTCCTGGAAATTAATCATTTATCGGTTCTGCAGCTCCATCCTTATCTGATAAGCACTCAGACAGAGCTGGACTCTGCCCACCGTAAATATCCTGAGTCATGTCAAGACTTGTATATACACGTGTGCACTAATGTGGCTTTTTCCTGTGATTTCTGCAGGATAAATTTGAAGGGAATGTGGGTTTTGAAGATGTGCGTTTTAACTACCCGTCCCGGCCGGATGTACCAGTGCTACAGGGGCTCAGGCTCCGGGTGAAGAAGGGGCAAACTCTCGCCCTGGTGGGCAGCAGTGGCTGTGGCAAGAGCACTACCATCCAGCTACTGGAGAGATTTTATGACCCTCAGCAAGGCAAAGTGGTAGGTGAAAACACAGACGGACAAGTAGCTCAGAGGCCACATTTTATAGCCTCTTTTTTTTGCACATTTTATATAATGACATTTATTGATTTGTTAAGCTCTTTTCCCAGGTGCCTCAATTGACATGTAGCTTTACGGTCTCTAATCACTGATCCAGCTCAGCGAAATGTCACTCACGCACATACACTGTTATACAGTACACTCACACTAAATACACAAAAGTCAAAATCCTCTCTCAATTATTATCTCTCTCAAGGTCAATGATAAGGTAACTTATAACCATTACGACAGGCCAGAAAAAGGAAACCCAGACATGCACATCAAAGGATGGTTCTCTTTCACCTGCATACTTCAGGTCCTTATGACTGTCATATAACACAGACCTGTTTACATGCCATTAACAATGTTTCACGTGATTCAATCATAAGTGGACAGCGCTTAAAAGTGTAAACGGGTCCTAATTTTTTGTAATCCAATCGATCAAACCACATTCCAAGGTAGTCAAAAAGAAATGTGACCACATTGCATGCATTTTTATCATAAATGTGAACATAACTACATTTAAAAAAAAGATCAAATAAATATTATAGCAAAATAAATAGACCATTAAGTCAAAAAGCATGATAGATTGTAACAAATCCAATGATATCATCAAGTCTAAAAAAATCTCACTAGTGTTGAGATGTATTATAGCAGTAATAAATCATATTTATTTGCCCAAACTAATTACAGTTACCCTTTGTTAACAGATGCTGGATGAAAATGACACCAAGCAGCTGAACATCCACTGGCTGCGCTCTCAAATTGGCATTGTTTCCCAGGAGCCTGTGCTGTTTGACTGCAGCCTAGCAGAGAACATCGCATACGGAGACAACAACAGACAAGTCAGCCAGGAGGAGATCGAACAGGCCGCTAAGGCTGCTAACATACACTCCTTCATAGAGGGGCTGCCAGAGGTACAAAAAACACACAGAAGTCACTCTCATATACACTTCCCTTCAAACGTTTGGGGTTTGTAAGATTTTTTTTCTTTTAAAATAAATTAATATTTTTAAGTTTTGAACAATTAGCTGTCTCCATCCACCTATTTTGGAATATAAAAAACCGCATAAAACAAAAATCCACACATAAAACATTTTTTATCCTATAAGAAGACATACACATAAACTACAATGGAAATACATTTACCGAATAAATCCCTCTATGCAGATGTCAGATATCAGAACTCTCTAAATGTTATAATCTTATAACCAACAAACTAAGGAACATTTAAATGACTGTCTACAGTCATATAGACCTTATTGTGTTCATTTTGTATTTATTTGTTTTTGGTTGCAGAAATACCAGACGCAGGCAGGTGACAAGGGTACGCAGCTGTCAGGAGGGCAGAAGCAGCGTATTGCTATAGCGAGGGCCATCCTCCGCAACCCCAAACTCTTGCTGCTGGATGAAGCCACATCTGCTCTGGACACTGAGAGTGAGAAGGTATGATCACTGTTCATTCTTTTGAGTGTTATATATCGCTATGGTTTTAACCATAAATACCTATCATGAGTTTGAGAATTGAATGGACTTGGATCACCTGTTCATACAGATGGTCTTCAATACATTTAGTATACTATACTAGTATACATTTCCTGTATATGCAGGGAAATTGAGATTCACATCTGCTTGAAAATAGTGAAGATAATGTTCTTGCTTAATTCCCTTTGTGTCTCTCTCTGTCCTGTGAGTAGATAGTGCAGGATGCTCTGGATAAGGCGCGTGAGGGTCGCACATGCATCATTGTAGCCCACCGGCTGTCCACCATCCAGAACGCAGACCTTATAGCTGTGGTTCAAAATGGGGTTGTGGTGGAGTTGGGGACACATCAGCAGCTCCTCCACCAGCAGGGGGCGTACTACACCCTCGTCACCTCTCAGATGGGTCACTGATGGGCAAGAGCAGAGCAGCAGTGTACATGCAGCTACAGCCGGAAAGGCAGATTCCAGAAAACATTCCTTATAATCGCTCTCCTGTGGTTGTAGGCCTTTATTTGATTTGTTAGGTTCATCTAAGTGGCATTTCAATATACTACAGGAAGCCAGGAAAATAATAACGATGTGGTTTTGTATAACTGTCAGTGCCTTGTCATGTTGTACTTTTTGGTTTTAGGCCATAACATTTATCCAACTCAACACTTTCTTGTTGCTGATTTAATTGTATAAAAAAAAAAAAGAAAAAAAAAATTATTAACCCTACCAGGCACTACCATCCTCTCATTTACTGGTCACACACTGTATGCACAGTTTATGCAACAAACACTGTTGAGGGCAGAACATTTAAAACTTGATTGTTTTTACATAATGATGTACAGTAACTTATATATACAGTACAAAGCATACATCATGTATTTTTGAAAACAATGCCTTGATTTCTCATTAGTGAAGACAGCTGTTGTTCTTCATGTGATAAGATTACCAAAGAGTTTCTGTTATGAAGATTGACTGCCTTATATTTATCAGACTAACATTAGACTGTTTTATTTTGTCCTATTATGGCATTGTTTTCCAAGCGCATATGTAAAAAAATAAATAAATTTGTGAATAAAGTTTTCATTTTTCATTAACCTCATTATTTTATATTCTCCGTTGAGCTTAGACCGTAAAATATACTGTAAAATAGAGAAATAGACCATAGACTTTAATTCTGAATTTCAGTTTTTTTATTGCGCATTGATCGGATTTAATCGGTAAATGTGTTTCCATCGTAGTTTATGTCTTCTTATAGGATAAAAAAAAGTTCCAACGTTTTGATTACAAGGTCAAAAAAGTTTAAAATATGAAACATATGTATGGATGAATTGTTCACACAATAAGAACAAAACATGCTTTTAGAAACAGTTATAGTGAATAATCGTCATGCTAAGGTGTATAAATGTTTACAAACCTAAATCACATTCACCGCTGGTTTAATGCCATAGTGAAAGGATTCCATATGCCAAGCTAGATTTTGATCATTTAGGGTTTTATCATTTTTATTAGGGTTTTATTTTGTTAGGGTTTAACTTGTCTTTCCATAAAATTTTAATTCTTATCCAAGACACTGGTTTAAAGATTTGCTGCATACAAATATGAAGCAAAGTTCACAGCTGGAGTCAATGACCCGCCAGAAAACAATGTGCTTTCACACTGAGACTCTTAGGAAATGAGGACTAAAAGACTATCATTATTATTTACACAAAATAACTTTATGCATTAAACAAGCAATTAGAGAGCTGGAAACGGTAAAATATTTACAATCAATGCAGATATCAGAGGCGTCAGTCTCAAGAATTCAAGAACGGAAAACAGCCAGGCATGTTTAAGGCCATGAGTGATAAAGATAGTTTGGTCAACTAAAATTCATACACAAATACAGATTTTCACACCTTGTGAATACTTAATCAGTGGCAATGTCTGCAGTATCTCTGCATGTAATTAAGTAGGCAATGAGTGACAAGCCAACCTGTGTTCTTGGCAAACTTGAGGGCAATTCACATTCAGATTTACATGCATGCATGACAAAACTTGTAATTCAAAATAACAAGTGGAAAAGGTTTAGGTGGAAAGGAAAAAGCCTGTAATATCTGAACCAACTGAAATGATAACTTTCAGGAACATTTATTCAATGTTTCTTAATCAAATCTACAATTTTTAACAAACGGTAAGACATTTTTACATCAGCATGTATATCTTCAATATGAAAACATTAATTTATATCGAATTAGCCTTGAAGTTTGAAAAGCCACACGATAGTTAAGAAAATCTTAAAATTAAGAAATGTAAAGAGGAATTATATGTCTGCATTATATTTGTGCAGTTGCATTGATTGTGCACTAAAAATATAAAAATCAACCCGTATATCTATTGTGCATGTAAGAGGTGAATACGAGGTCAGGATCGAGTTCCAAACTTGAGGGCTGTTTATTGCCTGTGAGTCACTAGAGAATAAAGATCAGCTTAAAAATCAAACTGTGTTGGGTTAAAGCCTCTATATAGTGGACTTAAAGGGATAGTTCACCCAAAAATTTTAATTGTGTCATCAATTACTCTTCAATTTACCCTCAAGTTGTTCCAAACCTGTATGAGATTCCTTCATCTGTCACCAAACAGTTGACGGTAGCCATTTAAAAAAAAAAATCTATGGCTACATGTCAGCAATTTGATTAACAGCATTCTTCAATATATATATTTTTGTGTTCAAAAGATGAAAGGGAACAACTCGAGGGTGAGTAAATGATGACGGGATATTCATTTTTGGGTGACCTATCCCTTTAAGATGCATAAGCATCCTGTGACACTACAGTTTCACAGGTCGACAATTAACAGGAAGCAATACTGCTAATGTAGCATAAACGGTCAGTTAGAAATCATGCAGCACCTCAGAGCAGGGTTTCCTGATTTAAGTCATTCAGAGATGACTAACTGAAGGCACGTGAGAGTTTAAAGCACCGTACTAAAACTATTTAAGGTTATTAATGTCTAGTAACTTCTTGGAAGTATAAATTCTACAGTATAAATTCTGAATATGACCGAAAAAAGGAAGCATGTGAAAACCCTTTATATTTAGATTAGTCTAAAGGGAAAGTCATGCATGTGATTATCTTAGCCCTGCAGAGCTTTGCTTCCTATCCAGAGGCATAACTAAATAAAGTGAGGTTAGACTATACTTCCCAGAATGCTCTAATTTACAGTTGGGACAGAGTAGTGACGTGCATGATGTCATGGAAAGAGGTGCAGAGGTTCTGAAACAGGGTTTCAGCATCCGTCTCTGGATTAGACTTCCAAGCAGTGCAGGATGCAACAATTCTACAATAGGATGAGAAGCATAAGGAATTTAATTAAAACTATAATATGAAAAAAAAAAAAAAACAAACAAAAAAAAAACATTTATATAATATAAAAATAATAATACAATTTCTTGATAGAAATTATAATACATTAAATAATAAAAAATGACAATAACGGATATGAACCGACCTGTCATCACGGATGCGGTAGAAAAAGCCATAACCGTGGGGAACCATGGGTGCAACCGCTCCCAGTACAGTAGTATAGCCCACTAGACTAGTAGAAAGCACAAAACTCCCCCCTCCTCCACTGTAAAACAGAATTTTACATTATACTGCAATAGAAATAAATCAATACACTGAGAATGAACCATGTTGGGCCAGACCTTTTAGAATAGAGTGGATCTGAGTAGAGTTCAGGCACAGGAAGACCCTCCTCTTTAGCAATCAGGTACAAGCCCAGGAGGTGTCTGTCAAAGCCTGAAATGGGCAAAGGTCATTCAAACATTTGTCCCTGCCATATATTATCTATTACCCAATGTAAATATTATCACACTGGCACACACAAACCTTTTCCATCCTGTGCCTCTCCCATCAGTTTGTTGTGTTTGCTGAAGGCTGCATTTAAAGCTTGTCTTTTCTCTTCAGTCTGCATTAAAAAGACCACGAAAAAGCCATCAAAACAAACTGAAAGGATTTAAATGTCTAGAATTCAGGGGTTCCCACTAGGGGGCCTCAGCACACTTCCAAGGGATTGATTTAAAATAAGAGAAAACAAGTATTATAATAAGCTAAAAATGTGTTCACCCCCTCAACAAATACATTTTAAACAAGGACCAAGGTTTCCACAGTCTTGGAAAACCTGGATATACAAGGTATCCTAATTCATAAAAGTCAATAAAAAAATTCATAAAAATCATAAAAGTATGATTTCTAGACCTGAAAAAGACCTGTAAATTGATCAAATCTCAAAACGACATTGGAATTTTAAATAATATACATTTTTCTACTTAAGCAAAGTACTAAAATTTATGTAGGAAATTTTTTTTTGAGTACAAATATAAAAACAAAAATCCTTATCCAGTAAATCATGAGGTGAAACTTTATTTTGATGGTCCACTTCAAACATTCTACTAACTATACATAACTCTACTACGACATGTCAACTAACTCTCATTAGAGTATCAGTAGATTGTAGTTGACTGTTAGGTTAGGGTTCGTTTTTGTAGAACAAGTTGACGTATTTGCAAAGTCACTTATAGTCAGTAGAATGTCTGTTGGGGGACCATCAAAAAAAAGTGTTAGCAGATATTAAGCAAACAGTCTAATACTCTACAAATAGCTAATTGACATGTAGTTGCAAAGTTACTTATAGTTAGTAGAAAAGTGGACTATCGAAATAAAGTGTTACCCATCATGAATGACTGAGAGAGTTTTATTGGTTACTACTAATTTATTGGAGAAGAGTGGGATCCCTGAAGAAAATTCAGGTTTTAAAACTTCTGGAATTCTGAAACTTATTTTTTATATTAATTATTATTATGTTTTTAATCTATAAATTATATCCTAGTTTCTGTAAATGAAAAAAATATACCAAGGCAAATATACCAAAGGAAACCTATATACACAGTTAACCCCTACAATGAAATTTCTAATGTTATCCCAAACCTATATGACTTTCTTTCCTCTGTGAAACACAAAAGGAGAAATTTAGCAAAATGTCTGAGCTGCACATTTCCAAACAATTCAATTTAATGATGATGAGGGCTGTCAAGCTTTAAAAAAGACATCATATTTTTATTTATTTTTCACAAATATTTTTATGATACTTTTAAGGTAAGGAAAAAGATGGGTCATACAGGTTTGGAACAACATGAGGATGAGTAAACGATGGCCGAATTTTCATTTTGGGGCTGAACTAACTCTGTATTTCTTTCACACAGGGCACTCACAGTGGCTGTAGGGTTCAACATGGTTCTGCACCAGTGCTGGGCCTCCACAGTGCAGGGCCTCATGGTTTCTGTGCGGCCATGGAAGAAACGGCGTGTGGTGGCCGTCTCATAACAACTACCAGGCCTGAGAGTGACAGAGAGAAAGATGTCAAACTTAGCAAGGACTGGAACGTCTCGATTATTCGATCGCGTAGTAATCTAACACACTTACTTTCCGTGTAGCCTGTAATATGCTAACTGAAGAGCCAACTGTACAAATGTGTCAGGGTGAAGCTTCCTCTTCTTAATGGCTGCTTTTCCAAAGGAGGTAAAGGCGTAACTGACAACCTGCAGGTCTTTACACTGTTGATACAGACACAATCAGATGAGTGTTTCATGATGTTTACTAAAAACTATATTTTGTTTGCATCAATGCATTATGTGATTGTATAACAATGATTGGTTAATAGTGTGTAGACGTCAATGAGAGTAACGTGTGTGTGTGTGTTACTTACACTTTTGTTGTACTGTTCTTTAGCCAAGGCGATGTCTCTCCTCACCCGTTCATCCACGGTGAAAATGAGTTCCTCTGGCACAGGCATCTCACGCACAACCTCTGAACCCTGGGAGTCAATTGATGACTTCAACATGACAGTCGCTGAACATAAAATGATATACAAGAATATGCATAAAAGTGGTCCTACCTTCCATACTCCACCACAGGCCCTCAGTTTTTGATCTACGTAGTATCCATTAGACACCAAAACCATGGCATCATATGGTGCATGCTTTAAACAAACATAATGATGACAAAAATATGTGATTAGTATTCAAATTATGCATTTATATCATAGACATGTGATAAACATAGACATGGACAGCAATAATCCGATTACTGGTAACATTAAGGCTTTATTCCGACAAAAAAAATATTAGAAAAGTATGTATTTTCTGATAATATGAAACAAAATACACCACAGCAAGATTTAGGGTCAGCAAGATTTTTCAAATGATTTTGAAAGTCTCTTGTGCTCACCGAGACTGCCTTTATTTGATAAAAAACACAGTAATACAGTGAAATATTATTACAATTTAAAATAAAAGTTTAAAATGTAATTTATTCATGTGATGGCAAAGCTGATTTTTCAGCATCATTACTCCAGTCTTCAGTGTCACATGATCCTTCTGAAACCATTCTAATATGCTGATGGTGCTCAAGAAACATTTATTATTATTATTATTATATAATTAGCTGCTTTATATATCCGAGTCAGTATTCTTTGATCAAAAGAATAGCATTTATTTGAAATAGGTATTTTTGTAACAATGTAAAAGTCTTTACTGACACTTTTGCTCAATTTAATGCATCCTTGCTAAATAAAAGTATTAATTCCTCTCAAAAACAAATCTTACTGATCCAAAACTTTTGAACAATAGTGTATGTAAAAATATACATAAACTATAAAAATGCTGCCATAATCAATGATTGTATTTACATCACAGTTAGAAGCGAAGGTCCCATTAGAGAAGCAGATCAGATTGTAAGATTTATCACCCCAGCGGATCGTGGGGTCACCAGTTAATGCCAGCTGGGTCAACTATCATAAAAGAGAGAGAGAAATCATAATTCCATACCTGGAACAAATACAAAATCTGAGTGACATTTATGTATGTATTGTGCTCAACCTGTGTGTAGTTTTCAGGGGTGGCATAGGGCTTGGCATCATCTAGTGCCAGCACAAATAAAGAACTCTGAATGGTTTCTAGTATGGTCTTATTCACAGGATCAATGGAGATCAGATACTCCCGAGCCTGAAGAGAGACAGACGAGGGAAATAATGATAAGCCTGGAATATACTTGTAGATTTCAGCAGAGATTTAGAAACAGTTAATGGAACTCTGCTGAAGAATGTCAGGTGTAGTTCATTTGTCTACTGTACCTTTGCCCAGCGGGTCCTTTCCTCAGTGGTGAGAGCGCTCACTCCGTCCCCCTTAGGCTCTCCATCACAGCATTCTTTAATGTAAGTGAGCTGCCTACATGCGGAATAGCACACTACTTTACTATTTCAGCAGTTTATAGTATGCTTACTGTGTAAAATATGATGGGTGACCTACTATACTATCGTTCAAAGGTTTGGCTGATTTGGTGCTCAAGAAAAATTTCATATTATTATTGTAAGGCGGATGCCAGAAAGTCTACTCCTCGAGGAAACAAAGGACTCTCCTGAGAATTAACATTTGAACACTCTCTTGCATAAGTAGCAACACCATGCGAGACGCACCACACCCTTACAGTCTCCTCATCGCCCTCTGTTCCCCCTCTTCTCTCCCTCACCGAAAACTCACTCAAAGTCTATGCAACGTTACAATAGGCAAGTTTGTAAGTAACTATACATGTTTGGTATCATTTGAAATGCGACTGATACAAAGGTCTACCAAAAAGGCAATAAAGTTTTTAAGATTTTAGAGATATCTTGCTTACAGAGGAGGTTGGGTCTTTCATGCAAATGACTTTCTGTCCTCAAAAGGTGTAAACTCTGGAGATTTGATTATTGCAAATTCCCATTGTTAGCTGAAGTCTCAATCTGAAGAAGATTTCTGTCTTGGTCCGGTATTTAAGGAGATGTTTCAGGAGGCTCAGGGCGCGTTTTGTGGTAGAGCATCAGCCCGTAATGCTGAATGTCCTCAGAAACTCAGCCTCATGTATTTTTTCTAATGTCAGGTATGCATCTTTTACTCTTCATACCAGAGCATTTGATGTTTTGTATTGATTATATTTGAATGGATTATTTAATTGGCATGATACATTTACTTGAATAACAATAAATTGTTACATTTGAATTTATTTGGACTTACCCTGAAATTATTTTCTCAAGTAGATTAAGTGAAGGCTGATGTGTCCGCAAATCTCCGTCAGCTTAGTAATGGACTAAAGTCCAGTTTTGAGTGGAGCATAGGGCACAGCAACTCTGATTTTAGAGCTCTGGCTAATACTTGGCACTAGATTAAATGTACTTAGACTGTAAATGCTAAAAAGAGACAGCAAACTGCTGCTCGACCAACCTAAATAGGGTGAGACTTACCAATGTTTAATGTAATGATACTCTAGCTAAGTGTACATGGGAGACCATGGCATGACCAAATCAAAGCTGCTATCAGAGAAGTAATATTGATCGGTTAATATCTGTAGTAGTGGTCATGACCTCTGACTAGAGATAGTGTTGTTTTAATTCAAGTGTATACAGATCTATGGGGACTAAATAAAGTATCTTAGATAGAGTAAGCGTGAATGCGACCATCTAAGGTATTAGTCAACCACCTCTGTCTAGTGACCAAAACTGACGAGTTTGTGATTGTGAGACCTGCATTAAACAGTCGGCGCGAGGCTCTCTGTGCAACATAGATTCCTAATGAACTGGTAAAATATAAAGTAAAGAGTTAAATAGAATAATCAAATATCTATATAAAGTATCATATTAATGACTAATAACCAAATGGCATTCCAACCTAAATTCAAGGTCGCAATAAAATAGAGTCAGATAAAAGTAAATTGGAATTAAAATACTTAGCCACACTGAAAAGACAGAACGCGCAGGAAACCTTCACCCGCTTATAGGAAACTGTCATTGGACCGATTGGGGGGCAATCCATTTTTGTGCAAGGCAAGCCATGATACATATTTATAAGGATTCTTTTAAGAATAAAAAGTTCAAAAGAACAGCATTTATTTTAAATAGAAATCTTTTGTAACATAAATGTTATAAATGTTTTAATTTAATGCATCCTTGCTGAGTAACGGAATACCAATATTTGACAAAATTTGACAAACAGAGGCTACTGCATGATACTAGTTTTTAATATCATTATTTCATCAGACCGTCCAATGTTATATTGAAAATGCAAATTCGGTTGAAAATGCAAAATTCACCATTTTAATTTCCAAAATGTTAAATGAACAGAACTGGCAGAATTTAACATGTGGTCACATGACAATGACGTAGTGTACTACTATGTGAAACATTTATAGTAGAATACTGCCTATTGTTTTATTACCTAATTAAAATATCTAAAATGTTTGAAGACATATATTAAGACAGATTACACAGAAAAACAAGCCAATGAATCAATGACGACAAGGATGCTTGGCTCCATACCTCAACAGCTCTGGAGGGGTGAGGATACGGCCATCACAAAGAGCATCAAATGTGAACACCCTCCCACAACACATCACTATCAAGTGAGAAGGGCAGGGTCCTTCGCTCTCTGCAACACGCAGAGATCACACATGCAGCATCATGTAACATTCGGATGGACACATGTATGCACACAAACAAGCATGCATATGCCTGACCTGTTTTGAAGAAGTTAAGGATGGTGTCTTTAGTGATGCCAGGCACTTTGCAGGTGCAGAAGAGCATGCGGAACTGATCCATGTCAAAGGGTATCGTTCCTGCTTTATGAACAGCCAGCCTCTCTCTGATTAATATCAGCAAATGCAAACAAATATCCATATTACTTACATGACGCAGACAAAAACAAGCCATTCACAATCAGAAATATACAGAGATTAGACACTTGCGAAAATCAATTTCTACATCGGCTGTTTCTTTGTTTACATAAGTGATCACATACGTGCGGATAAGGTCCCAGTACTGGAGGATGAACCACAGATTTATGCTGGACCTCTCCAGCTGTGTGCCCTCACATAGAGGCCAGCAGTGCTCCAGGTAGGCTGTAGGTCCCCCAAAATTCACATTCAGCTGAGAGGGCATGCGTACCTCTAGATATGCTGTGTCCAGCCACCAGTCCTCGAGCTGAAGAAGAAAAAACACCAGGTTAAAATAAATCTATAAGCTACACACATGAAAATACACGTCATGAATTAGTTATGTAAGTGATTCATTAGTGTGGCTCAAACAGAGCAATACAAAAAATGCGTGTACCCAGTTGCGCCTGCTCTTGGCTCTCTGCAGAAGCTTGTGGTGCAGCTGTTGTCCGATACCCTCCTCAAAGCGTTTCACAATGGCTTCTGTGGCTCCAAACTCCTCCTCAGACGCAAAAGGTTTTACTGGAGAAATAATAATAATAATAATAATATCTAATTTAATTCTGCATTTTTCCCAGCTAGGTGAACATATGTATTTTATAAAGGAAATTACCAAAAAATAGTTTCAATATATTTTTTATTTTATTTATTATTTATGTTAATTAATTTAAAAAATGTATATTTAATGTTAATGTTTCATTTAATGAAACAATACTTTGAAATCTACAGTTTTATAATGGGAATCAATGTATTTTAGTTCTAAACAGGGCACTGTGTTTTCTCTGGTCACACATATGACCAACAATGAGTTGTTCATGTATAAGACAAAATACTCATAATAATACATCCTTTAAATAAGACATGTACACATTATGGTAGTTTATATACAAATTATATGTCATCTTTGCTTCCTTTTTAACAGAACTTTGACACAAACCAGTGTTATTTTAGTATAATTTATATACTATTATTTGAATTGTCTTTAAAGGTCCCGTTCTATGCCCCTTTTCACAAGATGTAAAATAAGTCTCTGATGTCCCCAGAGTGTTTATGTGAAGTTTGAGCTCAAAATACCCAACAGATCATTTTTTACAGCATGTTTAAATTGACATTTTTTGGGGCTCAGAAAAACGAGCCGTTTCAGTGTGTCCCCTTTAAATGCAAATGAGCTGCTGCTGGACGGCACAGGGGGCGGAGCTTCATGAGCTCGCGCTCAGTCTGTCAGGATGACAAATACGTTATAATAACCGTAATTAAAATACTAAACCATACCTGTTTCATCTCTATACAGCAATCTGACTCTGTAGGCATTATTGTCCGACTCGAAACTCTCAGTAACGGCGTTCATTTCGAGTCGGACAATAATGCCTACAGAGTCAGAGTGCTGTATAGAGATGAAACAGGTATGGTTTAGTATTTTAATTACGGTTATTATAACGTATTTGTCATCTGCTTGTAGGCTATGTATCCATTATTTATTAATAGCCTACAAGTCTGCTGTCTGAATGATGATCAAACATGTACTGATGAGTTTAATAAAGTTTATTGTACATCACACAAAAGATGAAGCGTCAGTTTTACTTCAGAAAATCACCGTAAGAGCTGAGTAAACACAGTAGGCTAAGTTATAAGAAGTGCGCAAGTAGCCAGTAGAGTTGAGGGAGCATTCCTGTGGGCGGAGGTTAGTCAAGAAACGGTTCTGGTGATGTCACTAATGCAGGATGTAGAGGGGTGTAGTCCAATCGAGCCGTTTTTTGTAGTCAACTTCTGTTAAATAAAATATCTGGCTTGGCATTGAACTTTGAGCTTTATAATTTTACAGATATTATTTATGCTCTAACAGCAACATTACACACTAACTAAAGTTTGAAACATGGAATCGCATGCAACGGGACCTTTAAATTTTGTTTTTAAGTTGTTTTAATACGGTTTAATGTTTATATACGTTTTTATATTTCTATATAGCTTTAATTTGTATTTCTAGTACTTTTCAAACTAGCTTTATTTAAATTAGCGAAAACAAAACTGAATAGTTTGCAACAACATTAACACAGACATCATAACTGAATTTAAACAGCTCTGGTCATGTCTCCATTTACTATAATATGTCAACATGTCATGAAATCAGAAGTATGAAGTACATTTGGTCATAAATGTTACCAGTGAAATGAAATAGTTTGATAACACTCCCATCCCCATGTAATTACATATACTATCCAGCAGATGAGAATGCAGGCGTTGAACGAGCTCTCACCTGCATGCAGGTATTTGTGGAGTGTGTCCTGTAGAGCGGGCACAGGTAGAGGAGGGAGGCTGCTCTGAAACTGAAATGTCCGCTCTGCAGTGGACTCGAACATCTGATTATCCATTATTACTGGACTGATTATTACAACTGCGAATCAAATCAGATCAATAGTCAGAAAGGCTCATTGGCAGGATGCCCAATCATATCATATTACAAACACGCTTCTGCAAAATCTGTTTGTTTACTCCCCCTAGAGACGTGCACTTGACGCAGTGACTTTTAATGCAGGATTTACTCTGGATTTACTGCAGTAATGCATGACTAAATCACCGAAATCACGTCATCAGGCATATAAGTTAAATAATTAAATCTTAAATACATATGTAGGTCATGATGAATACGCATAAGGAAAACGGAAACATTATCGAAGTGACTTACCTCAGTAAGTAAGTAATACTTTATTAATCCAGAAATGAATGTGAAGCTGCACGGGTAAAACGGTGAGTATTGATACTTTTCTGAAGAAGCTCGATGTGTTCATTCAACACTAGACCGAGAATCTGTTCCGTTACCTTTGCCCTAATTACTAGATGTGAAGTCAAAAACAATAACAATGAATCAACCAACATGGCCAACCGCCTGAGCATATTTCAAAATACAGGTTCTGCAGGAACGTGACGGCGAATGAATAATGACAGGTTGTGTACATATTTAGCCAAATAAGAATGTTTTCAGACGTTTTTGAAAATTTTCTACGATATAAATGCGTTAGAACTGCGAATAAACGCACATTAGTGCACATTAGTCATTCTTTCAAAAAAGTTTTTTCAAGCCATTTATTAATTCAAATCAAATATCACTAATTTGACCTAAAAAATAATCATTTTCATAATTAAATGAAAAATCAAAGCATTGATAAAATGCTTTGTTTTTAAAGTAAAATAGTTTTCTATTGTTCTTATAATCTCTGGACATTTTTGAATTTAGGCACCAACTTTAATATAAAAAAATGTTCGTCATATTTTTTTATGTACTTAAATGAAAAATAACAACTTAAATGATCTAGACAAAAATGTCATTTCACATCACTGATTGAGATACATAAATAAGGGATTGTATATGTAAAAACATTTTTTTAATTTTTTTATTTTACTTGAGAAAAAAAAAAAGACCGATGGATGGATCAGGTAATTCAAATGGCAGATACTTAAAGTATTGGTTTGTTGCAAACACTACTGTTCGATTCACTCAAAGAGTTTTCTGCCATTCCTGCTTATTTTCCGACTTAGCAACACTTTACAAAAGGCCTGGCCTTGCATTCGGCATGCATTCGATCCAAATGGGGTTTTGTGATGTCTGTGCTTCAGTGAGCACTGAGAAGACAAAGAAGGTTTTTGTGTAAGGGCACAACTACTGGTCCTCGAGCCTGAGTTACTCAGCTAAATACTAATGAAGCAATGAAAAGATTTTGTAAGGATATTGAAAATAAAGAGGACAACATTACCATGATATTTGACAGCTTTATTCAATGACTATTTTGTACAGATGACTCAAGATTATATGCCTACATCTTTAGGTCACTCTAATTGGCAATGAGATATTATCAGGTGGTATCACTATTTTACCAGGTTATCTGTTAATCTATATTACACAAGAAAAACAGATTAAATAAAAAACAAACTGGCTTATTATTTCAATTTTGCAGCTTTTTAATAGTTACACTTTTATATCAAGGTAAAAATAAGGAGATGATTTTCTCCATCACATTCCATACTTTTCAATTACTTTCTTGGCCACAGAAATATAAGCATTCATGGCATCTTCTTCAGACATTCCTGTTGGAGAAAAGAGTGATGAATATGAATCACGTCGTCATCAGAAACATTTGAAAGGTCTCAGATATAACCTTAGCTGAGTAAAAATCTGAATACAATTTACATTTACAAACAAGTGGAGTGTATGTGATTACTGAGCAAACTGTGCAAAGTATGACATTCTGTCTATTGCAAAATAACCTTAAAGGGATAGTTCACCCAAAAATGAAAATTAGCCCATGATTTACTCACCCTCAAGTCATCCTAGGTGTAAATGGCATTCTTCTTTCAGACGAATACAATCGGAGTTATATAAAAAATGGAAGAATGGAAAATGGAAGCTAGGAACGTGTTAAATATGAATATTTTTCTTACACAAACTCATCTCTTCACTTCAGAAGGCCTTTATTAACCCCCAGGAGCCGTGTGGAGCACTTTTATCATGAATGGATGCACTCTGATGGACTTCAAAACAGAAACGGCCATTCACTGCCATAATAAAGCTTGGAAGAGCCAGGACATTTTTTAATATAACTCCGATTGTATTCGTCTGAAAGAAGAATGTCATATACATCTAGGATGACTTAAAGGGATAGTTCACCCAAAAATGAAAATTCTGTCATCATTTACTCTCACCCAAGTTGTTCCAAACCTGTATGACTTTCTTTCTTCTGCTGAACACAAAAGAAGATATTTTGAAGAAAGTCGGTAACCAAACGACTGATGGACCCCATTGACTTCCATAGTAGAAAAAAAAAATACTATGGATGTCAATGGGGACCAGCAACTGTTTAATTACCAACCTTCTTTAAAATATCTTCTTTTGTGTTCAGCAGAAGAAAGGAAATCATACAGGTGTGGAACAACTTGAGGGAGAGTAAATGATGACAGAATTGTCATTTTTAGGTGAACTATCCAAATAATGAAAATGTTGACTGGAAAAAAAGCAGGATCTATATTACTTACCTTTCCTTAAATTCCATGCATCCCATTTGGCTTTCGCTGTTAGTTCGATAAATCCAGGTCTATCTGCACAACACAGATCATACACATTTGCAATTATTAGATATAACTGTCAAGCTCAGAAGTATAGTTAAATTTTTTTTTTTTAAACTACATATTTGTACAACAATTGCCATACCAAAATTAATGTCCCCAAAGCTAGCTTGCTTGTAGAGGCCGTACAAATCTCCCAGCTCCTTGTCTGTAGGTCTGGTCTTCACTCTCTTTATATCCTCTGCATATTGCTCAAATTCATCCTATAGCCACAGACATCATGACTTAATTATTTTCCCTGCAATCCTATAATTATATAACCAAGCTCTAATGTGCATCTGCTTACACCTGAAAAAAAGCGTCACATAGTCTGACTCATTATGGCCCTTGAGCAATATCTTAGTCCCAACGCATCATGCATTATTCCCAGACTGTAGCTATGCAGCCTATTGTTTAGGATCAAAACGAACTAACAGTTGTGCTTTCCAACATGAATGATCTTTGGGCCCATATAAACATACAGGCTATCGGTTGCCACTTGGAATATGATCTATCAATTACAAGACTTTCAAATGGAAAAATAATTGTTTGTGAATAGTCTATGGCTTCATCGCGCAACTTTTTAATACATCAAGAACGACGTAATACATTACCAACATCAATACGCTGCAGATGACAACACGAGGAAAATAACATTAGCTTTTGTGTATACAGCATTATAGCAATACACAGTGTTTCTTTAACTTTATTATACCAGGTGCTGACTTAAATGAATATCCAACGTGCTTGAATTCACGCGCTTTACATAGCAACAAACGCATGGAACGTGAAATGAAATGAAAACAGTGCAGTTAAATACCTTCAAAGTCATTTTCTTAGGCGAGTATCGTGCGACTGGGCGCGTCAGCTAGTACAGAATCTGAAGATGAATAGTTCACGATGACAGTGACACGGCGCGGATCTCCAGTGCGCTGGAGTGAAGCTGAGCGCTGATTGGCTGATGAAACATCCGATGGCAAGTGGTTCTTACTGCAGAGCCAAATGACGTCCAGCTCCACCTCTCTGCACGTCATGGGTTGAGCTCGACCCAGTCCAGCTCCACCTCTGTGGATCTAATGGGTGGAGTTCTTGGGAGGGTTCGGGTGTGTTTGTTTATTCTAGATCCACTCATTACACCCAAATTACATTCATAGAGGGGGAGCCAGACTTCACACTCCACCCATGGCTCTGCAGCAAGCGGCCTCTCTCCGAGAGTGAAACCCAATGTTTATTCCAGTTTACTCAGTTTCTCTAGTGAAACCATTATGGAAAAATGATTAATTGACCACCACCCTGATAGAACACGTACATCTAGGAGACATCTATTTGATGTGTGTGTTTTTATCTGGAAGATGTATTTTTTCGAGTGTTTGCTCATCTGCAATACGTCTCTAAGACATATACAGTCAGATGTTAAATGGACATTTCAAATAATGAAAACTTACCTGATGTTTATCAGATGTTTGTACACAGCATGATGCTTTTCAGATGATCTGCTCTTTAACAGACATCTTAGAGACTGGCAGGTCACCGTTTGCAGGTTCAGTATACTTTAGATTTAAAAAAAGTATTTTAAGTGTCTTAACCATTTTAATCACAAATCAATGGTCAGGAAATTAGCAAGAATTTCACAAATACTGTAGATAAAGTAGCTTAGCATGGAATAGCCTTCCCCGACTTGCAGACAGGTTTACAGGAAGAAGTAAGTGTTGTTCCACTCAGTGTTAATGGTTTCAAACATGAGTAGTTGAAAAATGTCTCCCAGTTTAATGTGAGACCAAATATTCACTAAAGGGTTTAAATCTGGACTCTGACGAGAGACCACGCCTGCCTGATGATCCAGATGGACTTGTTCTTAAGACACTTCCTGGTTGTCTTTGAAGTTTGGGCGGGAGCATTGTCTTGTTAAAAAACCGGATCATTCCTTACATAGTTTCTATTCTATTGTTTAGCAGAGTAAATTCTATGAAAAATTGTTTAAATAGTATTCCCTTAAATTTGTTTCTAATCAGATTACATTAAAATGACATAATCATTTTTTTTAATGACATAATTGGCCAACCGGTTACAATAGTTCTGTTTATATTATTAATATCAATAATTAATAAATAACTATTTAACGTAGGCCTATTTATTGTGTTTCATAATATAAAATATATATGACCTGAGAAGTTGTATTAGTAAATTGTAGTACATGAAAAAAAAAAGCCTGCTGACTGTGATATCTAACCGGTTTATGACTGAACACCTCTGTCCCTGCAGAGAATCCGTCGCTAGATGGCAGTGTGACCGTTGAACTATTTATTGTGTGACACCACAGAAAAAGATCTTTAAAAACAACATGTCTGCGCGCAGAGAAATGTGCACACGTTGTGGAAGTGAACCCCCTTTTTAACCCGTGAAATATTTATTTCAGGCTGTTTTATTAGGTTTGTATAACATGATAATTATATATATTGGTCCATATGAAATACTATATAAAAAGAGTTGCGCTGCTGTAATTTTGCAGGCCTCTGAGTTTTATGATTATTGATGCTGAATTTTGCTTAAAAGCTCAGGTTTGCAGAAAGAATGTCTACCCCAGCGAAAGGGGCAATGAAGAAAGAAAAAAAGAAGCCCATTCCAGTGAAAACATCTCTGATGAGCCCATACAGACCAAGCTGGAGACCACTTGGAGAAAAGAGAGACAAGAATTTCATCCTGAACACGCTGAAAGACAAAATATCCGCTATTGGGCTTCAGAAACAACGTGTCAAGAGGTTTCGCGAGTGGGGAAGCAGAAGGAGGACAAGGAAAAAGGCATCAAATCCCACGGAGGATCCAAAACTAGCTCCTGAACCCGCAGAGAATGTCCAAACCCTCTCTAAGCCCACCGAACCGTGCTGGACCAACCCGGCCGTGAGGAAACAGCTGGCCATTGGCATCAACGAGGTCACCAAGGGTTTGGAGAGGAATGAGCTGAGTTTGGTGCTCGTGTGTGATTCGGTCAGGCCAGCACACATGACGTGGCATTTAATCCCGCTGAGTAATACGAGGTCGGTGCCCGCCTGTCAGGTGCCCGGTCTGAGCGACAGTCTCTCGGGGATGCTGGGTCTCAAGTGCGTTCTGGCGCTGGGATTCAAACGCGGTGCCGAGGCGTTCGAGGATGTGGTCCGCGCGATCACGCCCGTGGTTCCGCCGTTCAACGTAGATTGGATTCCAACGGAATCAACACCGAAAGCCGAAGAAAGGCAGACTGATACAGAAAAGGGACTGAAGAGGAAATTAGAAGATATATCGGATGAAGCCAGTGACCCCTCTCCTTTAATCCTCCAGCCTCTGAAAGTGAGGAAAACCATCCCGAATCCCACAAAAATTAGAAAACCGAAAAAGAAAGGAAAGCAAAAGTTCTCATCAAGTGTTTAGCATGATTACTATTTAGGTTGTTTGGACACATTTAAGTGTTTAGTTATTTACAAAAGTGATGGTTATGGAGAGGGAAAAGATCCAAGTGGATTGTTTTTGGATGCTTTTATTCAGTCAAATATCCATGCTGGTATACCTTGATGTATATTTTTGACAATTAATTATTTGGGTGGACTGTCATGTTTGACATGGTGCTGGTACGTATTCCCATTAGTTCCAACCTGCAATGGAGTTCAATAAAAATACTGTCTTCAGAAAGAGAAAGCCGATCATTTAAAACTACACAATTTGACATTTAAAAAAACAACCTCTCTGAAACAAGGCAAGTACTTTGGGTGCTCTCGCCTTAACCCATAAGTTTTAAACCATACAGATTGGGGGGGGAAAAAAAGTTTCATGCTCATTTCATACAGCAAGCCTTAGAAAAAAACATACACAAAAGTGCCCTGAATGTTATTGAATGAAACCACTGGTTAAAATGTGGGACTTTGAAAGAAGTACCTTTCTTTTTAAGCATGTCTGAACGTGCGCTTATTTAAAAGCATATTGTAGATTCAGATACATTAAAGCAAACCATGACATGATAAGCTGTAGTAACACAAAAGAACTCCTGCTATATAATAATGTTGTTCACATTTCATTACGTCCCACCAGTGATTGTAACTGAACAGCGAGCAAAAACTCCTTGTGCTTAAGTATAGCAAAATTCCCAGGGCCTGATCGCAAATGCACCACTTGAATGAGGCTATGGTTTCACTGCAAAGAATACTGACCGCATTAAAAAAAAATCAACAATAAAATGGAACATGTAGCTTAAATACAATCCTAAATATCAGAATTGTTTTACTAAAATTATAATTTAAAAACACTTAGATGGTAAAGAACAGAAACAGGTGGGAAAAGCTACTAAAGATTTGACAATCATGTCTTCATAAAACAAAATGTAATTAAATTCACATTGAAAATTCTAAATGTTTCTTTTGGACACAAAACCTAAATAAAAAAATGCACCTCAGAGCAAACTGGCCGTTTTAGAAACAAATTAATGTTGTGCTTTGAAATGCAATACATTCCTCCACATGTGTAACCATTTACGCTCCCCCCTCCCACACACAGCAGGAACATATACGAACGGTATATGACTTCAAAGGCAGCTCCATAGAAAACTTTGGATTTCGACCCCCGTTCCTGTTCCGTTGTAAACCTCACAACACATAATAAATATCTGGCATTAAATGTACAGCTTGCTAATTCACACAAATGTATCAACACTCCTTCATAATACAGAACAAAAAGACAAAAACCATGGGATTAAACATGTTCTGCGAGAGGATACAGATTGTATGTTAAGGAAAATAAATGAACACTACATGTATGTGTGTGTGTGTGTGTGTGTGTGTGTGTGTGTGTGTGTGTGTATACAGCTTGCGGATGTGTTTGACCTTGATAAATGTTTCTCACATTCTCAGAAAGAGAGTCAAAGACAAAGAGAAAGGAGGGGAGACCCCTCAATAACTGGAACAAGACCTAAGAGAGCTGCACAACATAACTCATTCACTTTGAATGGATGTCAGTTTTTCCTCTTTATATAGACTACATCCAAGTCTGAGAATTCGAGATGGACCTCTGAATCAGTCGGCATCCAATGCGAAGCAGCCGGTTACTGTAAAACAAGGCCAACCTGGGGAGGATGGAGAAGTCAATTAAAACACACTCCAATAATGTTTCTGACAACTAATTACCATCATGTATTCTAAACATTTATATGACTATTTTAATCTCAGTAAAATGCTGATGGAGCACTAAATCACTGAAATATTTTTTTTTTAATCTACAAGGTAGTTTCTGTGTATATTATAATTATATGTATATATAGTTTTATTTAGTGGGAGAAAGAGTTAAGAGGCATCAAAGCTGGGATTTAAATGGTTCATGATCTTTTGACATATAAGAGGTCTCTCTACTTTATTAAAACATGCTGCAAATTTCTTAGCTTAAAACGTCCTCATTATAAACAAAGCATTTGAAGCTCCAAAAACGGCTTGTTTTGATATTGCAGGATCTGGACGTCACATGGGGAAATAAATTTGCATACAAACTGCCTCCAGAGCAAGACACTGACGAATAGTTATACATCATCGCACCATTGGTATTAAATCATTTAGCGGCTGACACTTCCCTACACTTGATGTGAGCACTGCGTCATTTCAAAAGCAAACAGAACCTACTATAATCACTGATGCTGTCTACACTGGATACAATATACAGATGCGCGTTCAGTTTCTGACATAGAAATCCACATGCTTGAGTCGGTCGACAACAAGACAAATGGAAGAGTTAAAGAACGCTCGCTTTGATGCATCCAGTTTAAACAGCTCGTTTGCGTCTCTGTACAGATTTGAGAAGGATCCCAGCGTTGGAAACAAGTGGATAGTTTATTTAAATGGCGCCCTGGATCGCGTCGGAGGATTATAGGTTTGTTCGAAGTATTTTGTTTTGCAAGGCACAGTGTAATGGAGAGTTCACAAAGAAACTTTTGTTGAAAGATGAAGCAGCCAACTGTATTGGATCTGACAGCAGCTGCAACACAAACCGCAAGTAAATGATTTCATAATATTTTGTCTGTAAATTACAGTTTTATATAGATAATGTTTTCAAAACTTTTACTCACATGCAATAGCGAGTGGACTGTTTCCTATGCAATGGCGTTAGCCAATCATAACAGTGGCCATTTACTGGCAAGGCTTAAAGGAGTCGTCCCTTAAAAACGGATCATTTCAGACAGAGGGCCAGAACGAAGGTTAAAAATAATTTTCCCGCATTTTTTTAAATTAATTTATCAAATTTAATTTATTAATTTATACAAATTAATATTATTACAAGAAAACCTCAAGGAACATTAAAAAAAAACAACAACAACAAAGCTATGACCCCTTTAAAATATAATAACAAAACAAAAAAAACTATTTATATCAATCTTACTTTCTCTGGGTCCATGGGAGGGCATTTCCAGTTGTACAGGTAATACTGCAGGTTACCATCTCCAATCCCAAACTTGAGCTTTTCCAAGAAAGTCTTATTGTCCATTAGATCCAGCGCATTAAAAACATCAAAACCTTTCTGTCACCCCGAAACATCCCGGAAAACAAAGGGAAAAAGAAATAGAATATATGAAGACACAATTTAACGACAAATCATTAGTAATCATCCATTAAGAACACAATCAAATAACTGTGTTCTGATGTTTTGCCGTGTTGTGATCATACCAGTTTGGCTAGGATAAGAGCATCATTCATCAGGTCTATGAGCGGCGTCTCTGTATGGACATTGTAAAAGGAATAAGCGGCCTTCAGGCTTTTGTGCAGTGGATGATGCATCACTGTAGATGGCAGGGTGTAGAAACTGATGAAGTCTGTTAGCATCCCATCAGAACCCTTTGAAGGAAGCAGAGTTAGTACAAGAATATGAAGTTAAAGCAGAGTACTAAATTGTGAACAGCACGTAGAGATGAATGTTCCAGCTGGTACCTCGACTACATAAGTGTCAATGATGTTCTCCTGCGGTAGGAACCAGTGCTTCACCTCCTCTTCCCCCATGACAGGACCCAAGTTGAACCGGCTCATGTATTTCTGCAGCAATGCTGTCACCTGCTTCAAATCCCCCTCTCCCATCGACCTCAAACCAGGGGTACGAGTGCTCTAAAAAAAATACAGAACGAAATCAGAGAATAACATTTAGAGGGGAAAAAAAAAAGCATATGGGTTGGGAACAATTTTCATTTCTAGATGCACTTTCCATTAGTGTTCTTCTCGAATAAGGGCCAGGATTTTTATTTTGAAATGACAAAAATGTTTACATCAGGTAATCTGTAGAGCTTCATTGTCCGTTGTAGTGTCATGTTTCTGCTGAGGTGGGAAAACTTAACCTCCACAAGCTTCCTGGGGTTTAGAGAGCGATGCCAGTATCTGTAACGATACAGATATAAACAGGTTCAATCTCACAGAAGTGCTTCTAATAACATAAATGGATTATTTAGTGTTGTAGCAATCCAGCTGGATTTGGTACCTGCATGTAGAAACAGGTTTGGGCAGAACAACACCAGCAGTGTACACAGCTTGGAAAATTCCCTCTAAATTGACCCGCCGCGTGATCTCTCGGATTAGTACAGGAGCGACACGCTTTGAGCGCAATTTTTTATGCACACACAGGAAGTTAATCTCCACCATCCTCTTCAACCTTTGGATGCAAAGAGAATTAGTGCTCTAGTGAGGTTTGGAACAATGAACAACTCTCAGAATTTACAAACAGAAATGGTTCAAAAGTTGGCATTGATGTCATGTGGTAACATACTCACGTGTCATAGATGTGGATGTCTGCAGGAATGGCACTGATGAACCCAACCAGCTTCTTATTGGATGAGACCCTGACACCACAGTGCCACTGGGGCAGCCAACCCGGCGGACGTAACGCCCTTACAATGAAAGAGATCAACATTACACTTGCAGCAAAGCATTACATTAAAGGCATCATCTCAGATGGGCAGAATATAATGCAAACCATCAAACAAGCACTTACCATTTCAGAAAGTTAGGAGAATAGTCAAATCTAAACATGTTGTCATCATCCTCAACATAATTTTCATTCAGCAAAGTGTATAATTCCTTCAGCTACAAGGCAGAAAAGAGAAATTATCATGATGTTGTATGCATAGGACTATTTTATATCTCAATGAATAGCAAAAGCACAGTATAAACAGTAAACACTTTATACACTGACATTCAGTCAGTCATTTCACACATGCACGTACCACTTCAGCATTGCTAAGGTCCAGTGTGTCCCACATAAAGCCCTGTGGGAGGGAATATGGCTCTTGTCTGATATTTTCTTTATCTGGCTCAATTGGTCCATGAGAAGTCACCACCTCATCTGCAAAAAACAGAGGGAGCTCTTTAAGGCTGTGTTTACACTGCAAGTCTTAATGCACAGATCTGATCTTTTGACCATATCCCACCGGTTTACATTCACTTTAGACCTGACTGGTATCCGATATCTGAGTTTACATTAATCCCCGCCCAAAATGATTCTGTTGGTGATCGCTTTACTATGCAACATGGTTGACCCTCGATTTTTCAATGGCCATACTAAAATTATTTTTTAATTCAGATTTTAAATAATTAAATTTGATAGTTCAGGCCAATTTTATAATTCAGGCCATGATTATTTTCCAGACTGGATAAGTTAAAAGCTGTCATGGATGTTTGTAGTGCGAAATCTGACTGAATGGATATAGACAAGAAAATAAGGGTAATTTTGTTATTTTAGTAGTGCTGTACGATTTTTTTTATTTATTTGAATAAATTCAAAGCTGTGAGTTTTAGTGTGAGCGCATGCTGCGTCCTAATACGGCATTAAAAAGCCATCTTTGTGGCCCAGTGTGTTGCCCCCGCCTTGTGGTGGCTTGGAATTCCAAGGGGAAACGGATATGTGTGTTTAGATGTAGGTCAGATGTCCAGATATCGCATATGTACCGGATTTTTGTGTTTACACGTGTGCAAAAAATGCCAATCTGTTTCAGAAAAAATCTGACTTTTGTGCCAGTGTAAAAGTCTTTCAGTGTTGTTTATCCATGTAGATATAATACATGACAAAGCAGGGATTCCCAAATTTTTTGTCAGCCATACCCTTTGACCTAAAATATTTTCTTGAAGTACCCCCTGAGATTTTTAAGTTAATATTTCAATAACACATTCACAAGTTTATGGTTCTGTGAAGTTGGTTAATGGTCACATGACATGCAGGTAAACAAATAAATCATTTCATCTTTTATTAGTAAGTTTTTCGTTTGATTATTTTTATTTTAAATTAATCATTAAACCAGGGGTTAACCCCCCCCCCCTCCCTTCCTTTGGGAAACTCATGTAAAGGACAATGAACAATCAACTGTTTATCATCACAAAATATATCCCTCCAGGATGATCATTAATGTATCAACCTGTTAGTGTTGACCATCTGACTGTACATTATCAAGCTTTTTACACAACCACCTAAATAAGCAAATATTAATTCAATATATTACAAAACATTTCTATTTCAAATAAATGAATAAACTCTCTATTCACAAAAAAATTCTGAAAAAATATATCACCGTTTCTACAAAAACTCTACGCAACAAAAACTGTTTTCAACACTGATAATAAAACAGTAGAAAATCAGCATATTATAATGATTTTTGAAAGAGCATGTAACAATGAAGGCTGGAGTAATGATGCTAAAAATTCAGCTTTGCATCACAGGAAAAAATTACATTTTACAATATATTCAAATAGAAAACAGTTATTTTAAATTGTAATATTTCACAATACAACCTGTATTTTTGATCAAATAAAATCAGCCTTGTTAAGCATAAGAGACTTATTTAAAAAAAAAAGAAGAAAGAACTTATCAACCGCAAACTTTTGAATGATTGTGTAACTAGACATCTTGTGCTTGTGCTTTCATTCGTGATGCTGAGGTTCAAGTTGATTTGTTTGTTGAATACAACACTGTTTAAGGCTTAACGTAAGATTCTGTTCTGTTTTGAGTTTGCCAAGTTGCTTACATTTGCAATGTTGCAATCAAACACGTGCAAAGGTGACGTATGACTCACTGAGTTTGGGCACGGGTTGAGTGTCCCAGAACTGGTACTTGTGCTTTGTGGCCTCGTCTATGTTTTTGGCTGGACCTTGACATGTGGACAGGAGCTCCATAGCTCTCTGAATGTCCTGCAGTTTCTGCATGGGAATGGCAGGGTTCTGTGACAGGAACAGAGTGAAATCAGCTTTTTATTTTTTAATAAAACAACCCTTTGACATTACAAAGTCAGTACACTATACAAAGCAGAAACCTTGATCTCCTGAGAATCAGAGGCAGAGTCAGACTTGGTTCCTCCTGAGCTTGGCTTCTCCTTCTTTCTCTTCTGTTTCTTCTTTTTTTTCTTTGCACCAAGATCACCCCCAGGACTCCTTAACAAAATAACACCTTTCAAATGCCAGATATACCTTACTAAAAATGCATACAACCGTTTCTAAGATTTAAAGAAGATGACAGGTGAAAGTGTCATGTGTGCTATAACAATAGCCTGGAGGGTGAGTGTCAGAAAAAAAAAAAAAAAAAACTAAACTAAACACAAGTGTCAGTATGTTCATGAAAGCATGTCAAACTTTATGGGGATTCCTGAAAGATGTTAGTCTGCCTGACAACAACAGACCCGTTATCATCACCCTCGGTCCTTGAGCTGACAAAGATGCTCGACTGCAATGCTGCTGCTCAGCTCATAAAGAGGATCAAGCGTGTTCGTATTGTTCAGAGATGAAGACACACTAATGAAACCAGGCGCATGATTTCCACTGCCATTGTGTAAATATGAACAACAGTGGCGACTTAAAAACCACACAGACTAACAAATGTGTTCAGAAATATAGTGAAGAAGATACTGGAGGACTTGTCTGACATTAATATCTAGCTAGCTAGAGCTAACTACTTTGATTCAAACGCTGCATAAAGTAAATATCGAGATTTATCTATGCTATTTTAAATGTGTATATATAGCGCTATATATCCATTACACAACTAACGAGCTATTATGTTAGCAGACTGGTTTGAAATACAGTAATTCTCCTCCTGGATACCTGGCTGCTAAGCTAGCCGTTTGTTTACATCTCTGGAGCAGTTAAACGGTAATGGCTTGCCGAGGCTAATCCTCGCGGCTCTCCAGCGCGTGCTCACCCCTGCATGTGCTCATTTTCCTCCTCGTTGTCTCCGTCGATGCCGCAGGTGTCCTGGTCGTCCAGCTCCAGGCTCTGCTGGCTGGCCGCGGACTCGCTGTCCTCCGCCATCATGGATGAATCTGCTGCAAATCCTCACGACAGAACTACTTAATAAAAACCACGGAAAACAGCACCGTCTACCGATTACTGCCACTAACAGCTCGTGAGAGTGGAAATGGAGACGAGGATAGGCTAATGTGAAAATATGCATTTTAAAATGCACGGTTTAGGGTCCATTAATTGTATAAAAAAATCATATTCATTTCATTAATCATATTAATTATTAATGATTTTTTTATGAATACTGCTTGGACTAAAGGAAGTTAAAGAAGAACGTGACAAGTGAATTATAGTGCAATGCCTCTGAATTAAAACGTGAATGTCATCATTATTATTGCGAAATTGTATATTATATTATAATTTGATAGGCTGATAATATTGGTTATCCTAACCCAAAATCAGCTTTATGTGACAATATATATATATATATATATATACATACATACATACATACATACTCACTCACAGTAAGCTACATTTCAAAAGTTTGGAAACTTCAAAATTGTTTAATGTTTTTGAAAGAAAACTCTTATGCTCACCAACTGCATTTATTTAATAAGAAATACAGTAAAAACAGAATATTGTGAAATATTATTACATTTTAAAATAATTGTGTAATATTTTAATAAATTAAATGTAATTTATACCTGTGATGGAAAAGCTGAATTTTCAGAATTATTACTCCAGTCTTCAGTGTCACATGATCCTTCAGAAATCATGATATGAAGATTTGCTGCTCAAGAAACATTTCGTCTTATGATCAATGTTGAAAACGTTGCTGATTAACATTTTTGTGATACCATACAAACATTTGTGCTAAGATAAAAATGTATAGAAATGTATAATGTTGTGAGGGAAATGTATGTTACAAAAGATTTCCATTTAAATAGTGCTTTAATAAATTAAATTTGAGCAAATAAATGCTGTTCATTGAACGTTCTATTCATGAAAGAATCCTGCAAAAAAGTATCACCATTTCTACAAATAGCAGCAAATCAGCCTATTAGACTTCTTTCTAAAGGATCATGTGACACTAAAGACTGGAGTAATGGCTGATGAAAGTTCAGCTTTGCCATCACAGGAATAAATGACATTTTTAAATATATTAAAGGTGGTATCAGTGATTTCAGGCCCAAAAATATTTTTATCACATTCATCTAATCTTTCCTAACGATCCGCTAGCTGCCCGCCCCATAAGCATGCCGTCAAAAAAAACGCGTCTCTGTAGGCAGCCTAGGCTCTGAGATCTGCACACAAAAACAAATGGTTTAGCCAAACACTCAAAACCAAAACAAATAGCGTTCCAACCAATCACCGACAGGGGGAGGGTGTTGTGAGGTTTTGTGCTGGTGCACGGCTGCACGCGAAGTCAGAGCTGAAGAAAAAGCTGGCTCAAAACCTCACAACACCCTCCCCCTGTCGGTGATTGGTTGGAACACTATTTGTTTTGGTTTTGAGTGTTTGGCTAAACCATTTGTTTTTGTGTGCAGATCTCAGAGCCTAGGCTGCCTACAGAGACGAGGTTTTTTGATGGCATGCTAATGGGGCGGGCAGCTAGCGGATCGTTAGGAAAGATTAGATGAATGTGATAAAAATATTTTTGGGCCTGAAATCACTGATACCACCTTTAACATAGAAAACAGTTTTAAATTGTAATAATGTTTCACAATATTACTGTTTTTACTGTATTTTTGATTAAATAGCAGCTTTGGTGAGTGTAAGAAAAATTGTAATGTTTCCAAACTTTTGACCGGTGCTTTCTCTCTCTCTCTCTCTCTGTGTGTGTGTGTGTGTGTATATATAGTCATTTATATACAGTATATACCTTTAACATCATCCAGTGCAGTCAGTCTGGGATCTGTCACAGGTGTTGTTGGGCCACTTGATTCATCTTAACTTGACCTAGATGGTTCTAGTGTTTAATTGTATTCCATCAGAATTAGATATGTTGAAAAATAATGTTAAATTAGTGTTGATTTGTTTTTTGGCTTTATTGGGATAATATGCCTGAATTATAATACAAGCAACCAGTCCAGACATTCAAAGAAGATTGCTGAAGAGCTGAGTGACACAAGGGTTTTTACCAAGTGTTACCCTGGCAACATATCAGACCTTCAACAGCTTTCAAATAATGATACATTGCTTTCAGTCCTACATCAGTACATACACACACCGCATACGCATAGTATGTCTACAACACACAGAAATAGAGCAACACACTCATATGAGCATAATCAACTGGGTGAATGAATATGTACATACATACAAGGCAAGAAAAAAAGGAGAGAGCAGATTCATCAAATGCACTGAACACAGTGAGATCCAACAGTCCAAGACTACTAGTGAAAATGATTAAACTATATATATTTTTTTAATTAAACATTTTGGTATTGTAAAAATGTATGGTATTTTTTCATGAAAAATACTGTAAGTATTACAATGCAAGCAAGCAAGTAAAGTTGCTCTGAAAAAAATATGTGCATCAAGTTGCAAAAATGCATTTGCATATTTGATTAGTGACCTATATCTAATTTTAAATATGTCAACTACTTATTGTTTTAATTTTGTCAAAATCTTCAGTGTGGTTTTAGACTTTTGGACCCTACTGTACATCCAGATACAACATTAAAACACTTAACACACATATTGAGATCAAAGGACGGTCAAAATATTGTGAAAAACATCAAATTATATATATGACACAAATTGATAATGGTTGAGAGGAAAATGAAATCTAATGATGGATATAAATGATAACTAAAAAGGCACTTAAGAGAAAACTGACAGTTTGGGAAATAAAAGCTGGTGGCTGTTTATGTGAGTGACTGAGTTTGAATCCAGCACTCGTCTGAATGTGCCGTGCACTTCACTCACACACTAAGGCAAGTCCAATCATAACAAAACAACATACATTGGAATTAAAATACAGTGGTTAAAATAAAAAAAGAGGAATCTAAAGCTACACGATCCTTCAGTTTAAAGCAATGCATAGTGTTTTTTTTTTCTTTTACAGGTGGGCCTGCTTCTCTGAAGTCCACTAGCAATGTTGGCAAAAGTTCTACTGTAATCCTTAAGTCGAAAGAAACACACATTTGAAAATCTGTGCTCAACACCAAAGCCAAAATGACTGATTAACAGGAACAAATGGTGCATTATGTAAACTTATTTGGTTTCACGAAGCTTCAGCTGTATTCTACTCATGAATGCATTATACCAATAAAAATAGAAATGGGTGAGATTTAGATTGTAGATCCCATTATAGTGGTTTTATGTGATTTAACCCATTAAAATGTGGAAGACATTCCACCGGTAATCCCATAAAAATGTTCAAAAATAAGTGCTGGGAAACACTTAGTGGTATAGTTGCAGTGTACATATGTTGCCACTAGATGTCATATTGCTCAAAAACAGCAGCATCTCATAAAGCTTAAACAACATTTATCCCATCAATACAATGGCTTGCAATATTTTTTGCTGAAAGTGTATGTCTGGAAAGCCATAGCATTTGTGCATTAGATTGGTGGTATTTAATGGTGTTTTTGCTTGGGAACTTCAGTTTGTTCTTCCTCATTCAGTCATGAGGCAGAGCAGCTCCAATAATTATTTGTGCTATGGCTTTTTGGCTTTCATTGCCACAGGCAAATAGCCACGCACAGACCTGCACTCATAAGGCAACTCCATTCAACAGTCCAGCAAGGGACCACAGGGGAAGCACTTAAAGGGACAGTTCACCAAAAAAAAGAAGAAAAAAAGAAACTTCTGTCATTTACTCACCATCAATATTTTTAACATGTATATCTTTTTATGTTCCGCAGGAGAAAGTACACTATTTTGAATAATGTTTCAACTGTTTCCACTGACTTTCATTGTAAGGACAAACAGACATTTAAGTTTGTGAAGAAAGAAAGTCATACGGGTTTGGAACGACATGAGTGTGAGTAAATGATGAATTTCCCTTTTTTGGGTGAACTATCCCTTTAAAAGACGTGTCATTTTAGGTTTAAGGCTAGTAGTGGTCGCTCCTCTCTTTTTTGCCACGGACTTTTCTTGTTCTCGTCTTCACCGCCTTCGTCAGGCACCATCAGGTTGTCTGGCCGGCTGCTGCTCATGTGCATTTGAGTCTCCTCAGTCCTAAAAACCTCGCTATCTGTCCCCGTCTCCTCTGCTGTCTCAACCACAGGATCAGGGAAAGGAGGTGGTGAAGGAAGCTCAGGTGGAGGTGTCGGGGGTGACAAAGTCCCTTCGTCTTCCTCCTCCCTCTCTTTTTCCTGCAATGAACACTCTCTAGGGGGAGAGTGTTCTTCTGGGCTGCAGACTGGAGTGGGGCTTCCGCTGCTCTCTGCATTAGCATTTGAATCCTCTACAAATACAAGTGGCATATATTCAACAGGCACCGTGGGCTGAGGCACAGCTTTAGTTTTAACCCTGACTTTATCACGAATACGCCGCCCTGGTGTGACATCGCTCATATCAACCCCAGAGTCCAGACTGGCGTCATTGCTTCCGACACAACTGCTGTTGCATCCTGCCCTCTGCAAGTCGATGTAGGAATGGCGGATGTGCGCGTTGGAGCGGCCGTCCAGTGACACGAACCAAGCTCTGGGGTGTGGGAGTGGCTTTCCTCCCCTGAGCGCCATCAAAGTCTTTTCAGCCAGAAGCTGATCTTCTCCGTTCATCTGCACTACATCCAAGCCCGCTTGACTGAGAGAGTTGGGGATGGACAGATCGCCGGGAACAGCAGCCGTCTGCAGTGTCCACTCCTCCGCTCCTCCGCCTCGGTTGTCCCCTTTGCCTTGTGGCCCTCCTTCTTGCTCTCCTTTGCCCCATGTGTGCGGGACTTGGCCCTGGGGCTGATGACTCGCACTGAGCTCCGCCTGAATGCTTTCCAATTCACTCTGTTCGTCCGACTGCAAAAGCAGCGCCTGGCCCGACAGAGGGTGCGTCCCTGGAAGTCGCATGTAGTGGGCGGGAATAACGAGAGTGGGCCGAGCCTTGCGATACATCTCTTCCCCTTGGTTGACTTGCAATTCGGAGGTGCAGCAGAGCAGGGCTCCATGTCGGGGAAGCGGGGTGGGACGCTCCAGATGGTCTACGGAGCGGGAAAGCATGTAGTCTGCCGCCCGCCGCTCGATTCCTTGTTCCCGCTCTGGGGATCCGGCGGGACTTGTGGATGCGGCTGAAACAGGAGAGAGACGGGGATCTCGCAGGCTTGATTTACTCTCCGAAGAGAGACGTCCCGCAGAGGCGGTGTGATGCAACGGATGGGGGGATGAAGACGAGACGGACATGTGGAGGGGATGGACAGATGAAGTCGTGATGGATGTATAGCTTCGCCGATACTCCCCGCGTCCCGCAGAGGAATCGTAACCCTCGGAGGGATTGTTTGAACAAGCTGATTTGAGGGGAAATATCTCCACTGAGTGTTTGTAGTGGTTGGATCCCCGGCTACGGAGCTCGCTATGCGAAGCTGCAAGCTCATTGGTGGAGGAGTCGTAGGGGGTGGGTTTAAGCATAGGCGTGTGCATGTCCGGCTCCGCCCCACTGTGGTCTAGGTGAGTCTCACTGATGAGGTTCAGGTGGGACATGGAAGTAGCCTGGTCTCGTTTAGAGCCATCCAAAGCTGAGGATAGAGTAAACTTCCTGTGGACAGGCCGTAAGCGCGTACACTTCCTCCTGAAAGTACAGAAACTTGTTGAACTATCATAAATACCAAGAGAAGATCTCAATTTTCCTCTTGACTACTGAGGTCACCAAACATCAACACACTTATTAAACAAATCACACTCATTGTACACTCATACACTGTAAACAATCTTGACTTTTCACCTAAACATCAAAATTTTGAGATTTGTTCTATGTCAAATGTCAAAGACACACCTGCAATAGTAGAGGAGCAAGCATAACAGGAAGAGCAGTATCAGGGCCATGCCTCCTAATATGGCCAGCAGGAAGACTGTGTGATAAGTACTAATATCCTTTGCAACCACTGGACCTACAACAGAACATACATGGTGTTCAGCATAGAGGAATCCATCCATCCATCCTACTCACATTTTCACTGTTGTCCACTTTACTGTATACTATCCATCAATAACACTTTTCAACAGAAGAGATTTCCTATAACCATTATTTTCATGCTGAATGTTCACTAAACTGACCCCCTCCCCCCACCCCCTCGTAATGACATTATTCTCTCAGCTGGTGGATATGAATAGCACAGTGAATGTGCAAACAACTACAGAAGTCAATAACTCTGTCTGCCACAAAGCACTTGTGTGTCTGCCCGTCGGGCTGCTCTCTGCATTAATGGCCATTCAAAAGGGTCAAAGAATGCAGAGTCAACTAAACAAAGATGAGAAATCTGGAAAAATGGCCAGGAATTGATACCTGTGTTTATGGGAGACATGGCTGCGACCCAATAGCCAAGCTGAGGAGCAATATATGTGAGAGTTAACTGTTTCCCCTCTCTCTGGATATATCCCAGACTGCTCTTCAACCAGGCCCCTGCACAGACACACAAAACACACATTTATATAAAAATATAAGATATATTTTATCTTTTGATTATATAAAAAATAAAACAAAATATAATTAAAAATAAAATGTAATGAAATTATATAATATTTAAATTATATTTTGTTACTTAACCTGTAAATGTAGAGTGTGGCTTTTTTTATTAAGTTTACATTATGGCTGTTATCACACAAAAAAAATACAATACAATCATTTAATCAAATCACAAAGAAAATATAACGCTCCATCTTGAGGAAGTCTGCGGTTAGCAAGTGATTTGAGCTGAGTGTTGAGACCAGGCAGTGCAGATAACACTCAAAACACACACTGTACTGTCATCCTATCATGTTTCGTTACTGATCACATACAGTGCATTCATTATACTTTCTACTGCATTATTCTGTCTGGATACTTTGCCAACGGTTTACAGGGTCAGACGGGGATTAAAGCCATGCCAAAGCAGAACCGCACCTACCACAGTAAGTGCCTCTTTTAGGATCTGAATCTGGGTTGTCGTGCATTCCCATTATAGGTGAACATTTCAAACAGAATTCATGATACAAATTCAAGTATTTCCAATAAGACTATAAACTAAATTTACACTCTGAAATGAATGTGCGTGTTGAACTTAAGTTGAAATATTAAAGGGTACACATTAGAGCATATGTGTCAAACTCCACTCCTGAAGGGCCACTGTCCTGCAAGAGCTTAGGTCCAAAAGTTTCTAATAATACCGAGTTTGATGTCCCTGAATCGGAGGATGGGGCGATTTGCTTAATGGCCACTTGGTGGCAGTGTTTGTTGATGGAATGATTATGGAGGACCGAAAAATGAAGAAGGGAAGAGTGGGTAAAAAAAAACCTCAAAAACACTAATTTAGGTAAAGAGGAACAAAATTATGTTTGTCTGGTGTAGACAACCATAATGAGAGGGAATACATATTTTGTGGTTGTAAGGTTATAAGAAGTGTCATTCTCCATGAGCACCATATTGAATTGATCTGTGCTATATAAGCTATCACACACACACTGCACTGGTGACTATACAGGTCACATAAACAGCGTACGGAGTGAAATGCTGATGTGCACACAGAGAAGAGGGAGGCTGGAGAATGATTCAGCATTGTTTACACAATCAATTACCTTCATCCACACGTGACTGTGCACAGGAATATTGCTGAACATCTTCCCACACTCTCACAACACAGTCACATGCAGACCTCTGCAATACATCAATCTGCCAAGCAAAGAAAGCTTTGTTTGAACTGCCTTGTGCTAGGCATTATGTACGTAACGACACATTACGTGTCTTTGCCATTTGCTATTTCACAATGTATTTACACTAATGCATCGGCTTTGATCCAGTATCCATTGAGTTAACCGCAAAACAAGAAACATCATGAAGATCCCTATAGTGTTCATTATTCAAAAGTTTGGGGTCAGTTTTTTTATGCTTTTGAATGGAGTCTCTTATGCTCACCAAGGTCAAATTAAAGGGGTGTCAGAAAGCGAGGACCGGGACTATATTTTGTACACACACCCACATACACGTATTCAACACACAATCGTGAAACCATGTGACTTTGTTTACTATGCTGCAGAGACCATTTTTCATTGCAGTGCTCCTATTAGAAAACACTGCGAGGAATAGTGTAATTTACGTGTGATGCCAGGGGCTTTTCAGTCTAGTCTTTATCCCCGTCTCCCAGTGCACTTCAGACAACAAAGTAGCTTACATCTCTGTGCCCTAAGAAAGGGAATCAAGTTAGCGCCAGCTGCTGTTTTCCACCTTGTTCTCTGCTCTGTTTATGAGCAGCTGCTAGGAGACAACAGTGATAACAGAGCAGCCCAGAGACGGGGCCTGAACTTATGCATTCAGAAAGGTTTCGCCCTCAGTACTTCCCACAATGTCCTTCTTTCTGTGTTGCTCTTGTTCTTCTGCATGATCTGATTTAGTTTCAGAAATATTATTGCTCATTACCCCTATTTTTACATTTAGAAATCCTTTCCTCTCATTTAATGCGAGCTTAAAGTTAATCTTTAACAACAATAATCATTTAATACACCGTTAAATGTTATCTTTAGTTAATCTCAAAATCAATATCCATGTTTCATCCTGTATAATAAATTCACTTAGACTTTTAAAAGTAAAATTTATTTACTCTTAAACACATAGCTCTGGTCTTTATCGACGTAATTCACTACCCTACCCCTCATTAATTTTTTAAAAGTTAGACATCAACCTTCTTAGTAGTCCTCAATCTATTCATTAAAAACAATATAACAAAAAAAATATATATATATAAAAGAATGTCTTATGCTCACCAGCCAAAACAACAGAGTGTTTCACATCACAAGAGCTCAGAGTCATTTACGGTAATGATCTTTCACCACTATATCCTCTAATATTTTTATCTAGAGCCAAACGCGCTTCGATCATGCCATTTCCGTTTCGGGCCCATTGCTTCTCTTCCCCACTAAAGAGCCACATTAAGAGCTGCAGATGACGTGGTTATTTTAACAACAGTAAAAATAAAAAATGCAGAAAACAACACTGCAGCAAAAACAATTATTTTTATCTGTCATATATGACTCCAACCCTTCAAATAAAAGTTTTTTGACAAGACATTTACGTCTATATTTAGCATTATTCATCAGCATATTAAGAGCATTTCATAATAAACAATGTTATGATTGGTAAAATTATTTGTAGATGCAAGGAAAGACTTTCATGATGTACATGTACATTGTTTGTTTGTTTTTAGTAAGTATTTTAGGTCAAATTTAAAAATGGTCCAGACTTCAAGAGGAAAACCCTGAACCCCCATTCAGTATACTTTCAGTGTATTTATGGCCTTCTGCCATACATGGGTATCTAGGTGTAAAAATAACAGCCTGATTAAACATCCGATCTTACCTATTAATATCCATACCCAATTGAGCTCAACTGATGATTGTGATTTTTTCTTTTCCCGAAACATTCTCAGATGCCACTATTTGGCTCTGAGGGCCCAATATACTCACATTTGATGACTATTTTGACTGTTTAGGATTTTTCTTTTCATTTACAAAGAAAAATTTACAACTAATCCAAAAAAGTATTTTCCAGACCTCCTCTGGGAAGGAAATACAGAGACTGGACCTCTTACAGTGTTTGTTATAACTGGCTGCCATAATAAATTCCAAGCAACTTAGAGTCCCCCTGTAGTCAATAATTATGAATGAAAATATGAATGAAAAAAAAAATTCTTCATGCCTTAAAATAGCTTGAATGTAACTCTACACCCTTGCTTCATTTTTGTATACGCGGATTCATGAATATGCAAATGAGTCCCGCCTCCACTCACTCATACAGGTTCGTCTACAAGTCGATGTATCAGAATGGTAATGCGTTTTATGTATTGCTCTTTACATTGTTAGACACATAACAGTAATTAATATGATTAGCATTTGGCTTGACTACATTATCATACAGATAATAATGTGTTGCTAACGTTACACAAACCATATTCCCTTCCCCTGCTGCCTTCAAACATTCAGCATCCTTAGAAACACTCTGAACAACTTAGAAAGTCAGTGGAGAAAGGCATATAGTTCAAATCATCATAATATACATCATATTCACAATTCACCCGCTATATAGCTAAATGTATACCCGATTTTTCATATCAGCAGAAAAAAATATACCGAGATAATAACCTGGCTTCTCGAGACGATATGCTAAAGCACGCCCGCACATTGACGTGATTGGTTACAAGGTAGTTTGTGACGTCAGAAACACCAGTGATTTCAAACCGTGTCTTTTTTTCACTGCAGTTTTAAGGAGAAAATACTCCGCAATGGTGTTGACTTATGAATTTGCACATGGTTAGTCTTAAAGCATATTAAAAAACACCACATAGACATATAAACAACATTAAAAACTTGATTTTCTCCACAGGGGGACTTTAAGAAACTCCATAGATGTTATTTATTGTACATTTTAAAGCAATACATTTATGATACATTACAATACATACAAATTTCAAAGCATGTTGGCACAAGATCCTGTGAATTACACCTCAGTCTGTGGTAAGAAATAAAAGCCACAGAGTGAAAACCCTTGTGACTTGGATTATTCTGTCTGTGTATTATTTGATTATGAGATTTGCCTACTGAAATCTGTATAATCATCACAGCAAAAAACAGCAACTTTAACAGGCTATTGGGAAGTCTTTTCACTTACCCAAATATTTTCATAGCGACCCTACTGTAAATGTGAAGGAAAAAAAAATGTTCAGCGATTTCCTTGTCCTTTTCTCTCTACTCCCATTTAAATTACTAATTGTGTATATTTTTTGTTTTAAAAATCTGGTCATGAAAAAAGATGTGTGCAAGAGTTGGAAATGTGAAACTAGGAAATGGGTCCATTCAGCTCTTGACCCGAGGAACACCTTTCCATCAAAATTCCTTAAGAAAGATTCAAAAACAGTCCGACCCAGCTCAGGTTTTAACACTTCCCTTGGACTTACTCGCCTCAGAAACCAGGAAAACAGGAAATCTGGAGGCTTTGAAGAGATCACAACCTCACATACAAACATACAGTAAACCCACCTCAGGCAGGAAACACCTTCAGCACATTTGGGGTAACAATTCATTGCATAGCCCTTTAGTTGTGATATGTTAGTAACAGTTCATGTGATTTACAGGGATCTACTCTAAGATGAATGTGTGTAATAAACTCACCCAGTTTAGGGTCAAACCTCCAGGCAGGGATGTGATCATTCTCTTTCAATCCACTGTTTGCAGGAAGAGGGATGCTTACACTGATTGGCTCACTGACGTGAAGCTCCGCCCCATCGCTGCCCAAAAGATGGACACTGATAGCAGCTATAGGAGTCAACTCGAACTTTCGATCACTGACTGTCAGAGAAAGAAAAGTAAACTGAGCATGAACAACGGTGATATAAAAAAAAGATGTGAAAAAAAGACCAAGATAAACAATAAATTATAGACACTATTGTTCAAAGATTTGTGGTCGATAAGATTTTTTATTTGTTATGCTCACCAAGACTGCAGTTATTTTATTAAGATTACAGTATAAAACAGTGATATTATGAAATATTGTCACAATTTAAAATAATTTTCTTTTTTAATATATTTTAAAATGTAATTTATTCCTGTGATGCAAAGCTGTATTTTTTAGCTGCCATCAGTTCAGTCTTCAGTGTTACATGATTCTAATATGCAAATTTTCTACAAAAGAAACGTTTCCTATTATTATCAGATTTGAATAGAAATCAAATGAATTGAACGTTTAAAAGAACAGAGTTTATTTAAAATAGAATTACTTTGTAACAATATAAATGTCTTTACTGTCTCTTTTGAGCAATATAGTGCATCCTTACTGAAAGTATTCATTTGGCTTATCTATTTCATGGTAATGTTAAGACATTTCAGCGTCTGATTTTAAGGACTTCTGTACGAGAAACCATTTTGATACTTTGTTGGATCCACACTTAATGTTTCTTGATGACCTATATTATATATTAATAATGAGTCTCATCTAAAACGGTATCAGACAGACATAAGCCTTCCATTATTATTACACCCACAAATATCATCATTATGGATGGTAAAACTTGTTCTGTAATGGCTTAAAATGTATTATTCAGTGTTGGAGAGCTTTCTATTAAAAGGCTGTTATTCTGAAACAGTACTGATCAATTCAAAATAGTTCAAATAACTTTTCAAGATTACAATACAATACATTTTTTCTCTTGACAACACTAACTAATGCAAATTAAATAGTGGCCTCAAACTCACAATCACTTAATAAACATCTGATTTGAGTAAAAATATATGATCTGTGCATTTGGCTTTGCATTGTATATGCATATCTGATATCTCAAATGATGAGTTTGTGTAAGAAAAATATTAAGTAATATTAAGTATTATAAAGTAAAATAACTAGCTTCCGGCCAAACAAACATACGGATTCCACTTAAGTCTAAAGTGTAACTTGTGCGAGTAATACAACGTACTGCTGATATTTACGCGACGCCATGAAGCGCTACGTTACTTCCGATGTCATAAGTTGTGCATTAGGGGCAAGTAGACTGCGTATGGCCGGAAGCTAGAATTTTACTTTGTAACGTATTAGATATGAATATTTTTCTTACACAAACTCATCGCTTCGCTTCAGAAGGCCTTTATTAACTGAAAAAAGAAAGTCATATACACTTAGGATGGCTTGAGGGTGAGTAAATCATGGGGTAATTTTCATTTTAAAGTGAACTAATCCTTTAATAAAGCTGCCACTGTCTATTTATGTTGTTAATATGGAAATGTATTTCTTTTTTACTGACATTTAGCAATATTTTAATGAATAGCAAGTCATGACATTTTTTACTGCTGTTGAAATCTGGTGTCATGTCAATTGCAGTCCTCCGCTCTCTCGTGTGTTACCTGTGTAGTTGGGATGAAGCCCCTGCAGGTAGGGGAAGTACTGCGTGTCTTGTGTCGAACTGCTCACAGTGAGGAAGGCGGTTAGGTTGGTGTAGGTTACATTAGGAGGAAGACTCAATGCTCTTCTCTGAAACTGCACTGAAGGCTGCAGCTTTGAACCTACAGATGCAAAGACACAAACACACACCAAAAAAAGATGGCAGAAATGAGCATACATTAGGTTAATGATCGAACACCCCTGACATTATCTAAATGAAGTGGATCAGTAGCTGATGGAGTGCTGGTACTGCAACGCATGTCTCTTGAGAGTGATGTCATTGTGTTTCCATTTTGGCAAATCTTACATACCATAGACATGAGACTAAGCTATAGCCCAAATGGACCATAGAACCCAACTACACAAACACAACTCCCAAAATGACACCCTCAGTACTTGGGGTGTGCAATTAATATCGTTCAAAAGCTTAAGGCTGCATTTACTTGTTTAAAGGTAGAGTAAAAAATATATATATTTTGAAATAAGACTGCAATTTAAAGGTAGCTGTTTTATTCTATTCTATTTTAATATATTTGAACATTTCATTTATTCCTGTGATGGAAAAGTTGAATTTTCAGCAGCCATTACTCCAGTCTTGAGCATGACATGATCCTTCAGAAATCATTCTAACATGATGATTTGGGTCTCAGGAAACATTTCTTATTATTCTTACACTTTTTGAAAACAGTTGTGCAGATTATTATTTTTGTGAAAACCACTATACATTTTTATTTTAACAAGACTCTTTAATTAATAGAAAGTTATAGAAAGAACAGCATTTATTTGAAATAGAAATCTTTTGTTATAATATATTTGTCTTTACAGTCACTATTAATTAATTTAATGAATCCTTCCTGAATAAAAGTAGCAATTTTTTCAAAGAAACAAAAAATGTTTTAATTATCAATCAATCTTTACAAACAATTCAATAATGCTGTTAAATGTAATCTTTAGCCATTTGAATATCCATTTGTCATACTGTACACATTATAATGTTGTGATGCCTGAATGCACTTGTAGCCTTTACATCTGATTTTAGTTTTTAGTGCTTTTTAAAATTTATTTTGCAAAACACTATATCATTTTTATGTGTGCCATCTATCGATTGTTGAACATAAAAATCATTTTTCCAAAATATATATATTTTTTAAGTCAAGTGCTTGGCTCTCAATAAGCCTTTTCATTATTTCTTTGCTACACGTCAGAAGAGCTGATTTCATACACACACACACACACACACACACACACACACACACACACACACACACACACACACACACACAGTGAAATACGAAAGGTGTTTTGTCTGAAAACGCTGCGGTGTTTGAGCAATAGTTTAGAGTGTGTGATAATAATCTCCAAGTAAAGGATTATAATAGCAGATCTGTGGCGCGAGTGTGTGAGAAAAGCCTTTGTTTCAGCAGTGAGTCTGAGGCTCTGTATGTCTGTCAGTGTCCTCCGCTTTTGTTATGAGCGTGTGGTGATTGAGTGTTTTAAGGGGACTGGATTGGGGCTATGCTCTGAATGAGAGTGCAGCATTAGTACTCCCCTGAGACTAATAAACATGTCTCTCTCCCAAAATGTCACACACCGAGGGACAGGTTACCAAAAGAAAAGAGGTTGCTAGGGGGAAGAGTAAAGGAAAACAGTGTAAGCTAGAGGGGAAACAGGGACATGTGGATAACAGGGAGACAAAAAAAGGAGGAATGTGAAAGATTGGTTTAAAAAGTGAATTCCTCTCATTCTTGCTTTGTGTGTGTGTATACAGCCTCTCATTTAAATGTGGCTTCACACTCACTCAGAAAGCTTTAATTAGCATGAAGCCCTATGAGCCACGTGGACAACAGTACAGAATGATTCTCAATATACTTGCCACATGACACAATTACCGAGACAATTCAATGTTACAATTTATTTTCTTCAGTATTTTGTCTTGCATTCTAGAAAAAAAAAAGTCTAAATATCCTTAAAACATACATTTACTTAAGAAGCAATTCAGCATGGGATATGAAGACCTTCCAGAGAATGTACACTACCATTAAAATGTTCTTGAAAGAATGCTCACCAAGGCTGCATTTATTTGATTTGATTGAAAATATTACAATAAAATATTATTACAATGTAAAAAAAAACTTTTTTCTATTTTAATACATTTTAAAATGCAATTTATTCCTGTAATGGCAAAGCTGAAGACCGGAGTAATGATGTTGAAAATTCAGGTCACATGATCCTTCAGAAATCATTCTAATATGCTGATTTAGTGCTTTTTTTTGGTATTATTATCTATGTATTATTATCAACAACAACAAAAAACTTCTGCTGCTTAATATTTCTGTGGAAACCATGATACATTTTTTCAGGATTCTTTGATGAGAAAGTTTAAAAGAACAGCATTTTTTAGATTTTAATTTCTAACAATGTAAAAGGCTTTACCATCACATTAGGGATCTGTCGGGCCATTTTAATGACCGACTCCAAATACACACTCAGTCTCTCCTTCACATTAGAGGTAGTTCATTAACACACTGTTTTCAATCCCTAGTGAATCAGTATGTGCATGCATGTTGTCATGTGTGAACAACAAAAGTGCATCACCATTAAAGGTTCAAATCTTTGTCCTTGCTGGGCTAATTTATATGATATCTTTGCACTGTTCTAGTATACAATCTAGTTTAAAAAAATCTAGTCACTGCTGCATTTTTACACACAAGATTTCTCACAGCGTCTGTTCTATACCGTAAATAAATGGACATTTGGCACTAAAGGAGCAAGATGAAAATTGCACAACTTGTAACAATTAACAAAAACCATAACTGAGTTAGGTTTAAAATGTCTTACTGATGTAGCTACAACGTCATTAAACACAAGTGACTGTTACCTTGATATCCAGAGACAATCTGCACCACGTCATCATACACCATCAGAGTAGCAGCTCTCTCAGGAAGCAGGTCCAGACTGAGAGATGAGAAGACTTGAAAACAAATAAAGTCATAATTAGGAAGATGAATCACAATTAGGCCTGCAAGCTCAGAATCATGTCCAAAACATCTCAATATCTCTCCTCCGAAGGTCTTTCACTTGTTATTATTGATCTGCACAGGGAGAAAGAGAGTATGAGCTCCTGCTCCACAAAATGTTGCTAAACAAACTTAGCGCCCTGAAACATCAGCACAATTGAGCTGTGCTTAGGCATGTAGGCGTATTTTCTTTTGTCTGCTGCTAGTTAGTAGGTTAATCTCATTAGCTGTAATCTAACATTCTATTTATTTCTTACAGCTTTCTGCATTCCTGCTCCACTCTAGTTTTCATTTCCTGTTCAAGATCCTTTATAGAGTGACCCACAGAATGTATCAGTCACCAAGAGTTACAGTCGAGCTAATCCATCCCATTAACACAATCTTCAAAGAAAAGAAATATGGCTTTGTTCAGACATGCTGAAAAATAAAAAGTTTAGTTTGGTAGTTTAGTTTAGTTTGCTTGGTTTATTTGGTGCGGACTGAAAAAAATTACATAATAAATTTAGTCCTGGTCCGCTTAGCGTTAGCGCTCACGTCAGCATTTTAACACAGATCCTAAAGTTACCAAACCTAAAGGCATAGGGATTTGTTCACAACCCAATTGGTTGGCTTTGATTGCGTATATTTAGCGACGCAACTTACCGAACATCCAAAACAACGCTGTGAGCTGGGCTAAATGAGCTCGTTGTATGTGCGTAGCCTGTATATGATGTTATTTTGACCAGCTGGGAACTTGTGAAAAGCTTATAAAATGTGTAAAGTAGTCAAAACAGCAGCAGGAATCCCTCCATCACACACACAAACAAAGATCTGCTGCTAGGAGACGTGGTTCTGATGCCTGTATCGAACTCTGAAAGGCAACATCGTGACTATGACGAGAAAAAACGAGTATGCTTGAGCATTTTTTTCTTTTTAGGGTCTCATCTTGTGACAACATGTCCTGTTTTTGGTCTGTTTACATGTCTTTGGTCAGTGTTGGGTTCAATTTTCATTCGAACCGCACCAGAGTTGCTTTGGAAGCGGACCGAGACCCATCTTTTCAGCGGTCTCGCTCAGCTTGTTTGGTGCACACCAGGGTTCGGATGCCAGCGTTCACACTTATTCAAATGAACTGCACTGTGGTGATTAAAAGTGATTAAGAATAAGTGATTAAAAAATAGAACACTAAAAGCCAGTTCACTTCACACCAAGGACAATAACTATAGAGAGCCTAAGTCCCTCCCCTTCCGGTAGACCACCATGGGACCTTACTTCGGAAAAATATTGTATGGTAGTCAATGGCGCGAGACAACAAATATGTTGATCTCGTTTGAATTGTGCCCTGAATTACACATATGATGTTTATCAATTTAAAAGATACATTTTAAAGTCAAGAAAGTCGCAGTTTGATGTAAAACTGTTGAGGTATAAGACTGTGAAAATACGTAATTACGGAGACTACAAACCCAAAAGGCGCACATGTGACGTCATACCTTTTCTCTCAATGAATGAAGCTAACTTTACTGAAGCTAACGTCTGTCATTTTTTCTATAGTCTTACCTTATAATCGTAACGTTACGCCGTCATGCCTGAATGTTTTGTACCAGACTGCACACATACGAGCAACGGATCTTGTGACGTACATAGTGTGAGACGAGAGATGTAGCTCATTGAGCGATTTTCACATAAAACTAAATGTTACTCTTCTGTTTTATGACAAACTGCGACTTTCTTGACTTTCATAATTATCTTTTAAATTGACAAACATCATATGTGTAATTCAGGGCACAGATCAGACGGAATAAAAAGATAAGTTGTCTCTCGCCATTGACTAACATACATATTTTTTCCGAAGTAAGGTCCCATGAGCCGGAAGCGGAGGGGAGGGACTTAGGCTCTCTATAAAGATAACGATAAAGATATAGTTCTAAAAATCATTCTCAATATTAAAGAATAGCAGAGTTCACAACACAGCTATAACGATAACGGCACAGAGAAACGATATCGTTGGAATCACTTTCAGAACGATTTTATCCAGCTGATGAACGATATAAACATTGACAGCCAATCAGAATCCATCCTGCTGTAAGAGCTCAAGCATTTAAAGCAGCAGAGAAGCACACGCTTAGAATAAACAGAACAATATCTTCCGCTGGTGTGGTCGCTAATATAGTTATCATTTTTGGTGTGAACGGGCATTAAGGGTGAACTCACATTAAGCACGGTTGTCTTGTACCGTGCCCTGGTGCGGTATGGAGCGATCACACTAGTCAAACGAACTAGACTTTGGGGGTCAAATGTGCTTGGGCATGGTTCAGATCGCCTAGTGTGAGTCCACCCTAAAAATAATTGTTTTAAAAGCTACAAGTGAATTTAGGCACCATAACATTATAATGTACGGTATGAAAAGTGGATATTCATTTTGGGATTTGCTAAAGATTACCATTAAATGCTAATAAATTACAGTTTAAAAAAATCAACTTCAAGTGTTAGATGACGCAAAGTGTATTCTAAATGTAAAAACAGATCAAATGAGCATACAATAATAATTATCCAATATGAGGTCATTACCGGGTAGCCTGCTTGGTCGCCATGGAATGGAGTTGGGTACGTAGCCACGCTTAATTGCAGTGACTACAAGAAGGTCGCCAAGGCGATAGGTGAACCTGATGAAGGCGTTGCCATCGGCACCAGAGATATCCGAGGCAACAGGGGTGTGGTTCGTGAAGATCTCCACAGTGACACCAGAGAGAGGCTGGTGAGTGCTAGAGTCACTCAGGTGAACCTTCAGCGCCACTTCTGAAAAAAAAAAGAAAAAAAGAAATGTCAGCATGACAGGGTCACATTAGTTGTGTCCCAAATGACATACTCTACACTGTGCACTGTGTACTTAACCATCTAATCTCAAACATCCCACCTCTAGCTGGAAGGTCCGGGAGTCTCCTGCATATTGATAGCAGCTCCCTGGCGCCCGCAAATTGTATAATATCTCAGAAATCAAGCAAGCAAGAGAGAAAGCCTTTTTCCTTTCCATCTGGTATTATGTGAACCGATCACAAGTGGTCAGCCAAGACGCATTACCGTTATATTATTGGTAATATCATGCGTTTCAAATACATCTTTTGTGACCACTTGCGTTCGAATTTTGTGGAGACCCTTGCTTCCTTTTTCGTCACCCTCAACTACATCACTTTCTATGCACGAATACTACTGAATGAACAAACCCGTGTTCAACTTACACGAATGAATATAGTAGTATAATATATATTTTTTTTATATTATGGTGGTGGCTACGTAAGGAAAACTGTGACCATTGAGTTTATGAAGTATCCAACATTCCACTTAATGGTTAATTAAGTGCAGCATATGGGTATTTGAAGTGCACTTTCTCATTTTGGATTTTTTCAATGTGAACACACTACTTGCACTAAAAAAAAAGCATAAAATAGTGTATAAGTAGTATACAAATAATATATCTTGAGATATGCCCTAAATAATAAATGGTTTGTGTTACCATATTTAAAAAAATATATACGCGTGTACCAGCAGCTGCTTTTTTTAATTGGTATGCAAAAAACATTTAATTTCTGTAGTTTAGCCATTCTGTACTGCTCTTTTTAGATTAGTAATTGACATTTTTCATAGATTTCTTTACAGCTCAATTAAAACACTTTCTGCAAACACACAAAAATCAATGGTAACATTTTACAATAAGGTTTCATTAGTTAACATGAACTAACAATGAACAATACTTCTACAGCATTTATTAATCTTAGTTAAATGTCAATTTCAGAACTTACTAATACAGTATTAAAATCAAAAGTTGTATTCATTAACATTAGTTAATGCACTGTGAACTAATATGCCCAAACAATGAACAGTTGGATTTTTATTAACAAACATTTATAAATACTGTAACACATGTATTGCTCATTGTTAGACATGTTTAGCTCATGTTTGTTAATACATTAACTAATGTTAACGAATAAGATCTTATTTTAAATTGTTACCAACTCAATAATAAGAGTTTACGCACAAAACATAAATAAAGGATCATGACTTACCACTCTAAGGACAGAAGCAATTGTGAAACATCAAATTAAAAACCTTTAGGCTTACAATTTATTGGTTACGTTTTATGCAAGACAATAAGAAATTAGAGCACAGAATTATAGGCAGAATTGACCACCGGCAACAGCCAATAAAAATGAGTAATTGTATTACGTGTGACCCTCTTTAATTACATAAAGTGCACCCTAATGTTGACGTTGAGAAATGTTCTTCAGGTTCCCTTGTCTGTTTTCATAGAAATCCTCAAAGAGCACTTAAGGAAAAGAACCAGTCATTACACAGAGAATACCCCCTCCACATCCTTTACATCGGCCAATGGAAACAACTGCTGAAAACAATGGGCTGCTTTTCCTTCCTCTAAAATCCTTTGGCTTCTTTTAAGGAAGCCACTGCAAAAACACACTTCCTTTTTATAGTGATACATTCCACTGACCTGATACACATTAACAAATCAAAGAGAGGAAAATACCAATACTCTGTTCTTGGGCAGAGACAGACACATTTAAGTAAATACTGCTATAGTGGAAAAATTGGGGAAAAGTGTCTGTGCTGATTAACATGTTTGTATTGCAAGTATCTATTTTCTATCTATTTTTCAGTTGGATTTCGTTTGGATTCAAACAAAGAAGAGACATGCTTAAAATGCAAAGGCTAACCATTATAAAGGGAAAACAACAAAAGGAAAACTTGATACTTTCCTGCAGTAATCACTTATCTACCGAAGCACAGAAACAATGAGGAAAAATGTAATGTATAAGAAAAGCGAACACCACACAGACCTAACAAATTCCCACTTCTGAACTTTCAAGAGCACCTAGGCATTTATACTGTATAAAATACACTAGTTTCAGTGTCGGAATGATTTATAATGACCTTTAGGAGAACATAATTAATGTGTATTTTAATACAATCCACACAATCGACACACAGATTATAGCACCTACTTTAGTTCAGTTTAAGGATTAAGAGTAAAAACAGCCTACCTATTATTTCCTACACAGCTTGAACGTTTGAAATCCAGCATAAAGCCAAAAGGAAAACAGACCAAAACACTGACGCACATGCACACACACAAGTTTAAATGCTGTTACCATCACGTAACATCACTTCCCTCCCCAGTGATTTATCAGTGAAAGGCTGACAGCTGTGTGTACAGACTAAGTCACTCACCCCACCTCAAGAGCACATACTGTATGCAAAACCCTGAGAACCTACAAAGCTCAGATTAATACACGCTAAATAAAGAATCATGTAGAGTCAGATGGTCATTATGACAACACCTGACAAGGCGATCAGGCCTTAAATCATCCTGAAGGAATTTATTTTGAGGCTGATTGCATGTTATCCTGCTTATAACACGGCTACTTTCCAAACAAGTAAACAAACAGATGTGAAATACTGATTTGAGGCAAGTGTCTTATGAGAGATGGAAAAGAGCATGGACATTAAACTAGCAGGGAACTGGTTGTCAGGAACAACAGTCAAATAGCGGTCATTAACAAAGATTTGAGGTAAAATATTTGAATTAAAGCAGTGAAACATATGGACTGGGGGGAGGGATATATTGATTTCACTGAGTGGAGAGAGGGGTGAGGAGGTTACAGTATAATCCAGGCAGCACTGAGCGATTTGGAAGGTCACACAACCATGGACCAATCAGGACGTCAGTCATAAAGAACACTTTACATAATTGATGCAATAATACAACAGCCTTGGGTGAGTCAAACAGTCACCACAGACTGCTTTATTTGCATATAACTCTGATCCACATTAGTGGAAATAATAAAAAAATCCTCTGAAAAGCAGCTGAAAGGAGTAAATGTGTTCACAAATGTTCTTTGTTTTCATTTCTTCAACCTATGACTCAATTTCTACTAAGAAATAAGCAGAACAGTGACTAAATGTTTGCTTGACTATCTCTATAGTCATGAAGTTACAGTGCCTTGTAAGCCTTTCTGAAACTAGTTTCCTCAGGACGAGCCACTGCATGTTTAGTTATTGACTGACTGAACAGATTTCACAAACTGGTACTTAAATGTGTATTTTTCATTACGTTTTACAAATATTTTCGCATGGTCACTACTTAATTTATCCTGCAAACAAAAGGGACCAATACTTAACACGATAATGTGCAGTATTCAGCTGGTCATGTGATATAAATATGGCGGCAAAGTTTCCATTTTGATGTTTATTAGCATGTGTGTGAAAAGTACTTTAGGCGTATGGGGGAAAAATTATTTCATTAAATATTATAACACAAAAAATCACATAAGCAGCCACCTGTGGTCTTTTTTCAAAGCACAGGTGCAGTCAGTGTCAACGCAGCACTCTTTGCTGTGTTTACTGTAAGCAGCTTTTGAAATGTTACACGGCACTCTGAAGGGAACGCAGTAATCCAACACTAGGTAAATATTTGACTTGAAAAATAGCACTGTGATGAAAAGTAAGAACTTTCCTTTGCCCTCAAGCTCTACTGGGAATTGCTGAGACACACAGAGACAATAAAGCCGCCCGACGTCTTCAGTCATCCTGCACGCTTTACTTTCTCTCCATCTCTTGAAACACCGTAAGCTCCATAACACACTCTCTAATGCCCATATCTTCTCCTGTTCCTAAGCCTTTCACCTTGCATGCTCCTATTGTAATGCCCTTTCCTCAAACAAGCACACACACGCATGACATAGTCTTTTTTAAATAAAGCTAATTATACTACAGAATCAGATTAGCCTTTGCATTATATCTATCTATCTATCTATAAATAAATACATTTTTCTCAAATGTGGATAGCCTCAGATATTATATTATTAGATAATACAGTATATTATCATTATTATTACTACATTATATACTATTATATAATTATAAAATGTACTGAATTGACTAAATATAATAAAATATAATATAAAAATAATAAATGAACTAAAATATAACATTTACTTTGTTTTAAATTACAATTAGCTTTTGAATTTTTAATTAGTTAAAATCTGAAGTAGGTCAACAGTTAATACATTCTGGAGAAATTGCGGGGCACGACTTGAACCAAATCAAGTCCAGCTGTTTTAACTTAAAAAAGCAAACCAAAGCATAATTACATGAATAAATGGCACACTGTAAGAAGGCCTCATCATCACGAAGCTTGATTCAAAGAGCGTGATTTAGATGCCACGTGAGAATTCTCTGCATTTTTTTTTTGGTCTCAGGAAACCTCTATTTAACTTTTGACCTAACAGAATCAATTTTATTTTTCTGTGTTTTGCAAAGGGTTATTCACTGTTTGATTGCAGGACACTCTGTAGCTCGGCTCCTTTCTTTCCGCTCTCTCTGGGAATTCCCCTCTCCCTCCTCCACTCAGAATGATACACACATGCTGTGAACTGCTGACTCCCTCTCTGAATCTATGACATCACCGCTTCTCTACAAGGCAGATCACGCGCAGTCAGCTCTTTGGTACAGACACACTGTCACACTGACAGCGGCTGGTCGGCAGGTCACAATCGGATCATAAATGAGATCTATTATTTCGAAGAGTGTGCGCATAGAAACCTTGAAGGATGCTGCATTGCAGTGGAGGATAGAAAGAGGCAAACGGAAAGAGAGGGAACGCAGACAAATAACATTTACTCTAATATTTTAAGGAAGTTTAGGTTATATATTTTATTCCATTTCTAAATGCATGCCTGTGTATGTATTTTGATTTGAGACTTTTATTTACAGTTTAAGAAACAAATTAGCCAGGACTCTAATTTACTCAACAAACAAAAATGTCAGAACCATGAACCATGACTAGACATCACAAAGACATTTAAAACCCAACCCACTTCTATCTGCCATAGAAGCTAGGTATCATTAACCCCAAGAGTCATGTGTGCAGTAATGAATAGGGTAATAATCAGTCAATACGCTGGATTCTAAACCTTAGGAACACCTCAGGAAACCAAATTATTGATTAATCTGAAAAAAAAAAAAATAAATAAATAAATAAAAAAAAATTTAACTGTCAAGGTTATACAGGGTTAGAGTGTGCAAGTTGTCACGGGTTTGCATGGAAGAGACAGAGAGAAAGCGGGAGACAGATTCTGAATGCTTTTTTGGTTTCATGTATAAATTAGTTAAAGGTACAATATGTAAGATTTTTGTAATAAAATATCCAAAAATCACTTGCACAGTGTGATATATTTCCTGCAGTTGTACTTACAATATCCAAAAAGTTCCCAAAAATGTTTAATTTCAGAGAAATTCCCATTTTAAATAATTGCTCGTCCGATAAACTAACACATAGATTAACATTATAACTTTCAACTCACTCAAATGCAGTTAAGTGTGATAGTGTAGACCAAGTGAAACAGCGCTGCGTTACCTCAAGTTTAATTAGAAAAATTACATATTGTAGCTTTAATATAGGCAAGTTTCAACAAAAGATCACTGACAAAAAAAAGTCTGCAAATATTTCCATTAGAGGTGGGAGAAAAATGCCCTCTTAATTCATTGATTCTCTCTTCACTGATTCTCAATTCTGAGCTTAGTTTTTTTTAATCCGCATATTCACGATGGAATTGTGTGCTAGAGACGGACGTATTTTGCTTGCTGCCAGTTGCAGACAAACACAAAACCACAAGACAAGTATATAAACTTGCATGAGGTTTTATGGTTGAAGCAAAATACAATGTAATCGTAGGCTTCATTGCACAGGATGTGTGTTGTGAGAAACTGCATTTTGCTTGACAATTTGGGGTTTCACCTGCCAGCATTTCCCTTTCAAATGCTCTACATTGGCATAATTTATGCCGTTTGGAATGGAGTATAAATTATATACGCGAAACTCATTTACTGACAAAAATCTGCTTTCAAATGCTAAGTAATGTAATAAAATACACAAATAAATTTGATATTCAAAGTCAGTAAACTCATTAATTAAAGGGGTGGTTGATTATGATTTCACTTTTCTAACTTTAGTTAGTGTGTAATGTTGCTGTTTGAGCATAAACAACATCTGCAAAGTTACAAAGCTCAAAGTTCAAAGCAAAGGGAGATATTTTCTTTTAAAGAAATAGCTTTTTAAGGACTACAAACATTCCTCCCGGGTTAGTGACATCACTAACCCTAAAATTTAAATAAATCCCTCCCCCCGGAACACGATTTAAAGATTATCATGACAGAATATGCTAATCAATGATTAGAAGATAACTACACATAAGCTACATAAATTCATCAACTAGCCTAACCATTCGGAAATGTTGTCACTTCTTCTTGAGTCTCTCCATATTTGGCTAACTCCGGTTTGAACTTAAAAGGCAAATTTTTTTTTACATTTTCAGTGCATGTCTGTGTAAGGTAATCGAAGCTGCTAAAGACACAAGCTGTTGTAGCTCCACCCCCTGTGCCGGGAGCAGCAGCTCATCTGCATTTAAAGGGACACAAAAACGGTGCGTTTTTGCTTATCCTCAAAAAGTAACAATTTTAACATGCTATATAAAAATATCTGTGGGGTATTTTGAGCTTAAACTTCACATACACACTCTGGGGACATCAAAGACTTATTTTACATCTTATGAAAAGGGTATTTTACCATCCCTTTAATAAGGAAACAAATGAGCTCAAGAATTGATTCCCTGAATATAGATCCCTCGGATATAGATTGTGAGGCGTCTAAAGATTTCCAAACCCAATTTACATATTCTCAAATTATGAAATATTAGGCTATTAAAAGTTATGGAAATCTCTCCTTTAAAAATGTTTTGTATGCTGGGGGTTGAGTGCTGAAGAATAATTATAATGTACTTTTTTTTAAATGCCATCTTATGGAAACCTTTGGCACCAAATTCAACGAAACTATCATTTGGTAATTTTATAGGCAACAATTTGGCCAAGCTAACAGGTACCTAGTTGCCTCTTCAAAATCACAGTGTTGGACACCGTCAACAACAGTCACACTTACAATAATTTTAAGGTCATGAGTTCCAACAGTCACCAACAAAATAAAAATATATTTTAACTGGAACTCCAGTCCACCCCCTTCCTAACTATAAGCAAGCATTTTAAAGAACGTCAAATAACCAAATCCTAACCATAATTTGCTCTATGCACAGTTACTTCCTGCCAGGTTTTCGATAAGCCAGTTCAGGCATTTACGGTGAACTGTCAAGATGTCATTCTATACTCGCTCCCTTCAGGATCTACCTTGGGTCAACTTTTTATTTGACTAATTTTGATGAACCGATATCGATTCTTGTGGCGTGACACAATCAGCACGTGAACTGATCATCTCTTTCTCTTTACTACTAGTAACAGCAGGAAATAAACATGAATGAACATCAGAAGCCTATGTTGAAAGATACAGAACGACTAACCGAAATGTAGCCTATCATGTCTCATGTAATCGCTCAGTGTTTAAAAGGCTGAACTTTACCCCTGCGTCTGATGTTCATTAAAGCTGTAGCTGCCCGTCAAGTTGGGCAAAGGAACTAGCAATAAAGAACGAACAAGAGATACAGGGAAGATACTGGGCAATTGCATTTTATTAGTGACCAAATAACAATACAGATGTATGAGTGGCGTATCACAACTTTTAAACAGAAAAAACAACATTTAGAAATGGACGATTCATCCATCGACCAAATATGGCTTATCATGTGAAACATGCAAGTGGTAGCAACTTTACACGGCCACTCGATCTAACGTCAACCTACATAAATGTGCGCTATTATTAGGCGCATATCCAAGTGTTTGTGCGGAGTGTGGAAGGTAAAGTATTAGCAACCTTACTGTAGGACATGGAGGCACCGGCGCAATCACTTGCATTTTTTCAACTTAAAATAATCTGTCATTTGAGTAATACATCATTAATACATAAAAAACAACAACCAGACTTCCTCAAAGTGTCTCATTCTCCAAACATTTTAGTTATATAAGACCAACAGCAAAATCAGGGACTCATTATTATTAGATCATACATCTGACACAATAAAACAAACTTTCGGCCTCTTTTTCTTCCAAGGTAAACCATATAACAGGCAGTGGTCAAAAGCACAGGGTAATCAGTCCAAACAATGACAAACAAATCCAGAGGGTGAGACAGGAATGGGAAAACCAGGACACAGGCAGATAACAAAAAACAGGAACATGGAAAACAGTGGAAATGCTCAGAAATGCAGTGTTACACGTACAAGACTTTGCAGGGAATGAATGTGAAAACCAAGCTATTATAGGGTGAGTTAAACAAGGTAAAGAGACACAGGTGGATGCAATCAGGGATGATGAGTCCAGGCAGAGAGTTATGGGAAATGTAGTTTCATTAGGGAATGACAAAAGTCCGGGGTGGATTGCCCTCTGGTGGTAATGATGGGCACTCTCACTGGTAATTGTGACATAGCCCCCCCTCAAAGACGCTCCTAAAATTGTCCAGGAGGGAAGTTGAGCGGAGGCGAACCCGGGGGCGGGATGGAGGGCAAGGGCCGTGGAGCGGAAGAGGGCCTGGAGACTGAGGCGGCCGGAGCGGAGTAGGCTGAGCAGTCGTCCAGGGGCCAGGGCGACGCTTCCAGGGGCCAGGGTGGATCCGACGCGGGGGCCAGGACACTTCCGGGGCAGAGGTGGTCATCTTGTCTGAAGATACCGGCGTAGACACAGGTGTAGAGGCGGCTATCTTGTCCAAAGACACAGGCGTAGAGTCGGCCATCTTGTCCAAAGAAACAGGCGTAGAGGCTTCCATCTTGTCCGAAGACACAGGCGTATAGTCGGCCATCTTGTCCGAAGAAACAGGCGTAGAGGCTTCCATCTTGTCCGAAGACAAAGGCGTAGATGCTGCCATCTTGTCCGAAGACACAGGCGTAGAGGCTTCCATCTTGTCACTTCCGGGGCAGAGGCGGCCATCTTGTCCAAAGACACAGGCGTAGAGTCGGCCATCTTGTCCAAAGAAACAGGCGTATCTTGTCCGAAGACACAGGCGTATAGTCGGCCATCTTGTCCGAAGAAACAGGCGTAGAGGCTTCCATCTTGTCCGAAGACACAGGCGTAGAGTCGGCCATCTTGTCCAAAGTCGTAGATGCTGCCATGACGGGACGAGACTCTGGATCGGCGGCAGCCATCTTGGGACGAGACTCTGGAGCGGCGGCAGCCATCTTGGGAAGAGAGTCTGCAGCGGCGGCAGCCATCTTGGGACGAGACTCTGGAGCGGCGGCAGCCATCTTGGGACGAGACTCTGGAGCGGCGGCGGCGGCCATCTTTGCTGAAGGGTCACAGGATGGAGTTGATGTGTGTGCTGCCCACACACAAAATAGCCATGGCCATGATGATCAGCGCTGTATCATCCGTGGCTGACTCAGGCACGGCGGCATCGATGTCAAGAAGCTCAGGCTCGGCAGGACTGACGTGAAGAAGCTCAGGCTCGGCAGGACTGACGTGAAGAAGCTCAGGCTCGGCAGGACTGACGTGAAGAAGCTCAGGCTCGGCAGGACTGACGTGAAGAAGCTCAGGCTCGGCAGGACTGACGTGAAGAAGCTCAGGCTCGGCAGGACTGACGTGAAGAAGCTCAGGCTAGGCAGGACTGACGTGAAGAAGCTCAGGCTCGGCAGGACTGACGTGAAGAAGCTCAGGCTCGGCAGGACTGACGTGAAGAAGCTCAGGCTCGGCAGGACTGACGTGAAGAAGCTCAGGCTCGGCAGGACTGACGTGAAGAAGCTCAGGCTCGGCAGGCATGACGTGAAGAAGCTCAGGCTCGGCAGGCATGACGTGAAGAAGCTCAGGCTCGGCAGGACTGACGTGAAGAAGCTCAGGCTCGGCAGGACTGACGTGAAGAAGCTCAGGCTCGGCAGGCATGACGTGAAGAAGCTCAGGCTCGGCAGGCATGACGTGAAGAAGCTCAGGCTCGGCAGGACTGACGTGAAGAAGCTCAGGCTCGGCAGGACTGACGTGAAGAAGCTGAGGCTCGGCAGGCATCTTCACTGGACATGGTAGTAAACTTGGTGGGCCAAGCTGCCCCCTCCCAAAAAATGTCTATGGGAAACGTCCTCCTCAAACTCCCCGACAGTGGAGGAACCAGTCAAATGAAGGGCATAATCTAGGAAGTCGCTCAGTGATCCTTGAGGACCATCACGGATTAATGTGGATTGTAACGGGTTGTTGAGTCCATAACAAAAGAAGTCAATGAGAGTATAGTCTGGGAGGTTAGTGAAATTGGTAATACCTAGGAAGTCCTGAATGTGGTCCTTGAGCGAGCGAGTTCCTTGACAAAGGCGGACGAGACATACTGCTGGATCCATACTAGGGAGGTCTTCTGTAACAAACTGCTCCGAGACACAAAGGTTGAGAATCCAAATGCAGTTTTTAAATGAGAAAATCCAAGATCATAAACCGTATAACTAGGGTTGGGTATCGTTTCATTTTTAGCGATTCCGATTCTGCTTATCGAATCCGGTTCTTATCGATTCTTGTTTCCGATTCCAATATTTTTTGGAGGGAGAAAAAAAAGGGCAAATACTTGAAGAAAAAATATTTCTACCTTTTATTCTTGCCAATTTTAAGCAATAACCAATAAAATGGCTAAAGTGAAAGGAGTCTCTTCATATAAAGGTGTTGATTAGCCTACATTATTACTCCAGCAGTGTGGCAAAAAATCGACTTTTTTTTTTTTCATTTAATTATTTCTTGAATTAGACTTGAGAGATTCGGTCAAAAACGGCGAATCATTCATTCACTAAACAAGTATTTATGAGACACTGAATTAATAGTGTTTGAATTAATTATTCAAACTATTTTTTAAAAAAATAGACTATTAGACTAATGATTTTAAGCCACATAGATTCCTGAATTAGGGACCGTTCACATATGGAAAAGCACGGCCGCGGCGCTTTCTCCTTCTTTCCACAAGCGCTTGCGCTCCCGTGGCGTATGTCGTTGCTATGCAACCCAACCATTCACTAGCTACTAGATATATTTATGGAGATGAGAAATAAAAACCCGCCCTGTTCAGATATGATCAGCTGTTCAGCCGAGCGTTTGATGTTACAGAAAGGTCGGTTGGTTTTTGTCACTTGACCTGCGCACCACTTGCGCCATTCTGAAAAGTTGAGATTTTCATCTCGATGAGGCATAGGCGCGCGCGCCTGCAAAAACGAGTGCCACGCACCGTATGCTCGTCGTGCCCACGGCCCATGACGCTTCTATTATGAACGTGCTTGCCGCGCGCCTACATTTGAAATAACAGATAGTCAGGAATCGATAAGAGAAATCGAAATGCGTGCGTCTTATCGAATACCCGGTTTTTGGGAATTTGTTACCGGTTCTAAAATGGAACCGGTTCTCGATACCCAACCCTACGTATAACAGGCAGTGGTCAAAAGCACAGGGTAATCAGTCCAAACAATGACAAACAAATCCAGAGGGTGAGACAGGAACGGGAAAACCAGGACACAGACAGATAACAAAAACCAGGAACATGGAAAACAGTGGAAACGCTCAGAAATGCAGTGTTACACGTACAAGCCTTCGCAGGGAATGAATGTGAAAAACGGGCTATTATAGGGTGAGTTAAACAAGGTAATGAGACACAGGTGGATGCAATCAGGGATGATGAGTCCAGGCAGAGAGTTATGGGAAATGTAGTTTCATTAGGGATTGACAATAGTCCGGGGTGGAATGCCCTCTGGTGGTAATGATGGGCACTCTCACTGGTAATCGTGACAAAAAATTTACTCTGTCACAACAAAGACCGCTTGATTATCTAGAGGTTATTAAAACGGCTTCTCCGTTGGAAATTTTGTTCCCCATTAGAGTGATCATCCCTCTAAAGTACAATACATCAAAAAAAGTTATTTGAATATTAAATGTAACAGTTCTTAAATGTTACTAAATTATTATTTTATTTCTAAAAGTAAAATTATCCAAGACATTTTTTTTTTTTTTACATATTCTAAAACATAAAACAAGCTTGTCTTTCCGTTTTGTGGGAAAATGACTTATCCAGATGTGCAGCAGACAGGCTGTCTCTCTCCCCCTCCCTCTATAAAAGGACACACTGTGAGAGACTGTGTGTGAATGAGAGAGAGCTCCACGCTCATTCAGTACGTCCAGGCTCTGCTTAAAGTTAAAAGACTGCTGTTGTGTTGGAGGATTATCATGTTTCACAGGCATGAAAACAGACGATTCTACCCATAAAATTCTAATCAGATCCAAAAGTATTTCCTTCAGATTATTTTTAGGAGGGGGGTTACTCTTCTACCTTTCCTCTCAAAACACCTCACAACTAAAACAATGCTTTTAAAAACTCTTATAAAACCAAACTTCCTGTTTCAAAAGAAAGAATGTCAACACAGGACAAGATGTGATTGTGATTTTCAGGTGATTTCAAGGGGTCTTTAATGAGTGTTACCAATCAAACACAACCCTATACATTTGTGGGCCTAAAGATATAACAAAAAAGCTGCTCTTTCAGTAGTGTTAATCTAAATTCATGTCAGATTTAAGATGTAAAACTCTTCAAGTTTATTTAAGATCCAGAATAACTACGCACATTTAGGCCCTGTTTACACCTGGTATTAAGACGTGTTTTGGTCATTCGGATAGTTCAGATATTTCGGACAATAAGACAAGACAGACATACCCATTTACACCTGGTGTTTTAATCCATTTCTTTTGTCCACTTTCTATCATTTCCTTCCTGATTTCTTCTTGTGGAGGGGTCTGTGTGTGGGTAAATGTATGAGCCTTTTCAGATCTTTCAATCTAATGGACAAAATAAGCTCACAGAATTTCCATTTGAATGCGATCGTCGGAAAAACATACGAAGAGCAGCAGCTTTCGTTTCTGCTCTGATAGCTTAAGAGACCACATCAAACGCAGTGAGTGCGTGTTAGAAATCAGTAATGGTGAGAGAAACACTGTGCTTGGTACGTTTTCATCTTTTTAAGTTTAAATCCTGTCTGTCTAGTCCGCTTGGAGAATGGCCGGACTTTTGTGGCTGTTCGAAAGCATTCGTCTAGGAGAGTTTGCTCCGAAAGCAATCCGGTTGAATGCGTTTTCAACTACCTCTGGAAGTGGTCGAAAGTGTAAAAGCTCAATGTTTTAGACGCAGTTTATACCTGTATTTGGCGTCATTCACTTGTGATCCGATGGATTAAAACGCATCTTAATACCAGTAGAGGTCAACTGATTGATCGGGTTTGCCGATTAATATTTACGATAGCCTAATCATTCACAGAAACAATCAGTTATCGGCAAAAATCCATACCAATAGTTTTTCCTGGGTAGCGTCCATTGTATTAGCTGAGAAGGGTCCGCTGTCATTATAAAGTACGAGAGCGGCCTCCAGAGGCGAAATCATTGATGCCTCATGGAGTTTGTTTAGACACGCGAGACTGTGCGCTGCACAGAGCGGGACACTTAAGATGCGGATTTAAAACAGACAACGAAACAGTACAGATATAGTACACTACAGTACATGTTTTCATATCATTATAAATCAATTAATTTGTTGACTAGTGTGGAAAGCAGGACGAGGCCAAGAGCTGTGAGAAAGGAGGAAGGCTGGTGGAGCCGCACCGTTCCCGAAGCTCCTCTATGTGAAATTTGAGACCGGTGTTGCGCGCAGCTGATGTTCATTAACACTCGCACCACCAGCCTCGCTCCGTTCTCACGGCTCTCTGCGTCGTTCTGCTTGCCACAACTAGATACTGCATTAGTGGAGAAAGAACTGCAACTGCAGGATGTTTCCCGTCAAGGCTGAAAGGACGCTAACATTAGTACCTCGAGTGGTTAAAACATGCAAGCCCGACCTAAATGTTTAATTTCACTTTCGACTGTTGCCATCTATTTGGATAATATCCAGATGGTCACTTTTAAGCATTCATTAGCGCAAAGTTGTATATTTAAAGCTAGACATGAGAAAGCAAATTGATATGCTCATGTAGTTGACAGAAACATACAATCAAATCAGAAACTCATTCGATTTCAGTTCTTTCAAATTTTAACACATTGATTTGAGTGTACACATACCGACAGCGCCCAGCTACGACTCAGAAGGCTGTTCAAAATCCTGCCGCACCACACCACAGTAAATTACATAATATTTGTCCCAAATCGCTGTTAATGTCATAATGACTTCACCCTAGGTTTTTGTGCATATTTCAGCAAAAAGTTTTTCTTTCTGTTGCATTAATATAGACTGTATGGTTCATATAGAGATTAGTTTGGGGATGTACAGTATCTCGGTCACCATATCGGTCGGACAATAATATTATATTATATTATATGTTTTTTTTTTCTCGTTATCGGCCGGATAAGAAAATTTGGCTGATATATATTAAAGCTGATAAATAATGGATTATTCCCTTCAGCTGAGACAGTTCAGATGCAGCGAGAGAGAGAGCGAGAGCGAGAGCGAGAGAGAGAGCGAGAGAGAGAGCGAGAGAGAGAGAGAGAGAGAGAGAGAGAGAGAGAGAGAGAGAGAGAGAGAGAGAGAGAGAGAGAGCTGCCTGACAGGCTTGCCCAAGGGAGATAGTCTGGTTTGGGTAATCAGAGATGAGAAAATGTCTGAGTGTTCGCTGAAAACATGACCCCATAAAAAATTAAGCACAACAGGGGTCTCCAGTGTGCTTAAAATGCTTTGAAATGCTAGGGGGCAAACAAACAGACCTTTCCTTTTCTGAACTACAGCAATGTCCAAAATCCAGAGAACATACCACAGAAATCCCCATTACTGATAATTAATGAGTGGAAAACACCAGCCTTATCCTCTTTATCAGCCTTTATGAGTCTCTCAAGCTCTAAAACATAGCTGGTTTCCTAAGCCCCATTGTTCTAAGCCTTTACGCATTATAGTAGGAAACTATTAAGGAGTCCATTAAGTCTCGGTTTATGTGTGTGTGTGTGTGTGTGTGTGTGATAATAAGCAACTGCTTACAGTAAATATCTGACTGTTGACATGAGCAATATTGGCAGTACAGGGGCCATTTTAAAACATATACAAATAAACCAAAAAAACATGTTTGCAGCATGCATTTCTTGATTGTGCAAGCAGCATATAGGCTATATTGTTATCAGCGTGCATTTTATCCATTTATATATTATTATCTGTGATAGCAAATCTGAATTTCTCAGCAGCCATTTCGCCAGGTTTCAGTGTCACATGATCCTTCAGAGATCATTCTAATATGCTGATATGATGGTCAAGAAACATTTACTATTATTATCAGTGTTGAACAGTCATCATGCTTGAGAAATTGATACATTTGTTCAAAATTCTAATTGATTGAATGAATATTTAGGTTAAAAACAGAACACTATTTAAAACAGAAATGTTTTGTAACACTAGAAATATCTTTACTGTCACTTTTGATCAATTTATTGCATCCTTGCTGAATGGAAGTCTCACTGAATGAAGTCTTACTGACCCCTAACTTTTGAACAATAGTGTGCACTACTACAAATTTTTTTCTCCTTTAAAAAATGTAATACTTTTTTACTTTTAAATACTGCATTACAGTCTGGCCGTGTCCTTTAATTGATATTCAAGTAACATTTACTGAGTAAAAATTACTGTCAAATATACCTGTCAAATAAATAAAAAATTTAAACAATACATAATGGCAAGGGCCTGGTTTGATTTTGAAATTGGTGGGGACGGGGACATCCCCAGAAGCTGAGCTGCATCTGTCAAAAGGGATAGTTTATCCAAAAATGAAAATTCTGTCATCATTTACTCACCCTCAAGTTGTTTCAGACCTGTATGAATTTCTTTCTTTTTCTGAACACAAAAGAAGATATTTTAAAGAATGTTGGTTCAGCAGAAGAAAGAAATGCATACAGGTTTAAAACAACTTGAGGGTGAGTAAATGACAGAATTTTAATTTTTAAGTGAACTATCCCTTTAACGGAAATGAACTGTTGGCATATTTGTTTCACAATAATGTCCAGTTTGTATTTTCAAGTATTCAAGTATATACAAGTATTTCAGATATTGCCATCTTTGTGTGGACATTTTGTCACTAATACTGTTGATTTCTCCCTAGCTTACCGCATCTAGGTTTCCTTTGGAGGAGCATTGCCGCTTCACACAAGAGCCTCTCACAAGTAGCCTATCTCATGTACCATGAATTGGTACATTTTTCTCACGCTCTTGTAAGAGATTTTAATCTATGATGTTTTCTGATTAAATAAAATAAACCTAGTACATAAAAACCACAACCGGAAAACAGTGGTTATACCGCCCCTCCGCTCTGCCGACTTCAACCCTCTCAAACCCATCACCAAATCAACACACCAAACTTTGGGGGACTGAGCCTTAACCATCGCTGCCCCCACCCTTTGGAACTCACTCCCCATCCACATCAGAAACTCGGACCACCTACAAAAAACTGCTCAAAACTCACCTGTTTCAGCTCACCTACAATCTACTATAGCACTCTCATCTTTGTTTTTCATTTGTAAAGCGTCTTTGAGTTCCTTGGAAAGCGCTATATAAGACTTATGTATTATTATTATTATTATTATATATAAATATATTTTAAGTTTTGATCGAAATTATTGCTAGGGACATATCAGTGTCACTGGATATTGGTAGGGACACGTCCCTAACGTCCCTACTAAATTCTACGCCCCTGCATAATGGTACTCCAAACGTTCATAAAGATAGCAGTTCATCATTCAAGAAATGATAGCATAGAAACACTTATAGAACACAGAATAAAATCTAATAAAAGTAAATCTTTGCATGTGAAAAGCAAATGAAGAACCTATTAAATTTGTTTCTATTAGAAAAACCAGGTGCACATCACACTTCAAGTCTGTTATCAGAGATTTACAATAGCATAATTAGTATTAGCTACAGTCATTTGACAAACTTATAACTCATTTAAACACAGTGTGAAGCATAAAAATATAACAGTTATAGCAACTAAATCCAAAGCTTTGTGTAAACTACATTTAACCTAAGAATGCAAGCAATAAGATTCAAAGCTGCATTGCAAAACTCATTCCAAGTCTAACTAAACTGCGTCAGAGCCTCACACACAGCATTCCCTTTTCAGATCCTGGTGATGAGGATGTGGCACAGCCGGGACAAAAGGCAGGAAAGCCCTATTTTGCATAGTCAAAGCTTACACTGTGCCAGTCCACTGTTCTAAAGAAGAGAGAGCAGCAAAGACCCATCTGTGCTGTCGCTGCTCATCAGCAGGAGACGGAGGGGGAGGAGGAGTCTCCATCAGGAGGGAGGAGGGGGTTTGAGGGGATTCCTCATATTATACCTCAGAGATGAAGGATTTAACCAAACTGCCAGTCTATAAGCTGCTAAATCGATCAGCTGTCAAACGGTGAGCTTTGCCAACCATTTCATTTAAACAGGGTTTTGCAATCTGACATCCATGCCTCACATAAAAGTATTCAACATTGTACCACTGAGATGATATCTGGATTATGCAAATGTCAAATATGAACTCGTGATATGAAACCTGCTTTTTCAATTTCCTTCCTTGCCGGCACACTGATATCTTCATAGACACAGACACTTAACATTGCATTACTTCATACATTAGCGAGATCAATTAGAGTATAACAGTCTGAAATAGTCAGAAGCCAGAAATAACCTCATAATAAAACCATCAAGGCATAAACAAACCAGGTCCATTTAGGTTTCAGTGAGCTTTTAGTACTGAACTAAATGACATGATAGAACGTTAGGTTATAGGTCCCTGTGCAAAAATAAACAACAAAAATGTTTAGGCAAGAAAAGTATAATTTAATATCTGGCTATTTGTGGCTAGTAATGAATGTTAAATTACAGATCTTGTCTCATCTGAAGCAGCAGGTTCTCCTGTTTACATTGCCATACAGACATGTAACTTCAACACAAGCTTTTAATCAACATTTAAAAATAATAAAAGAAATATCATGACTGACAGAAAGAGTTGTAAGTTAGCTACTTTCCAATGAACTTCTAATGGACAATACAGCACAAAATGTGGCCTACTTACTGACCTAAGTGACTAAACATTACACGTTTGATACGTGTCTGCTATGTTATTATATTACATATATATAAATCAAATTTGTATTAAATAAATTCATGCACAAAATTTAAAACGCCCATGTTTACTGTTTACAATAGTGGGATATACCAAATTTATACAGTCGATAGATAAGATGTTGATTTCTAATCTACTTTTAGTTGTAGCAGATAAATATGGGAATATTGCATGAAAAATGTAAGACCTAAAGAAAATGACACATATGATATGCGCACCACTCGGTTCATGTGCTTTGAAAGCTGCAGTGATGCTTGTTGCAACGACAGGCATCACAAAAATGAGATCCGATTTCAAACAGATGGCTTGAGATTTACAAAACACCAGAGCAATCGACCTACGAACATTTAACAAAGTTTGCGTTGTTAAAACAATAAAAGTATTTAATTCATAAGACATATGTATTCACTTTATGGCCGTTACACACTCTGCGTTATTATATGCTACGATTGCTAACAGCTAGCACTGGGAATGCCGTCCAGAAAGTCAAAGCAAAGCTCTCAAATTTCCATCAAGACCTTTATAAACCTAAACAGAAGTGATGTATTCGGAGGTGTTGACGGCGTGTCTCTTACCTTTGGCATCGCTGTTCTCCTGCAGTGTTTTAGCGGCCGCCGTCCATAAATCGCATCCCAGCAGGAAGAGCACAATCACGGCAGACCTGCTGCTGCTGTCCGCCCCTCGCATTATTGCAGCTCACGGTTACAAGGCTTTTGCTCAACAATGCGGCTTTTCTATGCGACAGGAGTATCTGGAGACTCGTAGCAGCTGAGGTTCCCAGCCATAATTTGGTGTTTTAGCAAATCTGATCATGTCATTGAACACCGACGGGAGATTAGAACAACCCTCCGCTCAGCATCTCCGTGTTGCCGCTGTTTTTCCCCCCATCTCAACTCGAGAAGACAGAAAGCCTGCCCTGGACTCAACTCCACCAGTTTAACCCTTTCCATGCCACGACCAGGTGCTGCTGCTGGTCTTGTCCTACAGAAAGAAGGATTAGACCGCCATCTGCTGTCGTATACTGTCAATCACCTCACAACAGGGGTTCTCAACCTCATTAACTCAAGGGCCCATTGTCCAACATTCAAGAACCCCCCATATATTTCGTCTGGTATTTATGCTGTAATTATGTCACAAATTCAAAACAAAATTATTTTTGTGATCCCAGAAATTTTTATGATTGTATGTTGAAAAGAAAAACTAATTTTGATTTCAGTTTACATCTTGATTGTATGTTTTTTAGCAATTTAATTAAGTTACATTATCATATATTTAATAATAAATTAATTTTAATAATTTTATCCTTGGATTACTAGTAAATTAGTACATTTATTCCAACTGTCATGATGTTTGCTTACTTTTTAAAATTTTAATTATACTATATCGATCTACAGTCAATAAAATATATATCTGAATTACATTATACAATTCTGTATTATATGTAATAGTCAATTTCTTTTTTACTATAATACTATAAAAAGGAATAATTTTGGAGAATGGATGGATAGGCAATAATACATAATAGTAGTACTGAATGTTTCTACTATTTTACAAGTACTAGTTTACAAGTAACTATTCCATTGTTACTTTTTTGCTTAAATTCATTTCTATGGGGATATGTGGTTCAGACATCAACTATTGACATATGACTAGTATCTATATTCAAACTGTTGCTGGTAACTGTTTTTACCATGATATCTGGATTGTGTTTACCATTTCAACTATTCATTAGATATTGGCACTTATTATGTATTCACTATTATAATAGTTACTAGTAAGTTAGTGTCTATTTTACACTTCCACTGTTTATTAGAGACTTTTGTGTATGGCATTTGTTACTAGTAACATCTTTAATCTTACTAGTAAGATATTTAATCAAACTGTAAGAACAGTTGTCTTTCTGTGAGCCATTTGCTTTCTCTCACTAGCATGCAAACAAGAGAGATGAGGTGCATTAAACAACAATAAAGATCATGATGAACTCTATACTTTATTTGAATGTAGCAATTGACAATTTTTTCAAAGAAATTAACTTCTTAAACTCTTACTGTACCTAAAGTTACCAAAAGATTGAGCATTATAGATCAGTAACAGGTTTACTTTTAATAATGTAATGCAAGCTTACTTAAAGAAAGAAGAGAATACTCAAGAACACCGAGAGTCAACATTTGCTAAGATAAATCACTAGTCAGTTTGTAGTGTTTCTTGTTTGGCTTGCCTATTTTCTGCCATAGACAAAGTTAACAAGAATTACTGCAAACTGAAAAGACAGCATTCCAAAAGATAACCATACCGAAACATACTTCCAAACAAACTTTATATCTCCTTTAATTACAGGTCTTGACCACAGGCACAATCCTCAGAGGAGAGACGCTGCACAGATTGCAGAAGAATGGAAAGACCTTCTCCGTGAAATTGGTCGTGAATGTGTGATAGAGTGTATTGCTGAGAGGATCTGAGAATGAAAGCTGTCCTTCATCCAAATCGAGCTTCACTCTCACTCGCTTCGGTTTCTCACACCCAAGCAAAGGGATGCATGACTCCTGAGGAGCCTTCAGACTGAGAGTGTCGCTGTCATAGCCGACGCACCAGACCTCTCTGGGCAGACTGGTGGCTCCTTTTCTCTGGACAGACTCTGTAGTGACTCCCAGCATCCAGAAGGTGCTGTCTCCCACATCCACATCCCAAATATGTGTCCCTGAGGAATAGCCCACAGAACCCAGAACACAGGGAAACCTATCAAATCTCTCCGGGTTAGCGGGAAGCAGCTTCCTCTTCACACCAGCCACGTCTTCCTCTTCAAACTCATCTTCGTCCCTCAAGCTTGTCAGATCTTCAGACAGTATAAGTTGACTGTTAGCGGTGTTAGGATTGAGCACCACAGGAGCTGAAAACAGAGAATATTGCAAAGATGTGGCTTTATAAATGTAATCAATGATAACAAAACTGCTCATTAATATTTAAAAAACTTATCTGCCAAATCATAGTCATGTGGTCCAACATGTTATTGTTACTATTATTTATTATCATTATATTACTGACCCTCATGACAGTCTAGCCGCGTTTCCATTACCCTTCAAATTGCGCAAATTGAAATTGCGAATTGAAAATGCGCTCAATGGAAACATAAATTTCGCAAAAACTCCCATTTATCGCAAAAAAGTTTTTACGCTCGCATGAGGTGGAAACAGTTTTTGCGGATTTACAGGTCACCTGACTTAGAAGGCGCGGTGTGTTTGGACAGAATACGAGACGGAGTTCTTTATTTAATTCATAAAAGACAAAAGAATGACAGAAATACTGGATTCTAAACATCAAAGAAATGCCACAACCAAGACCTCGCAGCAGATATGAGTGAGAAACACCCAGAAACACCTCATATGTGCCGCTCACAGACACAGTAGCCTATAAGGTCTTTCCTTGCCATTAATGCTTGGATAACACGCCTACGTTTCCTTCCATTAATAATAATAACGTCTAGTGCGGTACGTGGCTGTGATAAATATATAAACTTACCAACGTCCGTTGCCATGATTTTTGGAATGACTTATCACGAGAGGAAAAAATTACGTTTTAGTCGCATAACATCGGTTAATGGAAACGCCGTCATTTCGCAATAGTTTTTTATCGATATTTAGAAAAAAAAAAAAAATCGCAAAAGTTTTGAGCGAATCTTTAATGGAAACGCGGCTAGTGTCAACCAATTATTGAAAACATCAGATAATTGGACTTTTTACACTACATTGGTTCAGGTTATGAATTTTCATATAGTATGACTTCCTAAAAACATTATATTTATGAATTAATATTTTTTTATATTTGTTAAATGCATTTAAAAACAACATCACATGACAAATCATTGAATTAACTTTTCCTGAAAATGGTAAAAAAGTGAAATATGAAATAAGAAACCAACATGAATACGAGTAGGCTACATTTATAAGAACTTGACGTGTTTTAAACTCGATTTTTTCTATATCACAGACGCTTTTTTTATATATTAACCCCAAGATGTAGCAAATAAATGCTTGTTGTCAGTTTCACTGAGAAAAGATTTATACCTTCCATGAAAACAAAATTTTTGAATGTTTTATAAATCAACTAACAGTAACTTATTTCAGTAACACTTATTTTTGACCACACTGTGAACTTCAAATTGCCCAGGTATTGTGCGGTATCAATCAGCCCTCCTTGAACTGGATCTGGATCCTGGTTAATGTCCTGGGCTCTGGAAGCACATTCAGAGGTCAGACTCAGAATTACTGCTTAAACTCAATATTGAGGGGGAAAAAAAGAGGAAAAGGAGATAGCCTGCTCACCTCTCCATCATGTCCTTGAATTTCTATTGAAAATGTAGGAAATATGAAAAGTTAATGAAGACAGCCTACATCATTTGGTTAACTGTAGAAGTTTTAAGGTTGGAATATGTAGATTTTTTTCAAGCTTTTACTATTTTTCTTTTAGATTATTGTCCTGCTGTACCTTTTAAATGAATGCAATGAGAGAGGAGAGAAGGCAATAAACAATAAAGGTAGAGAAGAAATAATAAAGTGCTAACCTGAAGGAACTGGATGTCCCCATTATCCAAATTACCTCTCAATTCTCCAATCATTTTTGACAGAGATATTATTTCGTTATTCATCTTCTCTATTTTGTCTTTAATGAGCTGTGCTTTCTGTGTTTTTTCCTTGTACAGTGCAGCAAGCATGGCTTTTTCTTCATCATACAGAAGCTGGTGAAGATGCTTAAAATCCTTCTTGATGACATTCTCTGTGTGCCAGACCTGGTGCTGAACAGCAAACACATACAACAACATGTTATATCATGTAATAGAATAGAACAACAACAATAATAAAAAATAAATGTCAGACCAACTGCAACAATAAGCAATTAAAGACATTTTAAGATGATAGGCGAAATGGCTAAAAAAGCATAATACACTCACAAGTATTATGATTTATTGGTTTATCACTTTTAACCAATAGGTGGCACTGTATCCCAACTGATGTGGTGTGTTCACTTTGTTGATGCGGTATATGAAAACTGTTTCATCCATGACACAAACTTTTTGCCGGCATTGTCGACATGAATTTGGTGAAAACCAGACCAACGGTTCGAAAAAGTAGGTGGTAAAATAAATGGCGGACAGGAAGCTTGGCCAACTATGGCAACATTGGTCTCTATGTTCTTGGGGTGACCCAGGCAATCTATTAAGACCAGTTTCATGATATTAGGCTAAATTAAAATTTTTTTTTTTTTTTTTAAATTGCATTATAACTTTTGACCACAGATAGCGCTGTCTATAAACTTTTTGATTACCTTCAGGGCATGGTGCCGATGGCACACACTGAGTTTCGTAATGATACAACATTTGTAAAATATAGCAATTTACATCATAATACTGTATTGTAGTTAGTATCATGTTTGTTTCATGTCATGTTCAATTATAGCGCCACCAAGTGACATAATCCCACCAATTATTTTATGTGTCCTCATAGTGCGTCCATACATAAGTGTGTCAAATTTGGTGAAAATATCTCATTTTGTTTATGAGTTATAGACATTTATATTTATGAGCACATAAAATAACTTGCCACTTACTATAAAAATGTTGACATTTGGCTATTAGCATGTAGCCAACGACCTATGTTTGCGATTTTCCTACGGTGGTTTCATCTCGATCGGACTAAAGGTTTCAAAAATATGCAATATTTAAACGCTAAATCACTATGTTGCACTAAGACCGGCCATTTAGTCAGATTTTCTTGACTGAATAGCAATAGTGTCGACTCGCACATATGCACAGTAGCACGGCAGGATACGCAATGCTCATTCCCTTTTCTCAGGGAATCGAGGTTACGTTGGTAACCAGAGCGTTCCCTCTCAATACAGTTCTAAATACCCAGATGCTTTCCGTATATGAACATATACAGGAATCCATGAAGTTTCATGGACACACACATCGGAAACACTGCTGGCTGCGAGGACCAATGGCTGTTAGGTGAAGACCTTTCATTTGTTAATGACCAGCAGTTAAAGGGATACTTCACCTCTGGAAAGATGAATGTGTATTTAAAATGGGTCATTTATGTAGTAGAAATGTGGAATTATATTTGAATTTGGAGCCTTCTAGACTGAAAAGCCAGAAAATGTATTTTTGGCTTATGTGCATGAAAGACAATAACTCCCAGAAAGCACTTGCTTTGCTGCTCTACAAGGCCACTCCCAAGCCACGTCTCCCGGTAAGAGCACACAGTTAAACAACAAGACTAGGCTACTAGTGAGTCTCCGTGACGAATCTGCCCGGGATTTCGAGATCACCCAAAATGTCCGGGATTCACCTTTTGCGTTCTACAGTCGCCATTCATTATGTTTACTGTGGCGAGCAGGACAAGGCTGAGGGTAGAACGGCGCGAGGTTGGTGGCGTGATTACTGATGAGCGTCGGAGTAGCGGGAATTTTCTTAGCAATGTTAAAAAGCACATCAACCGATCACTTGTTTAGCCTTCATGTCAACACTACATTCAGATTCACCAATCGGAATGAATTCAGTTAGATTGAAACAAGAGGTGTGCATGTAAACAATGAATGGCGACTGCAGAAAGCAAAAGCTGAATCCCGGACATTTTGGACGATCTTGGCGGCCGGACATGTACGGGAAAAAGAGGATGGTAACCCAAACTACTCAGCTTTCTCCACAGAACAAGAGCCTACTACTGGCTGTAGTCTTTAGCCTCTGGCCAAAAAATCCTCCGATGATGCAAAATGAAGATTTTTGCATCATCTGAGGATTTTTTCCAGACAAAAAATACATAAATCTCTCGTCTCAGGGGGACATGAGGGAGGAAAGCACGGTAATTCGAAAACACTACGGGTTTACAAAGCTTAATGCTAAATCCTGAAATATCCCTTTAAGGTGCTTGTTGTGTTCTCTGATGGAGGGAGGGGGGTGAGCCAAGAAAGTATGATAAAAAAGAGCTCACTTCTGCATATAAAGGTGCCAGGTATAAGGTGCCCTAGTCTAAGAGATCACATTCAAGACCCTCCGGGAGAGGCTTGAAGGCTCCCGGTCAAGAGGCCATAGGTGGAGTCTCCACAACTTGGGTTGGGGATGCGAGATGGACCCTTTCGCTTGGGAAAGGAGGTCCCTTCTCAGAGTGGTGCCATGAGTAAGACTGAGCATCTGTCCTCCCTGATTTGGCTGATGACCTGAGGGAGCAGTGCTTCCAGAGGGGAAGGCATACAGGCACAGAGGGGGCCACCTGTGGGCCGATGTGTCCTTTTCATTCGAAAAGAATGTCGGGCAGTGGGTGTTCTCTTCCGTTGCGAAGAGATACACTTCTGCCTGGCCGAAAATGCTCCAAATCATGCGGACCATCAGTGGGTGGAGTCGAATTTCCCTGGGGGTGGTCCTTTCTGGTACAGAATATCTGCTCCCGATTGATGGATCCCGGCACATGTAAAGCACGTACTGAGCGGAAATTGTCCTGTGCCCACAGGAGGAGGCGGCGTGCCAGTCTGTTCAGTAGACGGGACCTGAGCTCCTGCTGAAATTCCTTGACGGCCAGGAGCACTGCCATCATTTCCAGGCAGTCAACATTGGCTCTGTCCAAGATCCTCAAGTTGATTCTGAACCCCAGGCTTTCTAGATGGCTGAGGAGCAGAGATCTGTACGCACACTATTTTTCTTCTGATTGGGCTAAGAGCAACCAATCATCGATGTAATTCAGGAAGCAAACTCCCCTTCACCTTAATGGGGAGAGAGCTGCATTCACGCATTTCGTAAAGGTGGTAAGCACTGGCAATATACAATGGTAGGACAGTATATTGATAAGCCACCCCCTCAAACGTGAATCTCAAGAATGGATTATGATGGGGAGCTATCTGGATATGAAAGTATGCATAGTTAAAAAACAATCCCCAGGGCAGATCTGCAAGTCAAGGATGGGCCTGAGGCCGCCATCCTTCTTCGGGACGAGGAGGTAGTGGCTGTAAAAGCCTGACTCGCTGCAGGGGCCTTTTCTACAACTCCCTTTGCTAGCAGAACCTGTACTTTGGCTCGGAGGACATAAGAGTTGGCGTCCAACGGGACTTGGAGTGTGCGACTGGAGAAGTACTCTCACTTCAGCGGGGTTTGGTTTATATCACCTCAGGGCTTCCACTGGGGAGACCTGAGGTAGGGTTGCCAACCGTTCCGTATAATACGGAATCGTTCCGTATTTGACACATAAAAGTCTTGTTCCGTATTGAACTGATACGGAACGCACTTTGTTCCGTATTTTTGAGAATCAATTCAGTGCAGTGAAAAAAAACCCTGACGGTGCGGTAGATACTAATTTCTCCCCCTGAATTGTCTATGATCAGCATAGCGTTTTTAACATCTTGGAACATCATCAGAGAATGCCCTTTTAATTGGTCGTTTCAGTCATTGTGAGTCACGTATCGTAGCAACGATGACGACAAGTGACAACAGCGGGAAATGTAAAAATGACTTCCTCCGAGCAGCCGGCGAAAAAGAAAAGGACACAAAAATATAGAATAGAATATATAGAATTGAATGGGAAAATGACTACCCGTGGCTGGAATGCGTGAGGGACAATGAATACACGGCCGAGCGATGTCACGGTTCCTTGTCCGTCAGACGTCTCCAGCTGATATAGTAGGCTATGTAATTTTAAAACTCAAATTAGTTCATAAGAAAGTGATTATATTAAAAGAGATAGTACAGGTTTAGCCTAACATTGTAAAGAAATAAAAAAAAGTACACATGGAAAAAATAGCTGCACAATGTGCTTAGTCTGGAGGTTTATTTATTTCTGTGAGATTTTCCATGTGCATACATACAGGTGTTGTATTGCTTGAATGCAGTATTTGAGTGCAATATTTTAGATTTTCTTTATTAGCTTTTTTATTTATGTTTTTATATTATTGTTTTGCACTGGAAAGAAAGTTAACTATAATGGAAGTATAATTATATAAATATATTTGCACTACACCTTAAAATGTTGTCTAATTAAATTAAAAATATATTTTTTTGCACTGGAAAGAACATTCTAGAAGTCTAATTCTATTGAATAAGTTTGCACAAGGCTACAGAAGTTTTGAATGTTAGATGTTGTATTTGTTTAAGTTAAAAATAAAATGTATTATAAACTAAACAAATCCATGGTTCATTGTTGGCAAAATGATCATGATAGGCTTTATATTTCACATCTAACTTTTGTGGTTCAGTCTTGTATATTGATTAGGCCTACTTTGCTATTCTATAGGCCTATAAGTTGTATTATAATATGCTACAATGTATTAAATATATTTATCTAAATATATCAATTAGTTTCCACAATATTCACCAGAAGTCATCATTTCAGGAGTTTTTTTTTTTTTTTTTATTATTCCTTGGGGGGCGTGTCCGGGGGCGTGTCACGGGGGCCTGTCCCCCCGTTCCTTATTTTCATTTCAGAGAGTTGGCAACCCTAACCTGAGGTGATGTCACGAAGGGGAGCGGGAGTAGTTCAAAATCAACCAAAACTAAAATCATGGATAAGAAAACAGATCTAACAACGTGTCTACACCGGACGCGAACGTGACAAAAGACAATAGAACCAGTTATAATCAGTGATGTTGTCTAGACTGGATGCTTTGTCCCATCCAGTGTAGACAGCTTTTAGCTTTTGCGATGCCAGTAACAACGATTGCGTCCGGTGTAGACACGGTGGAACCATCAGGAGCCTAAATTAGGAAAGTAGAAGGTATGTAGCCTATGCAGCTATCACGCATCTCGTTATGTATACATTATTATGCATTTAATAAAATAAGCTAATATCACTTACGTTATACTATATGTTGGTTTCTATTACACATATTACAGAACCTTTTTCTGTCTAACTAGCTAATGTAACCAGACAGAATGTTTTGTAGCATAATAATGTATTTAAACCAAAAAACAAACATAATATCACTCACTTTAATGTTTTTACTGTACAGTTGTGCAGTTTTGGGGGATTTATGGCAGGCTATTTTTTTATTTGCCTCAGTTTATAATAATTTAAATATATAAATTTACATAAAATAGGGTGGTTCGCCCAGGGCGCCATATGCCCTTAAATTTTAATACAACGAAGATGATTTGTAATGTTGTTTACTGCAACATCTGTTGTTTAGTACAAATGCACATATTGCCTGGACCATATTAAAATGTTTAATATTTGTATATTTAAACGAAAAGAGGCAGGGTTGTGTTTTATATTTCATTTTGTTATAAAAAGGCTAATGTTATTGAATATAATCAATACGCGTTGCCTGAACCACATTTGTGTGGCTGTAATGTTTAAGATTTCTCCTGAGACCCGAGAGTTTGCCTGGTGTGCATTTTATAATCGTTCTTGCTATTTGGGATAAGTAGGAGCTAATAAGTATAATAACTAAAATTTGTTTTTGTTTTTGCAGAAAATGATGTCCTCATGTGAGGACAGTGGGTCTAAGATTTACCATATGATGTCCTCATGTGAGGACATAGTACTAGCAATTATGTGAAGTGTCAGTACAAATGAAGTGATAAACTGACAAAATCTGATTGTGTTATAATAGTAATGGTTATGGCCAGCAGAGAGCAGTAGAAGACCCCTTATTGGCTCACTTTCATTTTAAACTTCTTGATTTTTACCAGTTTTCTGCACTAAAGCAAACCAGTTTTTCCATGTTAACTCAATAATGCATGCTCTCTCTCTCTCTCTCACACACACACACACACACACACACACGTTGTTTTTTCAATGTTATTGCGATCCATCTAAATATTCCCAAGTTTAGCTAACCACATGGTAGAATAAATAACGTTATATAGTCCCAATGTCCTCAAACGAGTACTTCACATTTACTGATGTCCTAGAGTGCTACTATTACTAAAATGTCAAATTTTAATCCCCATACGATGATAGAGACAGTATTGTACATTTTCAGGGTTCCTGCAGGTTTCAGTTAGTCAAATTTAAGACCTTTTTAAGACATTTTAAGACCATAAAGATTGAAATTTAAGACCAACATGACGCATTGCCAAAAAATATTCAAATCAAAGAATTCATTTTATTTCAATTAATTCAGTAATCGAAAAAGCATTAACTTAATTTACAGATAAAGCAATCACATTAGTAACCTTCCAGACCCAACAACGCGTGTCAGAGAAAAGAACAGAATCAGATATCATTTTTTTATAGAAAATTGTACTTTGCATATAGGCCTACTGTAAAAAAACACATAATTAGTTGATCTTAACTAGAGATGAAATGGCATGAACTTTTCAATTAATTATTATAGTGCCAAAAATTATCACTGTTATCACAGAATCTTGTTCAAAAAGTACTAATACTAGACAATGAAATCAATTCACCAAGTTTTATGCCGAAAAACAGCAAATAACAAATAAAATTAGCATCAATACGCACTAACATAAACATTAAAATAATACAATTAAAAATGATAGCCAGATTTTAAAAGTGTCTTGCAACATGTTATATACTAACATGTAGGCTACAAGTTCAAATAAAGTTGACAAAAAAGTTTTTTATAAAAAGATAAACCTTACATATTTCAGACTTTAATTTATCTTTTTTGACTCATTCTTTTTATAAAAAAAAATGATTAAGTGATATTTACAATACACTTTAGCTTATCTTTTATTATTAATAGTAAAATTCGGTCCGATTTTCCCGTGGCGTCTGTCGTTGCTATGCAACTCCACAATGACAAAAAAGTTTTAGTGGCTAATGGATTTCCACCGCCGAAAAACGCTTGCTGTAGTAGCTCTGTTACAAGATTTATTTACGGAGAAGAGAACCCGCATCCTTCATGTCTTTTTTCATGTTGCTGCGCCTGGAAAAAAAACGAGCGCGTTGCTTCAAGCGCGCTTACATTTGAATGAACTTGAGCGCGAAAAAGACTATATGGGGAGGCTGCAGACCTGGAGCCGGTAGATCTACGCCCCAAGCAGTTTTACGCCCCAGGCAGTTTTACGCCCCTGCTGTTCCTTATGCGTCCAGTAGGGGGATATACTGCGAAATAACACCATTAAACGCTCAAAACTTACACATTAATAACCGTCCCGTTCATAGACTTTGCCCAATTTTGTGGTTTTTGTTCATTTAAATATAAACGTTACAGCGTAGATCTGCACTATATGGATTAAAATATCTGTAGATATTCAGTTAGGCTTCACTCTTTACACTCAGCCTACAGAAGACTATTTGTTTTTGTGAATTAAAAAATTAATAATACACATAGTTGGATCAGATGACAAGTAATGATATATGACCTACTGTAGAATAGTTATGACCTACTATAGAATAGTTCATTGAATACTGAATATAGAATATTCACTGTATGTTTTTATATACAGGAGACTGAGTGATACTGAGTGAAATATGTTGTTGTGAATTTATATAAAGTTACATTTAGATATTAACCATATTTAGCCCATTAGACATACAACACCGTGTAATCATATGGATCCTCGATTAAATATCTGCTGTACTATTTACTATTAGTCATCATACAGCTACAAAACAGTGTCCTACATAGCATTTTATGAAGACAAACACAATTTAACCCTTTTCTAAAATTCCAAGGGCCATTAAGAAGAAAGAGACAATATTGTTGTTCACAAAAACATTATTTATCAACACCATTTATGAATTATGATGACTCCTGTAGATGACTCCCCTATGGCTTGCCAATCTTCTTTAACTGTTTTTCTATCCTCCTGTCAAAGTGCTTCTGCTCACTGATAAAAATAAAAAATAAATAAACATTAAAAAAATTGTACAAAGGACATCCATAGTGAATTTGATCTTGTCAAATTCACACGCAGCAGGACTCACTGTTACATTTTGTATAAAATTCCTGAATCCTTAATTTTTTATCACAGTTGCTTTGGTACATTTCTCAGATCACTACTGAAATTCTCATAACTACTTTTGAACAAATTGCCAATGCTTTGGTAAATTCATGCAATTGATTATGAATTCCCTTGCTGCATCCTAATTGATCAATTCATTATTTCCTTCATTAGTGAAATTCTAAATACACCTCCGCAATTAATCAATTCAGGACACATTTACAAAATAAAGTCTAATAGAAATGTATTGAAAACATGCTTAACAGTTTGACAACTAGTCAACCATTTTGCATTTAATGACTTATGCAAGGAACTAATGCCTAGATGTTTTGAGGAGTATGACAATTCAACAGAGAAATAGTATAATAGGCCTACATTTTGATCAACATGACATAAAGAGTTGATACTGTAGGAAACAGCAGAGAGTTGTACATTATCAATTGCATGAATGTACCGAAGCATTTGCAATTTGTATAAAAAAATGAGAAATTGCTTTTATGATGTGCACAAGTGACAAGATGATGTGATTTCAGTTGTGATCTGAGAAATGCACCAAAGCAACTGAGATAAACTATAAGACTTATTGGAGACCCTGCAGAATCACTGTAGACCCACATAAAAGAGTCACAGACCACATATCTGTGGGTATTTCATAAAATAAAATAAAATTAAACATTTAAAAAATGTAAAAAGGACATCCATGGTGAATTTGATCTTGTCACAGTGTGTGTGGGTGTGCTGTCCAGAATTTATGTCAGGTGAGTGTGGATTGCAATCAATTTGCTCCTGATCTTCAAAGTAGGCTACAACGGCACAGTGTTGGTGTTGGCTTGTTGGTGGAACACTTTTGGAAAAAGTGTCAAGACACTTTGATTTCTTTTGGCCAGTGATGATGGACTGTGCAGAGAAAATTGAAAATGACATTAAAAACATGTCCATGTATGTCTCTGTAGAACTTGGTATTCTGTATTCTCTGTAGAATAGAACTTGGTAAAGACAGAGTATGATAAATCCCACATTAAGTGCACACAACCTACATTTTAGTCCAGATCAGTAAGCTATTTTAAGAAAAATGTATATTTAGATATAAATTAGATAGTTAGATAATCTCATTTATAAGAAACAACTCAAACCAGAAAGGAGTAAACAGTCTTACCAGAAGAGGCCATCTCACGCAAGATAAAGACAGGCAACAAAAGAAAATTCAAAATAAAATTAATTTTGAAATTGAGTAGAAAAGACGAGGGGCAGCTAAACCTACACGTGATCAGCTAAATTTAAGCCAGACAGAACATCAACCTGACCGTCCATAACTTTTTGTCTCTCGAAATAAACTATAGACCCATCCATTGCTATATAGAAATGAATTGATATCTACCTAGCTCTATCAAGCTAATCGTTTATAAATAATAAATGTTGCATCATTGCTAAACAACAATAACTTTAGCAGATTATTTAATATACCTCAATTCGTGTCGCTGTACAGTCTCCCCCTACTGGACGCATCAGGAACAGCAGGGGCGTAAAACTGCTGGGGCGTAAAACTGCTTGGGGCGTAGATCTACCGGCTCCAGGTCTGCAGCCTCCCCCTACTCGAAAAAGACGCGATATGTGAACTGCCTCTTGGCGAGCGACTTCGATACTTTTTTGCCACTTTGTACTAACTTTATGCGGCCAGCGTTTCTGGAAATGAACGAGGGTAAAATCTTTTTTAAGACCTGACTAAATGAAATTTAAGACCGCGGATGAAAATCTGCCTGTTTTTAAGACGTTTTAAGGCCTTAAATTTAAAGTTCAGAATTTAAGACATTTTAAGACTTTTTAAGTCCCCGCGGGAACCCACATAAATACATTTGTTTCATTCATATAATTTGAATAGATTTTTTACCTGGGTCATTTTTCTTTCAGGAACTGGTGTAGAAGTGTTTTGCTGATATTCCAGCCATTTTCTTCTCACTGACATTGGTGTAATGTTGTGATATCACCACAAGATGGTGTGGGCAGTGTCCCATAATGTGGCCAAAATGTCTAAGATGTACAAATTTGACTATTATTGTGTCAAGAGGCAAAAATGTAATGTCCTCATATGAGGACGCAGGGTCTCAGGGATGAAAACGAAAAGAGTTAGTGTGGTGTTTTATAACATATTTCGCTTTATTGTTGCCTAAAATATATATACAGAGATAACCGGAGTAGCAGAGCGAGCTGAGTGACGCGCGCTGTTCCATTTGCAGAATAACTGGACTCGCATCCTTTACCCATATATGGATTGGCCAGAAGGTGGGCGGGGTTAGAATTTCCCCAAGATTTTCCAAGATGGCGCCGCCCATACCCCCCATAAACGGCCTCAAAACCGTTCTTCAGAAAGTCTATGGGTGACGTCACAGACGCTTTGTCCATATTTTTTACAGTCTATGGTTTCCCCATATGTGCCAGAGACTGCTCAATGTGAAGTGAACAGTATTGAAAGGGAACAGAATAATAAAGAACACCAACGAATACAATAGGTGCATAATACGCACCTTCTGTGTTTGGCCCCTAATAATAATAATAATAATAATAACAACAATAAATTAGACTCATACTTACACATATGTGCTCAGCCTGGTGATTACATTCAAATTTGGCATGTTGCAACATCCTCATTTTTCTAGTCAAGAGATTAAGTTCACTCTGAAAAGGTATCTAAAATTAAATCGAAATTAGTTTGTTTATCAGAATATTAAATATGCCAAAAAATGTATTAAGGTCACTAAACATCACCAGCATTACCTTACGTTCCTCGGCGATCTCACGGACAGGACGGCACGTGTGTGTTTTGTGTTTAGGTGACTCTCTACAAACCAAGCACACGAGCTGTTCATCATGCAGACAGAACAGACTCAATCTCTCCCGGTGAATCTCGCACAGCTCCTCAGCTGGGCCCCGATAATCCAGGAAAGTTTGGCATAAATTTTTTAGAGCCAGGTTAACGGGAGGATTGTAGGTAGATCTTTTTCTGCAAAGCGGACATTCTCTTGACCCTTTGGTCGCCCAGTACTGTTGGTTACAGTATCTGCACAGACTGTGGCCGCACTGAAGCAACACGGGATCTTTGAAAATATCAAAACAAACAGGACACGTAAAATCCTCTTCAGAAAATGGACGTTTCGACGCCATTTCTGCCACTTTGCGGACGCAACACCTTTCGATTTAGTTTTCTGTCGAAGTGCCTAACTTCAAAGGTTGCACTCAGTGTTGCCAACTATTCAAAGCAAAGTAGCTAACGCCTAAAAGTCGCTAGATGACGTCATACGTCAATTAGCATAGTCATGACGTCATCGCGGCGTACTTGCGTTCTGCCTGCCTAATGTTTTTTTTTCATTAAAATCATGCCCACATACTGTATTTTAATATAACATAACATAATATATCATATAATATAGCCGAATGTCCAATAAAGCTGTTCTCATTTACTATATTTTTTTTGTCAGACAATAGAACGAGTAGCTATTGAATTAATTTTTATTTTATATATGTAAAATTATCTGAATTGAGAGAGTTCGGGAACCGGATGAAATAAATGAACTGTGATAATGAGTAGCCTATTACAAGTGATAAGCACAAGAAAAGAAAGTAAAATAAAATGGTCAAACTAAATTCTGTAAATATAAAACAAAAGATAAGTGATAAGTCCGTGGAAACAACACTGCTCATTCAGGTCTGTTAGCTGTCGTGCTGCTGATCCTCTCTCAGCCATTCACTGAACAGGGTAGACGCAGAGAGAGGTGTGTGACGGCAAAAAGAAAGCAAGACCTCGCGCTCACAGGACTGTGCTGGCAACATTTGGAGGTTACTGAGGTTTGTCCAAAAAGTAGCTAGATTTGTCGCTAGTCGCTTTAAAAAAAAAAAAAAAAATGTCGCTAAAGGGGTCTGAAAAGTTGCTAAAAATAGCGACAAAGGCGCTAAGTTGGCAACACTGCACTGCGAACGTTCATTTCATTAGTAGCTACTACAATGAGCAGAAGAGCTTATTATTCAGTCATATTGCAATCAATTCAAAATTTGTATACAAAATGTTGCGTATCAGTCACTTATGACTGCATAACGCAATGAACCGGAAGACAAACAACTAACAAGACATTTTGAACCTTGACTTGAGCGAAATAAAGAAATTCGTTTAGGCTGATACAAATAAAGCAGCCTCCCATCGAATGGAATTTTTGCAGGTAATTTAATCGAAAACTTTAAAGTCAAAAGCGTGATTTCAGGGATAGACATGCAGGGATGCACATCACAATACATTATTCATGGACTGAAACATATCCTTCCAAAGGGGAAAATATAAGATGTGGTTTTGTCATGACTAAGATGATTTTAAAACAGTACAGTCCATATATATATTGAAAGACACTGCATTTTCATGTCACTACCGAAACATTGTGTGTTTTAGTCCATTGGTTGAACTTGAGACTGATTTCAACCACGCCCCTACATTTTTGATCAGAAAATATTCCTGTGTCCCTCTCTCTCATAGCCTCTCTTTCATTGTAGACAGGTACCATTTTGAGGGAAATGTGTTTAAAAGTCTGACAATCTGTGTGTAACTTTAAGGAACGTCACTACCAAACACCTTTTTTTCTGCAATTAAGCAAACATTTTTGGGTGTTTTTCCATAAAATTTTGTTTTTATGTGTGTACAACTGTTCAGAAATGTGCTAGGTAACCATGTGCCTGTTATCATCTTAGAACTAGGCTCAAAGTTATCTAAAATTGTCACACCCGAAACAGTCACTTCCGAAACATGTGGTGAAGTTTCGGTTGTGACATCATGGTTTTTTGAGTGTTATTCGATCAAATTTAGTTTTTGTGTGTTCAGAACTGTGCTAGTTAACCATGTGCTGATTAGCATCTTTGAGTTAGGCTCAAAAGTATCAAAAAATGTCATCATTGTTTTGATAGTGATAAAAGGGAACACAATCATTTATTTGGGGGAAATAAACTAAATTTTAGTACAGTTATGCAAATCATTAGTATCTTAGTATGTTTTAGTAGTGTTTTAGTATGCGAGTTAAAATTCTGTAATGTGATGTGGTTGCTACCAAAACATTACTGTCACTCCAGAAAATGTGCCATCATGACCGAAACATGCAGGTTTTGTCTAAAATAAAGTATATTGAATTATCAACCAAGATGTTATTATAGTGTTTGGTTCAATGTATATTCAAACTAATGAATCCTTAACTTTGAAATCAGTGTGATTAACTTAATGCCTTTTACAAAGAAAGACTGGATTTAAAATACAACAAATCTTATACATTACACTTGAAATATTGTTAAAATTGTAATTGTAATTGATTTACCTGTGATTTTTTTAAAAAAAAAATAGCAAAAAATATATTTACAAGGTAGATGTAAACAAAATATTAATAGGTCAATATAAGCCTTCTTATTAAATTATGTATTATTGTGTTTTGGTAGTGACACATTTGGGGAGAAGAGAAATATTCCAAAACCTTCTGAAAATACAATATGATAATTAACTGCACAATTACTAGAAATGTGTACCTTGGATATTATACAATTTGCATACATACAAAATTTGTAGGAAAAGACACTTTTTTTCAAGATGTTTCCAACTCTGAGTGTTAGATTTAAGATTCCATGTGCTTTATTCCAGTCCTTCAGGCAATTAGCATTTGAATGAACAATGACTCAGCGCTGAGGGAGACAAGTATCTCTCCAGTTTATTAGCATCTTTGTCTCAGAAGATATAGCAAGAATATGAGGGGAGTATCACCAAGTTAACCAATAAGATATCTTATTGAATACCTTCAATAAAAATACCTTACATCATATAGGAATACTATACATTGAATAACAAGTCCATATGGTCGGTTTCTGGCTAGATCACCACATATACGTATACTGCTTTAGAATAGAGAATGGAAGACCCTTCCTCCATTTGAACACAGAGGTCCACACATAGTAATGAAGAACAAATGTAGCCAGTACCTTCCTACAGAACAAAGAAATCCTTCTCTGTTATATACTGCATGCTGAGACTATCATGCAAGAATTTCTTACACTGACTCTGAACCAATTCTGTAGAATAGCCCATATATGACTCTCTCTTGAGAAACTAGCATCCCTGAGTCAATCACCTCCCCCATGTTGTCTCTCTCTCACACTGAGATCACCAGGTATTCATCCAAAAATCTACACTCACCTAAAGGATTATTAGGAACACCATACTAATACTGTGTTTGACCCCCTTTCGCCTTCAGAACTGCCTTAATTCTACGTGGCATTGATTCAACAAGGTGCTGAAAGCATTCTTTAGAAATGTTGGCCCATATTGATAGGATAGCATCTTGCAGTTGATGGAGATTTGTGGGATGCACATCCAGGTCACGAAGCTCCCGTTCCACCACATCCCAAAGATGCTCTATTGGGTTGAGATCTGGTGACTGTGGGGGCCATTTTAGTACAGTGAACTCATTGTCATGTGCAAGAAACCAATTGAAATGATTCGAGCTTTGTGACATGGTGCATTATCCTGCTGGAAGTAGCCATCAGAGGATGGGTACATGGTGGTCATAAAGGGATGGACATGGTCAGAAACAATGCTCAGGTAGGCCGTGGCATTTAAACGATGCCCAATTGGCACTAAGGGGCCTAAAGTGTGCCAAGAAAACATCCCCCACACCATTACACCACCACCACTAGCCTGCACAGTGGTAACAAGGCATGATGGATCCATGTTCTCATTCTGTTTACGCCAAATTCTGACTCTACCATCTGAATGTCTCAACAGAAATCGAGACTCATCAGACCAGGCAACATTTTTCCAGTCTTCAACTGTCCAATTTTGGTGAGCTCGTGCAAATTGTAGCCTCTTTTTCCTATTTGTAGTGGAGATGAGTGGTACCCGGTGGGGTCTTCTGCTGTTGTAGCCCATCCGCCTCAAGGTTGTGCGTGTTGTGGCTTCACAAATGCTTTGCTGCATACCTCGGTTGTAACGAGTGGTTATTTCAGTCAAAGTTGCTCTTCTATCAGCTTGAATCAGTCGGCCCATTCTCCTCTGACCTCTAGCATGAACAAGGCATTTTCGCCCACAGGACTGCCACATACTGGATGTTTTTCCCTTTTCACACCATTCTTTGTAAACCCTAGAAATGGTTGTGCATGAAAATCCCAGTTACTGAGCAGATTGTGAAATACTCAGACCGGCCCGTCTGGCATCAACAACCATGCCACGCTCAAAATTGCTTAAATCACCTTTCTTTCCCATTCTGACATTCAGTTTGGAGTTCAGGAGATTGTCTTGACCAGGACCACACCCCTAAATGCATTGAAGCAACTGCCATGTGATTGGTTGATTAGATAATTGCATTAATGAGAAATTGAACAGGTGTTCCTAATAATCCTTTAGGTGAGTGTATATGGTTTAATGTGAATAATTATCACACAGTATTATACATGTTTGTTATCATTTGAAATGTCTCTGTGCGACTGGTACAAATGTCTCATTCCCAAAGAAATAAACCAAAAGGTAATCAAGTTTTTAAGAGTTTAGAGATAACTTGCAGACAGAGACCTACATCTTTTACTCTTTATCTCTGAGCATTTGATGTTATTGTATTGATTATATTTGAACTGATTATGAAATTTGCATGATATATTTACCTGACATAATATAGTTACATTTGATTTTATTCTGAATTACTCTGAAATTATTTTCTCAAGTAGATTAAACTAATTTGTATGTTACTGCAAGTTTTGCGTCAGATTAGTGACGACTAATAAGTGTACTTGGCTTGTAAAGACAAGAAGTGAATTTCCGTTAAGAACAGCTAAAATGTTGCTGACCAATCTAAATTTGGGTGTGTTTTACCTCTGTTTTAATTTAATGTTACTTTAGATAAGTGTACGTGGGAAACCACGACATGGCCAATCCAAAGCTATTATAAGAGAATTAATATTGGTCTACTTATATCTGTAGTAGTGGCCATACCTCTGCCTGAAGTAAACGTTACCTTAAATTCAAGTGTATGCAATTCCGTGGGGGCTATACCAAAGTATCTTTGATTGTGTAAGCGTGAATGCGACCATCTCAGGTATTTATCCAATTACCTCTGTTTGTTGACCAAAACTGATGAGCTTGTGAACATGAGACCAGGTGTGAGGACCTCTGAGGGACATAGATTCCTAATGAACGAGTAAAATATAAAGTAAAGAGTTAAATAGAACAATCAAATGTATTGCTAATTGACCAATAACCAATTGGCAAGCTAATCTAAATTCGAGGTTGTGATAAAATGGAGTCAGATAAGTTTAATTGGAACTAAAGACAGTAACGCGCTGAGACCATCACCCATTCTATCGGATACCACTGGACCGATTTAGACGAGCTTACAGTATATAAATATATTAGGGCTGGGTGATTTTTCCGATTTTTTGTTCTTTCTTGCATGTTCAGATATTCATACAACAATATTCTGGGTGGCCATGAAAGTTTTGTGAAAATTATAAAAAAAATGCTGGCAGTAGCTGGCAACTTTTAAAAAAACACCGGCAGGGAAAGAGTTAATCTGACTCCATTAATTTGTTGTTATTTTGAAACCTCTTGCTCTTTAAAGTTAAAAGTTTTAAAGGTGCTGCAAGTAAGTTTTTAACTGTACTAAAGCATACAAATACCACAATATGTATGCAGATATTTAGGAAACATGCTGAGCTCACATACTCGTTTCTCTGAAAAACATACTCTGGGTTGCGTTTCCCGTATGTACAACAACGCAAGTTGCTGCTTAACTACCGTAGTACGATGCATCTTTGAAGAAATCAACTAGCTAGTCACGACTGTTTCCCGAAAACGCAAATTGGTCGTTCAACCACGTTGGTTAATGATGTCACGCAGGTGGTGACCCCTTAACCTGACCTAAGTTAATAAGCCCTGACCTAGATTGTACATTAGGGTATTTTAATATCTCTATTAAATTCACCACCATTCAGTTCAGTTTAAGCTGTCACTGGTAGATAAATAGTATGTAGTGGAAAGCACATGTGTCCAGTGAAGCAAATAGTACAGATGTGTCATTGAGGTGTAAACCATCCTGTGTGCCTGGAGTGTCCCAACAGTCCTTAATCAGCATACTGAAGAATCCTTTGCACTAGATATGCATTAGTATACAGTACTGTGCAAAAGTCTTAGGCATGTTAATATCTTTTTTGTCCAGGTACACTTGCGCATAGTTTTTCAGGTAGCTTAGGTTTCTTCAAGCATTTTGGAGACGTTCCCGCAGTTCTTCTGGATTTAGTTTGTCTCAGTTTTTTCTGTTTCTTCATGTAATCACAGACGGACTCGATGATGATGGTGAGATCAGATCCAACCGGCTGTTGTCAGACTCCTTGTGCATACACAAATCTCACTGGATTATTACAATTAATGGCAAAAAGAATGTTTGGAAATGTAAACTGATATTTCCTACTGACACTACAGCAAAAGGTACAAATAACTGACTTAAAAACAATTTTTTTTGGGGGGGGGGGGGGGGGGGGGTATTAACATGCCTAAGACTTTCGCACAGTACTGTATATTATTGTGATGATAGTACATATTCGCTCAGCCCTACAATGTCACTTTGTACAATCAAAAGGAAAAATATTTCAACAATTCAAATACATAAAGAATAGTTTTAAATTTCATTTTAATTTCAGATCTATGTAAAATAGACAGGGCTGCACATCACAATACATGATTCATGGACTGAAATATTGATCATATCGTTCGAAAGGAGAAAATATAACAAGATGTGGTTTTGTCATGACTAAGATGATTTTAAAACAGTTCTTGTATTATCAGTCAATATGTTTTAAAAGACACTGGTGGGCACCGATTGAAACAACAACAACAACAACAACAACAAAAAAGATTATTTTGTCATTAACATGCTCTGAATGCAACATGTTAGAGCAGCAATCAGAAAAACATGAATTCCCAACAGATGGAATTAATGTGCCTTCTTCATCTAACATTATTTATGCATTTAGAGCACTGAAAGACAAAGTATTTTTGTTCTCTTTAGTTTGGAAAAGAAATATTCATGCCAGCCTGACAAATATAAGTATTTTAACTTTATATACAAAACAACCTGAACCTCAGGTTTTAAACATTTTGGAGCCAGTGTACACACAAATGATCAACTCAAAAATGTCCCATTATTGCACATGTAATTTATATCTATTCATTCCCCCTCCCCCATCTTTGTGCTTACTGAGCAATTATTTTACAAGCTTCAATATGCAATCAGAACAATCATTGACAAGGCATGTAGACATATGAGGCTTTGCTGTGAAACTACATTGTGGGCTGATGCAATGCACCAGCTCTTTAAGAATTAAGATTCTAGTCAGCCACAGATCGCAGACTTTACCACTACACCTTTATCATTATCAATAAGCCGCATTCTTATCTGTAAAATTTGCTTCTTTTTATGACAATCCATAATGTACATACTGTAGGTGACAAATAATTTGTATACTGTATGTGACATTTAATTTCTTTAAACACTGGCCATATAAAAAATGGCCATATATAAAACACTGCAAGACTGCTCTAGTAATAATCAAACAGTTTTAGCATCTCGCTTCTATAAACATGAAACACGGATGCCAACACTTTAAACTGTTTGGTGTCATATATTTAAATATGAAACAAAAGAAATATCAGAAAATGACTTAAAAGAAGGGTGGATCTGTATTTAGCTGCAGTGTGTATGTGGCCTATGTGAAGTGTATTGTGGAATGATCCAGACCTTGTGACTTAAGTTCTATTGATAATGTTAAACAAAAAATTCTCAGAAGTAATCACTGTTTCATCGTAACCTAACAGGAAGTCGATGGAGTTGATCAGACAGTGAGATCTTAATCTTTGGGATTGTATTGGTCAGCCTCTAGTCTTGCACTGGCAATGTGGCTCTTTGGATACTGTGGATATTGCAGCTCTATCAAGAGTTCTTGATCTTCTGCCATTTTAAATAAAGCTTTATGAAAGTTTTTGAGTGGTACTGTGGCCCAGCTCACAGATCGCAGTCCAGTGTGGCAGCTGTAGTTTATTTAGAGGCTTGGATCTGTAGTCTTCTACAAAGATACTGAAACCTTCGAACACAGCTCCTCCACTGTCTTCATGGAGAATCATCCCATGGCCTCTTTATTCATCCTTCCTTTCTGTTCTGCTCTCACGCATCTGTGGATTTTTCTGCGGTCAGCTGTTCGCGGTCTGACACGTCATCATCTTTGGGTGGCCGTGCCCGATCGAAGAAGCCGCACTGAAGAACCAGAGCAGGTGGGACGAGGCGGGTGGGGAAAAGAAAAAAAAGAACAGAGGATGAGAATGTGATCCCTGGGATAACAGACATTATTCCTTTCTTCCAATGTTTTGTCTGCTAAAACAGTTGCACAGATGTGCTCTTAAGGCTGAAGGACAATGACCCATTTAAGACCAGAGAGTCAGAGGACCGCAATCAGTGGAGATCAAGTACATCCACATCCATTTATGGACATGCTGATTAAACCGATATCATTTCCTTTAAAATGAGAAACAATTTGTTGTAAGAAGCAGGGCAGTAATCATAAGAAGTTGTAGACAAAGTCTTGACCGTGCGCACACACACACTGCCGTTCCGAAGTTTGGGATCGGTAAATTTTTTATGTTTTTGAAAGAAGTCTCTTAGGCTCACCAAGGCTGCATTTATTTGATTAAAAATACAACAACAAATTAAACCCAGTAATATTGTTAAATATTTAAAGGGGTCATATAATGGTACATGCACTTTTACAAGTTGATTGTACTGAAATGTGTGTTGGCAGTGCCTGTACACAACACCTGTACTATAACCATCATAAAATGATAAAAATCCATCCAGTGTTTTTTTTTTTTTTAATCTCCTTATATGTTTTCCCCCATCTCAAATCAAGCCGTTCGATTTTGTGACGTCACGATTGTTGATTGACAGCAGCGCCCTGTCAACACAGCCCCGCCCTCGCTCGTGAACGAGCTGTCAATCACAGTCCGCCCGGACCGGCGCGGCCATTGTTGATACGCTGGAGCACTGTCTGTGAGCAGAATGGCGCCTAAGCGATTGTGGTGTTCTGTTCTTGGGTGTAATAAGGAACACAGCAGTCATTTTGATGTTCCTAAATCCGAACCGCTGAAGACGCAGTGGCTGAGTTTGTTTTCGAAGGGAATATTCCCCACGATCAACGTCAATGCTTTCATGTTTGCACGAATCATTTCACACACCAGACTGCTTTACAAACGAGGGTCAGTATAAAGCTGGTTTTGCTAAGAAGCTGCTCCTGAAAAAAGGCTGCTCCTGAAAAAAGGCGGTACCAACTATTCGTGTTCTGCTGCACCTCCAGAAGAAGAAGTGAGTGTAACGTTTTATTAACCTTTATATTAATATTTATATTAATCTTTGCAAATCGCTTGCTGCACGCTTCACGATGAATGCGGCTAAGGTTTACACTCAGGGTACATTACGGCATGTTTTCTATGTACAACGTTCTTAATATAATTCATAATCCCACGTTTATAATGAACAACGCGTTATGGTTAATGTGTTACAAACGGTGTGCGCACAGAACAGAGGGGCGGGGTGAGCAAAGCTCATTATCATTTAAAGACACATGCACTTAAACGGCATGCTGAAAACAGAGCTGTTTTTGACCAGGTAAAATGAGTGTTTTCTTACAATACTAATGAGAATTTAATTTAAGTATATTAATTGAATTAAAGTATATTACAAACTTTTAATTTAGACCCTAAAGAATCATATTAGCTTGTACAAAAATGGCATTATATGACCCCTTTAACAATATTAATTTAATTTAACTGTTTTCTATTTGAATATATTTTAAAATATAGTTTATTCCAGTCTTCAGTGTCACATGATCCTTCAGAAATCATACTAATATGCTCAAAAAACATTCATTATCATCAATCTTGAAAACAGATGTGTCCCATTTTTTTCAGGATTCTTTGATGAATACAAAGTTATATTTCATTTATTTGAAATATAATCTTTTGTAACATTATAAATGTCTTTAATGTAATTTTTCATCAATTTAATGCATCCTTGCTGAATAAAAATATTGATTTATTGTATTTGATGCATTCCCCCTCCCACTCCTTTATCTGTTAATCTGACAATTAAATTTAAATGAAATATATATACATATTTATATAATTTTATATATATAGTGTTTGTATACATTTTAATTTAAAATGTTGATTTTGATCAATTTCATTTACACTTCGTCAACAACCAATTTCACCACAAGAGGGGGCAATTACATTGTATCTCAGTAGGATGCATCTAATTTTTCTTCAAATCCATTATAAGTGACACTATCTATAAGATGTATAATAGCCTGTTAAATGGCCTCAGCTGCTCTAAAAAAAAACCTCTCAGCATCCGATTGACATTCCCTCTTGTGCACCCACGCACACTCGTCACTCTTTAGCGTGTTTAATGCATATGTGTGTGTTTGTGCATATTTTACCTATATTTTAATCACAAAAATGAACGTTTGCATCAAGTGAAAGCATCAGGCACACTGGCTACCTACATAATAAGCTGTTTTAAGTGACACTATCTATAAGATGTAATAGCCTGTTAAATGGCCTCAGCTGCTCTAAAAAAAACTTCTCAGCATCCGATTGACATTTCCTCTTGTGCACCCACGCACACTCGTCACTCTTCAGCGTGTTTAATGCATATGTGTGTGTTTGTGTATGTTGGCCAATTAGGGCACATCTCCTCCATAGGGACCCAATCAAGTGCCTGAGAACAGCCCTGTAGACAAAACACTGATAAAATCACAAATGGCTCATTAATGCCCAACTGCAACAGCATTGCCCCCTCCCTCTCCTTTATCTGTTCATCTGATTTGCCAATTTTCATCAAGCTCTTCAATGTTCCCCATACCTCTTTTCACTTCACTTCCTCCAACCCCCTTCTCCACTTCCTCCACCATCTCCTTCTCTCACTCTATCTCTAACAGCCATCTCTTTCTCTACCCCCTGTAGTTCCTTTGTTTTGCTATTTCACTGAAGCAGAGACGCAGTTACAGACGGATTTTGCTGTTCATGAAGACTTGAAGACTAATGCCAACAATCACATAAACACTTTGAGAGCCCTCTGTCAACCAGGAATAACAGAAAATCCAAACTATGTGCAGTAACATACAGTTATCAGTTCTTAATTGAAATGCCAGTCTACTTTTTGTGAAGTCGGACTAACAAACCTAGATAATGTGATTGTAGCTCAGCTTCGTCCTGCATGTGCTACAATTGCATCATTCTACAATAGACCTCTGTGTTCTGTGCTTTCTCTGAAATACAGAGCTGATGCACAACATGCATTTAGTCCTTCACATTTTTCATAAATCAATGTGTAGTATATACTTGGACAGACAGGTGAAGACTATATAAAAAAAATAGTAGTAGTAGTCTTACATAAGGAGAGTATAAGTCTGTCTCTGTGTGTGTGTGTGTGTGTGTGTGTGTGTGTGTGTGTGTGTGTGTGTGTGTTATGGCCAACCTACCTTCCACATTGCTAGGCTAAGCATAGCCAGCACCAGCAGTCCCAGCAGTATAGCCAAAATTATTACCCACAGGGGAATGGCAAAGGAAACATCAGGAATGGCCCACACCACAAATGTGCCGATCTTAAAAACACAAGCGCACAAACACAGAGGTCATTAATATTTTACTACCACTGATGTAGCTATGATATTAGCACACATACATCAGGTTGACAGCTTACTATCCCTTATAATCTCCCATCTCTTTCTCTTTTTTTACTCTAAATGTAACAGAAGCTCCTTATGAATGTTTTGTTTATTCTTAATATTTAGTTATCTTCCTTTCTGACAGTTTTATACAGTACAAAGAGAAGAAAGTAGGGGTGTTATGATTTGATTATAGCACTCAGCTAAGAAGCACTGATGCAGTTAATACACATAAAGAGCCACACAAAAAAGTAATGTGGCGGTTAAAGCGTACAGTGATTGTATCAGTAAGTGTTGGTGATACCATTAATACATGACTTTCAGTACCATAGTATTATATGGTACTTCAATGTACCTCTAAGAATAACATGGTACATGTCAGAAATAGCATGGTGGTATTTTGGTACTATGTCTCCCCAAAAAACAATGTTCTTTTTAGGGTTTTTAGTAAGTAGTGGTAACCTAGTGGTTTGCAACACACACTACTGTTAAAAACTTTGGGGATAGTATGATATTTTAATGTTTTTGAAGGTCTCTCACCAGGCCTTCATTTATTTGATCAAAAATACAGACAATTTAAAATAATTGTTTTCTATTTTAATATAATTTAAAATGTAAATAATTAATTAATCATTATAATACGCTGATTATTTAATTATTAATTTTGTATTATTATCAATGTTAAAAACAGTTGTGCTGCTTGCTGTTTGTGTTACTGTTTTAATGAATTCAAAAGAACAGCATTTATTTGAAATATAAATATTTTGTAACATTATAAATGTCTTGGCTGTCAGTTTCATGCATCCTAGCTGAATAAAAGTATTAATAAAAATAAATAAAAAAAGTCATAGTGATTACCAGCTTTTGAATTGGTGACACACTGAATCTTGGTGCTCTTGTGGAAACTGAGAGTTTGAATCTTGCTTGCAACATATCCTGATTTTGCTCCTAATCATTTTCTATCATATCCACTATCTTCTAAACAGGAAAAACTGACGGCAAAAATACGAATGTTAAGAGACTCCCATGCTTCAAGCTACCCCATAAATGTCCTTTACCTTCCTTTTCAAAGCTAAACAAAGCTCATAGGCATTTCGTGCATCTTAACCCTTAGTTGAGAATCTTTTTCTTCTCTTGCTCTAATCCACATGTTCTCCTTTTTCTCTGTTGTTTTCTACTTTCTTTAATCCGCACCCACACAAAAACTCTAGATTACTCACTGATTTACTCTGGTGTGGCAGTGTATCAGCTTTGATCCGATAAGGCATGGCCGTCACTTGAAAGGACACTGTGGAGTTTAGCGTGTAGTGGTCATTCCGTCTCTGCCAGAGGAAAGCAATGGATTAGCATAAATACAACACACATGGAACCATCTCAGAGCGAGCGGGACAGAGGCTGGCCCCTCGCAGAAGAGGAAAATGTCAGATTAACATTAACAGAACGCACATGGCGGGTGTCTGACAGGGCGCTGAGTTGTAATAGCTTCAGCATGGATGAGGCTTAACGAGAAGCAGTGGTCAAAAGAGCAGCAAAACAAAACTTAAAGCACTTCCTTCAAACTAGGATCACTCACACACATGCAAAGAGCACTACTGTCCTGCAGACACACCAGCGTACGTGCTCTCATACACGTGTCTGGTTTCTGTGGATGTTCCTCTGAAGATGAGATGAAAGCATTTTGTTCTGACGATGTCAGGGTTTATGGCGTCACATGACCTAGGTGTCTAACTAACTGGTGATGTCATCTCCTGTGTCACCAGCCGAACATCTGATGTTGAGATAAACATTTGGTCGTGTTCAGAGAGGAAGGGTGGCCATGAACTCATTTACTCAGCCTCATGCTGTTGCAAAACTGAATGAGTTTCTTTCTTTGGAATGAGAAGACTTTCATTAACAAACAAACAATCAAAGCCGTCTGTTGTATTTCACAGAAGAAAGTAAGTCATACAGGTTTGGAATGACATGAGGTTGAGTGAACTATACCGTTAAAACACAACACTGTTCTTACACTTCACTGTCTGCACTCCCATTGGTAGTTGCCGAATTATGTTATTGTGCATTTGCATGAAAGCTGAACTCTGCTCAACTTCGTTGCATCAGCCACAGTCGCTCATGTCACCTCGAATAGCCAACGCTCATTGAAAATGAATTACTGCCGGTCAGTTTGTTGCTGCAAATCACAGTCAGTGTAAACGCAGCTTAATAGGAGCCTTTGATCATAAAGTGATTTAAGAAGTGAAAATCACCAGCTGGACTTTACAGGAATACTGTGAAGATAACATCTAAAAACACTGTGACAGTTTGTGAATGTTTAAACACTACAGTAGATTCCATGCTGCATCCTTCTCTGTGATGACATGCACTGTGTCCCTGCTGAAAAGACCGGCAGATGTTGTGCTTTTGGATGCAGGTTTTTCAAGCAGGTTTCTTAAGGGGATAGTTCACCCAAAAATGAAAATTCTGTCATCACTTACTTCCCCTCATGTTATTCCAAACTGTATGTTTTTTTTTTCTTCCGAACGGAAAACAACATATTTTGAAGTGGGTTTTTTTGTCGATATGCATTGAAAGTTAATGGGGTTCAATGTTGTTTTGGACATACTGACTTTCATTGTTTGACCTTTTTCCCAAACCTGTATGCATTTCTTCTGAGGAACACAAAAGATGATATTTCGAAGAATGTTGGCAAGCAAAAACATTAGAGCTCAGTGACTTTAATTATCTGTACGAAAAAATATTTTTTTTATATCATACAGAAGAAAGTCATCATTTATTTTAGAACAACATGAGGGTTAGTAACTGTTGAAATTTCATTTCTGAGTGAACAAATTTTTTTAGTTCCATTTTTTGAGTGAACTAATTTTTTTTAAGTTCCATTTTTTTTTTTTTTTTACTATGTTAACCTAGAAGAAATTAAAGTATATTTGTGTAATAAAAGTACCTGTAAGAAGGTGTGAGCCCAGAGACGGGATCTGAACTTGATCACAGCGCTTCGCCCTCGATCCAAACGATCCACGACACACTCCACCATTAGGCACTTGATATTAGAGCAGTTCTAGAGAAAAAGCAGAGAAGGTCTTTCACATTAATAGTCTCTTCCTGTTTGTGGAGGCAGTATGTACAGTGATCTCAAAAGTTTGAGAACATCTAAACAATTTTGAAACACTTAGGCCACATCCACACGAAGCCAGAGCTTTCCCTATCCGATCTTTCCCTTGTTCTAAAAAACAATTACGTAAACACGACGTCGTCTCAAGAAATATCTGCATACACATGAAACCAATGAAACCGGCTCGAAATAATGTAGTATACATGCCAGACCCGTATGTGGCGCTGTAATTCTGCCACAGAGATACACTAAAAATGGAGAAGAATTGGAGCATGCGCATAAACCTTGTGCACTTCATACAATAATAACAGGCTCAGTAGCTTCTTTTTTCTTTTTTTTTTACCAATAACTTTATTGAACAATATAAACAACCATAAATGGCCAGGTATAAAATATGAAATGTCTTAATCAGACAACAGACAAACATCATAGCATAAGAAAATACTTAAAATAGATAAGATAATAGATAATAAAATTTTATAAATAAATAAAGAAGTAAAAGAAGCTCAGTAAATTCTGCAGCATGAACACAAGCAAGTAGTCCGCAGTTGTTGTTGCCGTTACGTGACAGACTAGGCCAGGATCTACACGTGCAATGATGACATCATCATTTCACAAAATATCCGGATTGGCTGTACACACGAAAACACAAGGGTGTCGTTTTTAGATTTATCCACTTTGGGACCCGGTTTAAAAAAAAAACAAAAAAAAAAACAACACGATTTCATGCTCCCAAAACGCTCCCAAAGCTGACACGATTCAAAATTTTTACGTATACAGCTAAACGCGTCTCTGTGTGGACAAGGCCTTAAACATAAAATAAAACATTTTTCAATTCAAGATTTCACTCAAATTCTTCTGCTGATAATACAATTTATAATAATAACAGTGTCAAATGAGAAAAAATTTAAATATAGGCATTTTCACCTCATTGTACCTCTGCTGATGTGCTGTCTGTTTTAAAAAGCCTCGCATTTGATTTTGAATGATTTTAGTGGTCACATTTAAAGTTGAGTGATGGTGTGTATGTAAGTAGTATCAATGCTAACTGTTTGTGTATGTGCATAGGACATGACCTCTGCCCTGTCTTATCACATTGCCTAAGGTGTGATGGACTAAGATTATCAAAACCACCTGGTCCATGTGCACACACACACACACACACACACACACACTAAAGAGACACTTCGAGAGAGCAAGACAATAAGCATAATATAAATGACCCGTTATGAGATTTACAAGTGAACTCACCCTTTGAGGTTAACACAGGTCTCCATAACACACGTCTTGTTCAACATAAGATTCTATCCATCACATCTATGAGAGTGTTCCCACAGGGTGTACAGCCATATGCTTCAGGAGGTTTGTGAGAGTGTTTGTGGTTCTAGTGGGAGTGTATGTGTGTACCAGTGTCTTGCTGCTGTAGCTCTGGGCTGTAGAAACAGATCGTCTATGGCGAGTCGGACCGCTGCTGTTCCTCAGAAAGCCCAGTAATTCTGGAGTGTCCTGAAGAGTGGAGGTCTAAGCATGCAAGAGAAAGATGGGAGAGGAATTGAATGAATATTAGATGAAATGAATATTAGATGCAACGTGATGTGTGTAGGACATTTTGTCATATTATCCGTATAAACCTGAAGACAAACATTTTCAATTTAATTGAACTTTATTTATATACCACTTTTCAAAATAAATATTGTTCCAACAGTTTTCAGCACTGAATGATTTCTGAATGCATGTCATAAGGAAGGAAAGATAAACACTTTCTATAATTATTATTATTTTATTTATACAATTATTGTATACATAGTTGTATATGAAGTTAATATTTTAGGTTAAAATGTTAAAATAATAATAGAAAGATCACTTATATTTCATAATGTAGTTGTCACTGTGTAAATGTGGTCAGAGAGTCAGACGCAGAGTTCTGGGCCAAAACTCTCCTCTAAAGTTCACAGGAAAAGAGCTCTAATATCAGTCCAGGTGGTTAAAATTCTGAACTCAGCATGAACGCAGATCAGTTACAAGGCACAGAGACTTCATGAGGACGTTGTGACGCTTCATAATGACTGCACATGAAATCTGAACAGCGATAATGAAGTCCAGTCAAGAGAGCAGAGGGGTCAGAATTAGTCCAACACTCTCTGATCAAAAACAAGCAGGCCTCAGCAGTCACAGTTTTACATTTATTTGAGGCTCATTAGTAAAAGCACAGAAACCTGAGATTTATGACAGCTAGGGACACAGCCAAGAGAGAGATTTGTGATGCAGTTGGGGAGAGAAACGTTCATTCAGATAACTGGCTCTGTGTACAAGGAAAGATTCAGTCAGGGGGCCGAGTTAAAAATTGTGGATGTGGACTCTTCCTTCTGAAGTTGGCTCTCTTTAGGAAGGACACCCTCAGAGAGGAAAAAGATAGAGTGATAAGTGTGAGTTTACCTCTAGCTCCAGTGGGTTGAGGGAACCGTTGACGCTGCAGTGTACAGGTCCGTCAGTGATGATCTGAAGGGCATAGAGGAGGTGTTCCTCATGGAACTGACTGGGCCAGCCCACCTCCAACACCGTCCTGCTTATTGAACTTGGACCCTTATTATGTAACTGGGAAAAAGAAGAGGGAAACAAAAAACTTAAACTCACCTAACTTAAACATATACATTTAAATCGATTAAAAAATATTCAAGAACTTCTCTTATAAACATTTATAGGGATGCATCAATAAGAAAATTATGGCTGATACCATTATATATTTCCAATTTTCGAAACGTTATACCCGATAACCAATAAAGACACAAAATATGTAGTGTAAATTAATTCAAAATGAAACTCACTTCAAGTGATTTTAGGAATCACAACATTATAATCTACAGTATGAAAAGTGGAATCTAAATGTTATATTTAAGAGTGTTATTAATTTACAAGTGTTTTTAAATAACTTTAAGTGGGTGATGGAATGATAAAATAAAGGAAATGAGCATGAACAATTAAATGTCCAATATCCTAAAAACATTTAGGGCCCTATTTTAACGATCTGAAACGCAAGTGTCAAAGCGCAAAGCGCAAGTAACTTTGTGGGCGGGTCTTGGCGCTGTTGCTATTTTCCCAGCGGGATAAATGACTCTTGCGCCAGGCGCAAATCTAAAATGGGTTGGTCTGAAGCAGCTTCATTATTCATAGGTGTGGTTTGGGCGTAACGTGAAATAAACCAATCAGAGCGTCATCTCACATTCCCTTTAAGAGCAGACACGCTTTTTCCATGGCGGATTGCTATTGTAACGGCGGATTTGCCAGGCGCACGCGAGGAGCGGTTCACAGCCAAGGAGAGCAACGCCCAAATAAACCCACCCAAATTAACTTCAGTTAAAAAGGCGTATGATAATTTGGGTAAATGTGTAAGCTAGATGTATGCTTTTATAATAAATTGTCTATCTATCTATCTATCTATCTATCTATCTATCTATCTATCTATCTATCTATCTATCTATCTATCTATCTATCTATCTATCTATCTATCTATCTATCTATCTATTTGCAAAAATGAAAACTGCTGCTTCTGTGTAGATGAGAGAATTAAAGTGTATGCACACGCTACATTGATTATGGCCAAGCATGCGCCCTTAAAATAGCATATGAATAACATGCGCAATGCGCCACTGACTTTAAACTATTTTTTCCTGGTTAGTGGCGCAATTGTTTTCTAAACCTGCAAAATAGCATGAAGGAACGTTTGCGCCGGAACACGCCTCCTTTTTTGCGCTGAACCGCCCAGGGAGCGCAAGTTCATTCCCTAGTTTAGCGACGTGCTTCTGTGGAGGGAAAAGCGCGCTTTGCGCGGGTGCAAAATAGGAATGATACATGCGTCGGTGAACAAAGTCAATTGCGCTGGGTGCAAGATAGGGCCCTTAGAGTTAATAAAAAATTAAGTAGATTCACTTACAGTGTGAATCTACAATTTTTCTTCCAAAATAATACTTACTAAAGTGAAAAACTATGGTAAATTTCATAAGGGGTGCTTGTTGATGCCCAATACATTTAATATGAATCATCAGATTTTTATTTAATATGGAAGAATGTACAAGAATTGATAAACATTAAATCAAACACTATGGGCTAGCATTAGCATTAGCGGTTGAACTAAACATGGCAGAGCTGAAGCTGCTTCTAACACAAACCATCTGTACAGTGTCTGGCCAACATTACAGGCAATTAAAAAATTAATAGCTGCAGGACAGATGGCATTTAGTGAGGCCCTCTCACAGCAAAAAGAGGTCAGGAGTCTCCACAAAAACAAACAACAAATAAATAGCTTTACAGAAGTTGTTTTTTGCTAGCTGAATGCACTATGCTACGTTCCATGGGGAAAGTTTATTGTGGTTTATTTTTTTATAATAGATTAGTGTTTAGTTTTATTGTTGAGAGAGTTAAAACATTGAGTCACAAAGTTAAACTGTCTTTCGAATAAATGTGGATTAAATTCACTTACACTCTGTGTTAAAGATAAGATCTGCTGTACATCAGCTGTGATTAGTTGCGGCATGCTTGAATGTCTACTTTCTACGTACTGTATGCAAGTGTATTTATTAAAAGTGTATTTATTAAAAGTACTACTGATCTGGATCCCTTTGATCACAACAAAGTTTTGAATGTTTGCTGGCCAATCAAGAGCACATTAATCCTAATACTTTTATAATCTATCTCTTCTTCTATTCTTGTCTGAGGCTCTCCATGTTTACCAAGTTTTGTTTTTGTGTCTGTTTATTCTGTACCTCATATATGTGTTGAACCTGAGGGCCGACGTCATCCTCTCTCACAGGTTTCTCTTTGGGTTCCCATCGAGGGAAAGGCAAAACAACCTGAGCTGGGTGAGACACACTGAGGAAAACAGAGAGAGGATTTTCAAGCAGGTTGTATAAAATGCAAAAAAATTATCATGTACAGTCTAAATAAATATTTTCCAATTAACACCATTCAAATTTCAAACCTGTTTTAATTTTGCAGTGTGGCAGATATCCAAGTTAAACAGGATATTCAACAAGAAAACAACATTTGACTGAGGGAAAGTAAGAGATTTGCTGGCTAATACATCATAGAAACAGATGTTCGTCTAATTTTCTATCATATGCCCTATTTCTTCACTTTGACCTTATGGCAAGACAATATTTTAAATGAACAGAAGTGTTTAATCAATATGGGCCTTGTGAATAACCCCTCCAGATCTCTCTGAACAGGCCATTGATTTTTTATTTATTTATTTATTATTATTAAAATTAGACTCCTAAAAAATGCTAGGTTGTTTCAATCCATGTTTGGGTCAAATATGGACAGACCCAACCATTGCAATACATTTTCAAAATAAATTATAAACCCAATGGCTGGGTTTGTCCATATTTGACCCAAACATGGGTTGAAACAACCCAACATTTTATTCCAGTGCTCTCATTTTCTGCTCAGTGAGACAGAAAGAGACAGATAAAAAGAGATACTTACCCTCTGATCTCCACCTGTGCTCTCGCCGCAATGCTCAGAGTCAAATTCACTGGGATGCTTCTGGCGTTGTCCTTATTAGAGCTGTTCAGAGAAACAAACAAATATAATGTTTATTTGAAACAACAATCTTTACGCTACATTATCAAGGTAACATTTTGATATAAAATAAAGTCCCAATAACACAGAGTTAGGTTAAGTGCACTATGAGACAGTAAGGCTCTTCTGTAGAAGGTCTCAGTGAACTGGCCACAGTGTCTCAGACTACTGAACAGTTCCATGTGTGAGCCTGAGGCAGGGAACATCTGTGTTCTGTGAATGTATCTGTCCTTTGAGGGTGCGAGGACGAGAGGACGAAAAGGGAACAATACTGTTTTCATCTGAGTGTGTCGCTGTCCTAGAGATCCCCGAGTCAACTGTCTCGCCGGTCATTCTGCTGTGAAAACCACAAAATCTCCACTAGCCAACACACACACACACACACACACACACACACACACACACACACACACACACACACACACACACACACACACACACACACACACACACACACACACACACACACACACACACACACACACACACACACACACACACACGTACACTAGACGACACACTGTCTCATTTCATATATCACAACAATGAACGCAAATATTATACAAAAGGAATTTCACCTGGAAGGGAAGCTAAGAAGTCAAAGGAGAGGATGTATGCATTGCAGTTGTAACTTTGATCTTGTGGAATAACTTGGTCACAAAAACGATATATTTACCATATGCCATAAAACTCACTGTGTGACTGAAAGGAACAAGGAGACGGGAAAATCTTTGAAGCCTTGTAAGATTTTGTTTCATTCATTCAGGTCTTATTAAATACTAAATCATGAGTCAAGAAATGTGATACCTTCATTCCAGCACCTACA